>NC_137889.1:133744221-134173127 GCF_963455335.1 Martes martes
CGCTGCTGAGCAGAGAGCCTGATGCGGGGCTGGATCCCAGGACCCTGGGATCATGGCCTGAGCCAAAGGCAGAGGCTTAACCCACTGAGCCACCCAGGCGCCCACCCAAAAAAGTTTTTTTCACTAATAAAAATAATTATAGATAACACACAAATGAATAAAAGTAGAAAGAAAAGAAAAATACAGCCCATCCATGTCATCTAAAATTGTGCTCAGTTTTAGATGATGTTGTTACAATTAAAAAAAATAGTATGTGCTGTATAAAAATTGTATCTTAACTTTTCTGGTAATCTCATATTTTAAGCCAAAAATTAGAATTAATATTCATACATTTATGTTGAATTATTTTGAACCACACTCTCGACACATGAATTGCTTTTTATCAGTTATTTAAGAAATATTTCTTGAAACACGTGATGTGCTCTTGTACTGTAATTATTGCAAAAAACATTTCCACTCTCTTTATTGCTTATATAGCACACGAAATATGGATATAAAGAGAAAGGATCAAGCATTAGTTTACAATTCATGGTAATGAATTGAAAGCAACCCTGAGGACTCCATGGCAACATATATATTTCTAAATATGATTTGGAATGCTTTCACAGGGTTACACATAGACATTTGGCCCAATAAAGTTGGTCAGTCAGAGACAAGATTTGGAAGTGTCTTGTCTACAGTGTGTTCCAGAGAGTAGCTTTTAAGATAGAAGGCAGCATAGGGGACTGCTCTAATGCTTCAGCACTCATTTTTACAGATGGGCTTTCTGCAGTCACATTGACTTTCTAACTTTATTTTATGTAAAGACAAATTGATCAAGGCTGTAGAAACTGAGTTCCTAATTTTACAAATAACCTTGGTAAATGATGCATCTAGGTAAATTCAACTACAACTTGCACGAGTGTAGAAGAGATATACATTGATTTTTCTTCTACATGTAAATATTCAGAAAATAACACACATGTAATAAAAATCTTAATATGAGTAATGGTGAGTTAAAAAATCTAATCCATAATATCCATTCAGTTGGGCTCCTGAAACACATTTTCCAGCAACATTAATAGTCAATTTCAAACTAAAGATATCATTTATTCTTAGCAGAACAACTTCTTTTGGGAAAGAAAGATCAGGGGCAGTTTAGAAATGTATTTACAAATGTTTGGCTTTCTTATGGGAAAATAAAAATTTTTTAACAAAAGCAGCGTGTCTCCCAGAGGTATTAAAATATCTTAAGTAGGGGCATCTGGGTGGCTCAGAGAGTTAAGCCTCTGCCTTGGGCTCAGGTCATGATCTCAGGGTCCTGGGATCGAGTCCCACATCGGGCTCTCTGCTCAGTGGGGAGCCTGCTTCCCCTACCTCTCTCTGCCTGCCTTTCTGCTACTTGTGATCTCTCTCTCTCTCTGTGTCAAATAAATAAATAAAATCTTTAAAAAAAAATAAAATAAAATATCTTAAGTAGATCACATTCACAGCTGCCTGCATCCCTCACTAACATATGGCCACCTCACTGCTTGTTATGGCTAAGGTACTAAGCCAGGAATGATTTAGAGGCTGTTTTGTGGGCTGAACAGACATCCAAGTTCTAGTTTTTAAATTGGGTCCAATGATAGCCATACATGGCAGTTTAATCAAAAACATTTAGCAGATACAACTACTAGTCTGTGAACTTGAACTTGAACTTGAGTATTAGCTGTTGTCTGCTATCAAGACAACAAGTATTATCAAGTATTATCAAGTACTATCCTGTGTGCTAAAAAGAGGAACCGCCAGATCCGCAATGGTATTAGTTTTTTTTTCAGGGCAGCTGTAACAAACTCAGTGGCTTAAATCCACAAAAATTTATTCTTTTATGTCCAGAATCAAGGTGTTAGCAAGGTGGCACTCCCACCAAACCCCCCCTGGGGGAAAATTCATCCTTGCATCTTCCAGCTTCTGGTGATTCCTGGTATTCACTAGCATCCACAGAGCTCCAGTCTCTGCCTCCATGTTCCCATGGTTTCTTCTCTTCTCTGTGTCTTCTTTAATTCAGTCTCTTATGATGACACTCGTCGTTGGATTTAGAGTCTACCCAAATAATCTGAGATGATCTCATGTCAAAATCCTTAACTCAATTACATCTGCAAAGATCCCTTAATAAGGTAACATTCTCATGGCCATTTTTGGGGGGCAGCCACAATTCAGCCCAACGCAACTACGATCACTGGTTATGCTGCTATATTATGCTATTTATGAGTTTAGTGGTCATGTTATATTTTCCTTTGGAATGACTCCCTGCCTATTTCTCTAATACAGTGAGTGGTGTGCAATGAACTGAACTATTTAATGATAACAATAATGGCTATGACAGTTAATATATATTGAATGTCACTATGTGCAACACACTGCTTTTGACCTATTTACTCCTCACATCAACTCCATAAAGTATCGTTATGTCAGTTTTACAGATCAGGAAACAAAGACACAGAAATACAAAGGGATTTGTATTTCTTCACTTATACAAGTGAAGGAGCTGGGGTTTGATCCCAAGCAAGTTGACCTCAGAACACTTACTTATACTCTGTTTCCTTTCACGTAATATAATTTGAAGATTGTCCAGAAAAAGATATCTTAGGGGGCGCCTGGGTGGCTCAGTGGGTTAAAGCCGCTTCCTGATCCCAGTGTGCTGGGATCGAGCCCCGCATGGGGCTCTCCGCTCAGGAGGGAGCCTGCTTCCTCCCTTCTCTCTCTGCCTGCCTCTCTGCCTACTTGTGATCTGTCTGTCAAATAAATAAATAAAATCTTAAAAAAAAAAAAAAGATATCCTAGCCCTCTGTAAGAAAATTTCCATGCTCATATTTCCAAAAGCCATGAAAGTGTAAGATTATAAGATTATTTAACTTTACCTTGAGGATTAGCCAGTGTATTTCGATTATTGATAATGAATATATTAGAATCCAGAACTCAAGGGGTCATTTTATCACAGATAGAGAAAGAAAATTTTATAAAAGTAGCACCCTAAGTTAATAAATTTTACAGAGCAAATTAGGAATATGAGAAAAGGAAGTCAGTCTCTTGCCTGACTCATGAGCCAGTGTTCTTTCTCTTTATATTTGGTAAAGGGGAAAAAAATACATATATACATATATATATATATAAAATATATATATATTACTTTATATAGTTAGGGGGAATATAGCAGATCATTTTTTTTTTGCCCCAAAGATTGGTGCACCAATATGTATTTCATTCCATACCCTTAAATGTATGATGTGTCATTAATATTTCCCATGAAGAAGTGAAATCTATGTTACCTTCCACAAACCTAAATGAACCTTGCAATTATCTCAACAAGTGTGGCATGAGTGATGCTGTGTGATTTTTGAGACAAAGTCCTAAAAGCCCATAGAGCTTCCTTAACAGTCTTTCTCTCTCTCTCTCTCTCTCTCTCTTTCATTTTCTTTCTCTCATCTCTCCTGAGTTATTTGTCCTTAGGGTACGTACACACACTGTATTGCAGGAAGCCCCAGCCACATGTAGAGACTATGCGTGGCCATCAGGTTGACAGCCCTGGCCACCCTCAG
This sequence comes from Martes martes, assembly GCF_963455335.1. NCBI lineage: Eukaryota > Metazoa > Chordata > Mammalia > Carnivora > Mustelidae > Martes > Martes martes. Next base: position 133,747,782 of record NC_137889.1, read on the forward strand.
CTAACAGCCCACACCAACTGTCAGACAGGTGAATGTGTGCACTTTTCGATAATATGAGCCCCCAAATCTTTGCATTTTCTTGCCAAAGCCCCAGACAGACAAGCAACTCCTGCTGTGGTCTAAGTTTCTGAACCATGGAACCATGAGAAGTACTAAAGATAATTGTTTCACACTATGAGGTTTTGGAGAAATTTGTTACACAGCATTAGACAATATAGGGGAATATGTTCTCATGCCCTTTTTCTATATCGCTTATTAATTTGTCTTTTAATTTTTTTTGACTAGTTGAGTTTTCATACGGATAGTCTTTAATGCATTCAAGAAAAGCTTATTTAGCATCTCCTGTACAATGGATCTGTGGTGGACTCTGATGATATGGTGATCACGGAGACAGTCAAAATCCCTGGTAGGACAGAGGTTTCATTCTAATCTGGTAAGAATACAGTTCCTCTGAGACCCACCTACATCCAGAGACATGGGGCAGGCAAACGAGGAATGATTTCACTCTCTAGACTCGGTACAAGTAGAGCCAATGACTTCTTTCACACCTGCCCACCTGAGTAAAGGAGTTTTATGCATTTATTTACTTATTTTAATGGGGAAAAGTTTCTAAATGTCAACACAAGTTCAAACTGAGAGGTAATGATTAAATATAGAATATCAAGGAGGGACTTATAAACTATCTTCGCTGATTTCAAACTGTTCCTGTAGTATGGTAAGAGAATTAGGTTTCGTGCTAATATTAAGTTATTCATTTTTATTTTATTTTCCAGCAAAGGACTGGACCCATGTTCTTTAGTGCTTTGTTAGGTTTAAATGAATGAAAAAGTCTTCATGTTGGATCTTGTTGAATAACAAATATTCTTATTTCTCTATAGGTTTCCATCGAAAAAGTTAAAGAGGTAGTATCAATAAAAATCAGTCATTTCCTAAAACAAAGCATATAGATAGAGCTAAGTATGACTAAAGAAATACAGCTGTATTAGTTATCTATCGCTGCATCACAAATTACCACAGTTACTGTGGGTCAGGAAGCTAGAGAGGGCTTGCATGAGTCCTCTGTTTCAGCTTCTCCACAAAGTTGCAAAGTGCCCACCAGAGCTGGGGCCTTATTTAAGGCTCAAGTGAGGAAGGACTGGTTTTTAAGCTTAGGTGGTTTTTGGCAGGATTTTGTTGTGTTCTGACCAATTGGGCACCTCAGCTCCCTTCTTGCTGCCAGCTAGAGAGCCCCATCAGTTTCTTGACATGTGGTCTTATCTATTTGGCAGTTTACCTCACAGCAAAAACCAATAGAAAGTGTCTTCTAGCAAGATGGCAGCCATGATCCTAAAGAACATAAACGTGAAATAACATCCCATGATCTTTATCACATTCTACTGGTTAGCAACAGATCACAGAGCCCACTCAAGGAGAGGGGATCATACAAAGGCAAGAACAACAGAAAGGGGAACTACCTTCAAGTGTGTCCACTCCAACAGTTTATGTGGTGACATAATGCAAATCTGAATAATTTCACTTGTTCTAAGTAATGAAAATATGACACTAAGTCCTAACTATTGCAACATCTTAATAATAATAATAAATAATAATACTGTCTCATATGTTGAAACAGTCTCATTTCATTCTTGAGGTATTCATAATAGGTATAATTTCTGAAGATGTGAACAGCACCAGCATGTCACCTTACCTATCCAAAAGTCTATTAAGCAAAGAAGGCTGATTGGTTAGCAAATGAGTACAGAAGACTGGAAACAATAGGACTGGGGACAATAAAGAGACAAGAGCAGGAATTACGTAGTTTCTCTGTTGCTGGTCACTCTCAAAGTCTGCACGAGGTAAAACAGTGGAACAAGAATTCAGACTCTGGAGAAGAGATCTAGTCCTCTGGGCGTCATATTAGAGGAAGCACAAGGACTTCTAGCAGCTTGCTCAGGAGTGGCTGGCGTCCAAGTGAGTCAGGAGTGAGCTTGCGGCTGTGTGAATGACTGAACCAGTGGCTTCCAGCCCTAATCCATCCTCTCAGCCCTTCATTAGAAACGGACCGTCTTAGCACTTAAGTCTGCAGCTGGCATCAGCTATCTACTGCAATAGTTTTTAGTGCCTAGATATTCTACAAGAGGCAAATTCCCCCTTGCACACGTTACTTGTTAATACTCAGTCAACCCAGATTCCAAAGGATGGCCTGTGTGTTTCCTCCCCCATCTACAACCCTTACCACCTCAACCCATGCTAACACTCAATGTTGTAGCATAGTCACTGATGCACATGTGTCTGAGTTCATTTTAAAAAGCAGGTTATTAGCTCATATGTATAAGGTTCTGTGTGATCTCTATTCTTCTACATAATGTTCTACAGAAGAATATTTTAATTTTAGAAGTTTTTATCATTCTTCTATACATTTTTTTTAAGATTTTATTTATTTATTTGACAGACAGAGTTCACAAGTAGGCAGAGAGACAGGCAGAGAGAGAGGGAGGAAGCAGGCTCCCCCTGAGCAGGGAGCCTGATGTGGGGCTCGATCCTAGGACCCTGAGATCATAACCTGAGCCAAAGGTAGAGGCTTTAACCCACTGAGCCACCCAGACACCCCTCTTCTATAACGTTTTCATCACCCAAATATTATACTTCCCCTTAACATTCTATTCCTTTTATCAGACTCAACTTCTTCTAAAACAAATGTTCTAATTTAACTGGAAAAATATATATCTTTATTTTTTCACGCTCTTTTATTTCATAGCTCTAGATAACACTTTTTAAAATACATTCTATTGAATGGGTTTACCTTATAGGTAAGAGTGTTTTATTATGAAATTGTATTAGTTTCTGTTGAATAGTACTCTTTTTAGTTGGTCCAGGAGATATAGTTCTTATTCCAAGTTCTGTCTGAAGCCAATAATACTAGAACAAAGTTACAATATATTTCTTTTTTGTCTTTTCTAAAGGTTAATGGTCTAGTTTCTGAAATAACCATTTAGGAAATGTTAACTTTATGTTAATTCAAATTATTCTCCAAAAATTTGCCCTGAAATAACCTCTTGCCATTTTTATTCTATACCTGCAAGAAAATTAAAAAGTTAAGATTCCCACAGTGTATCTTGCAAATGGAAAGAAAATGCATTAAACATACATTATGAAACCGGCTAAAGAAATGTTTGTGGGGTTTTTTTGTTTTGTTTTTTGGGCTTTTTTTGCTCGAGTTACTTTGGCATGTAACTAGACTGTTTCTTTTAACTGGAGAAAGTTAAAAATAACCATCAGTTTGCAGAGTCAACATAGCTGCCTTGGTATTTGTGCCAGAAAAGAAAAAAAAAAAAAAAAAAAAAAACCCCACTTAGAAAACAAAGAAATGGCCGGGTTAGGTAATATGGAGCCTGTAGACTGAGTGATGAAGTATAGCAACTTAGAAGTGCAAAACTGAGAGAACTGATGACCCAGGGCTGGTTTGGAGTATAAATTTGAGGCTTGTGTCCTTTGAAAATTCACTGAAAAGAGATATATGGATAGTGATCTTTTCACAAAGTTTCAGGGATCTAGAATATCAAGATAAAATATTGCCTGAGGGGAAAAGGTTAAATTTTCCAGATGCCTTAGCATTAAAATATGAGAGCGGGGAGGCAAAGGTTTTAACAATAATTGCTAACTACCATTTTCTGTACTGTTAGACAATTTGTATTCTTCAGACATCTCCTGGCCCATTCTAAAGGGTAAATTCATTAAGGTCTACTCATTTTCTTTAAGTAAAAAACAGGAATATGCATAATATTTTCTTATTAGTTCCTTCCAAATATTGCTGCTTAAATAATGTGTAGTATTCTCTAAAAGCAATTAGCTTTGGCAAGCAACATTCTTTAAGTCTGTACTTTTCAAACTGTTCTAGTCTATGTCTCACTTTTGAAACCCAGACAAAAGAAATCAGAAGTAAAAACTATTCATCTTTAATAATGCTGTGAAATTTCTAATTAGAATAAATACTATGACTACTAACAAATAAAAGGAAATAAATGGTGGGATGAGGCTTTTATACCTATATGTGATATGTGTTGTATTCTCCCAACTCCCCTATCTATCCCAACCTGATGCCCAGGATGAGAGTTACTATGACCATACTATTTAGCTGGGTTTCTCATTTTAGGTAGACACATCTAAACCACAATGATAATTTCTGTTTTCTTCTATTTATATATCTATATGTCAAAATACCAGGATGGATTCTGTGGAATGGACAGATAGTCAATGAGAAGCTGGAGCAAATCTCTGAGGTACATCAACATTCTGTTAGTGTGTAGAAAAGAAGAACTGAGGAAAAGGTACATATGGACAGGGAGCACCGAGAGATTTCATAAAAGTTTTCTTAGAATGTTATGATTAGAAGACTGCAGTGACTTTAAAATAAGTCCCCAAATTCTTTGATACCCTTTCCTTCAAGAGGTAGAACCTGATTCCCCTCATTTTAAGTATGGCTAGACTTAGTGATTCACTTCCAATGACTGGCATAAAGCCAAGCGATGGTGTGATTTGGGAGACTACATCATAAAGGCACTGTGGACTCCTAGTCACTCACTCACTCTTGGGTCACTCACTTGAGGGTAGCCACCTACCATATTATAAGAAAATGTTCACAGAGTAAGGATTGTGGCCTCCATCAAATAACCACACAAGTAAGCCATCTTAGAAGCAAATCACCTAGCCCTAATTAAGCATTCAGATGACAGTAACCCCTGCCAACTCCCTCACTGCAACCTCATGAAAGATACTGAGCCAGAATTACCATCTATGCTGCTCCCAAATTCCTAACCCATGGAAACTATGAGTTAACAAATGTCTGTAGCTCTGAGTCACTAAGTTTTGAGGTCAGCTGTTGCACATAATATATACTTAATACAAAGAACCAAGGGAATAACAAGATTTAAGGAGAGATGGGATAGTGGGTAGTGTCAAATGTGGTACAAAGTCATATAAAAGGAGGACCAGAAACCATCCACTGGCTTGAGCAGCCTGGAGGCTATTCATAGCCTTGGTCAGAGCTGTTTGATGAAAAATGGGAATGGAAGGTAGAAGACTATCAAGAAGTAAGAGTTTGAAAATGTGGCTAGTGAGTCTACAGAATGTATTTAAGAAATTTGGTTACAGAGCATAGCAGGGGAGAAAAAGTGTGGTAATTGGAGTAGTGCATGTGTTCCAGAGGATTTAAGATGAAAGATGCAAAAGAGTATATTAATAATGTAGGATTTGACATGTGGAGAACAAAAATATAGAGTCTGGAAACACCAGGGGAAAAATATGGCAATATTCCTGGGAAAGGAATGTTGTAGAAAAATGGTGGTAACCCATCTATTTAAAATTATTCATTCTTAATGTAAAGAGAATATAACTTATGGTTGCAGCTGGAGATAGATTTGCATGCAAAAAGTTAAAGTATATCTATTCAATTGATTGCATTACCTCTGTAAAGTTTAAGTACATGTCAAAAAAAACAAAGGAAGGGGAGCCTGGGTGGTTCAGTCATTAAGGGTCTGCCTTCAGCTCAGGTCATGATCCCAGGGTCCTGGGATTGAGCCCTGCATTGGGCTCCTAGCTCAGTGAGAAGGAAGCCTGTTCTCCCTCTCTAACTCCCCCTGCTTGTGTGTCCCCTCTCTCACTGTGTCTCTCTCTGTCAAATAGTTAATTAAAATCTTAAAAAAAAATAATAAAAACAAACAATTTTTAAAAATTTAAAAAGGGAGACTAGGAATTTTTAAATAGTGGCTTAATGACAGAAGTCTCTCCATTTTTTGCATAGCACCTCAAAATCAACAAAAGTAATCAGAGAAGCAGTAGTGTCAACTAGACGGTGGAGTAGGCGACCCTAGCCTCCACCCCCGGACGAAGACCAATTAGACAATAATCCACAAATGAAAACAGCTCTGAGAGAGCTCGGGAGTCCATTTACGAAGCTTCAGCAACACAGCAAACAGAGGAAAAAAACCAAGAAGAGCTGTAGCCAATGGGTGGGAAGAGTAGTCTCAACATGCCTGCAGCCCCATCCCCCAGGCCAGCTCTGCTCAGAAGCAAGAGGACACTCCTGGCACAAGACACTTCCCCTAACTGGAAAAAGGAGGACCTGGTAGGCAAACAGCTTTCCCAGCCTTTCAGGGCACTGCACTAAATCCCAGTCCACTTTTACCCCACCCGGAGATGAGCAACGCTGTCTAGAGACAGCTAGGAACAGGAAGCAGGGCAAGGACTGCCTGTATCAGCCCAGTAGCAGAAGTCACAGCGGTTCTCACAGGCTTGTTTGGCAGGAGACCCCAGCAGCTTACCCTGCCGAGGACCTGAACAGCCTTTGCCAATGTTGCAGACCTCCCCTTCCCCTACCTTTCATCACTGAGCACCTTGTCAGGGATCCTAGCAGGCTACTCCACACAGGACCCCAGCTGCTGTTGTCACAGAGGAAACCAGTGGCTGCCGCAAGCACCCCAGACCCCTGCAGATTTCACCACTGAGATTTTTGCCCCAGAAGTTTTCTTTGGTTTGCAGATACCACCTGCCTTTGTCCCTTCCTGCTCCCTCTACCACCCTCACCCTGGGGCTCGGAATCAGCACCAGGAGCCGGCCCCAGCCTTTGTGACTGTGCATACAAGACACTGGCTCAGGGCCCACCAGAGACCCCCATTGCCATGTGTGCGCCCATGGCTACCATTTACAGTTGTGTGATTGTGTATTTATGCCCAAGGTCTCCAGAGCTGCTGTGGGCTTTGTTCTGGCCCTGCCTCCTGTCACTGGCCTCCACAGCCATGTGCACACCCATGAGTAGTACCCACTGCTATACAAGCACCTGTCAACCACCCAGGCCCCCAGAGCTGCGTGACACCTGGAGATGGCCCCAGTTCCTATCACTGTCCTGCACCAGCACATATGCCAGCAGCTAGCCCCTGCAGCTCCACACTTGCATGTTGTTTACCCTGACTTCCAACACTGGCCCCCACTCATATCTGCACCTGCAGCTAGCTGATGATGCAAGTTTGCACTGACACCAAGGGTTCCCACGGCAGCTCTCACAACCCCAGCTGGTCCCATCCCTGTTGCTGACCCCATCCCTTGCCACTGCACTCGTGTCTGCAGTTGGCCTTGCCACCACCACATGGGCACCTTCAGCCAGTCCCCATGGCCAAGTGCGTGCATACCATCCGCTGAGCCACCACTGCTGCCGCTTCTGGCCGCTAGCCCTGAGGCACCGCTGAGTACATCAACAACCCTTGCAGCCAAGTTCATGCAGCTCCTGTGCCCCCAAATAAATTCAATGCAAAGAGATTTTCCTCAAGATATATTTTAATAAAACTGTTAAAAATCAAAGATAAAGTGAAAATCTTGAAAGCAGCAAGAGAAAAGAAGCAAGCCATCTATAAGGGAACCCCGATAAGGCTGTTAGTGGTTTTTTTTTCAGCAGAAATCTTGCTCATCAGGAGAGCCTAGGTTAATATATTCAAAGTACTGAAAGAAAAAACTGCCAACTATGAATGCTGTCCCTGGCAAAGTTGCCCTTTAGAAATGAAGAGATAAATGTTTCCCCAGAGAAACAAAAATTGAGGGCTTTCATCACCACTAGACCTGCCTTACAAGAAATGCTGAAAATAGTTTTTCAAGCTGAAATGAAAGAAGACTAATTAGTAACATGAAAACAAATGCATGTAAACATGTGGTAAAGATTATAGTCAAGTTCAGAATATTCCAATACTGTGTGTTAATCACTTAACTCTGGGATATAAAGGATAAAGGATAAATGTATTAAATATAGCTATAGATACAATATTGTTAATGGATACACAATATAAAAGCATGCAAACTGTATATCAAAGCATAAAATGTGGAGGGAAAGGAATGAAAGTGTACAGCTTTTATATGCAATAATTTTAAGTTGCTGTCAGGTTTAAGTAAACGGCTTTTCCATGTTTTCTGTCAGCCTCATGGTAGCCAAAATCTACAGGAGATACACAAAAGAGAAAGAGAAAGAGATTAAAGGTTATCACTGTGGAAAATCATCAAGCCACAAAAAAGATAATAAGAGAGGAAAGAAAGGAGCAAAGGAACTAAAAATGGCTGGAAAACAATAAAGAAGATAGCATTAGTAAACCCTTACCTATCAATAGTTACTGTAATTGGCTGTCTATTGTAGATAATAGTGATTAAAAATAATCATACTATAGGGCATACCTGAACATTGCAGAAAGTGAATCTTAAGTGTTCTTGCCTCAAAAAAGAAATGGTAATTATATAATGGAATGGAAGTTTAATTAATGTTATGGCGGTAATCATTTTGCTGTACATACTTGCAGCAAACCAACGCCTTGTACACCTGAAACTTACGCATTGTTATATGTCAAATAACTCAATAAAACCTAAGAAAAGTAATAAGAAAGAAAAAAAGACTCATGTTTTGATAAAACATAAAGATATTGATAACCTCAAAACATAAATTATGAAGAGAGAATGATCATTTTTGCCGAAGTCAGAAAGCCAGATAGAAGCAGGCCGAGATCCTATAGTTGATTGAATAGTGGGCCTCAAAACAACATGCCCACTTAGAAATCAAGTATGTGACCTTATTTGGAAAAGTCTTGAAGATGTAACTAAATTAATGGTCTCAGGAAAAGATCTAAATCCAATAATAGATGTCCTTTTAATGAAAGGGAAAAAGACAAGAGGGAGAAGGTCATGAAGGTTGAGACTGGAGTTATGCCAGATGCTTGGACCCCCCAGAGCTGGAAGGGGCAAAGAAAGGTTCTCTTCCAGAGCCATCAGAGGAATCATGGCCCTGCTGACACTTTGATTTCAGACTTCTGGCGCATAGTGCTCTGAGATAATAAATCTCGGTTGTTTTACGTCAACCAGTTTGTGGTAATTTATTATGGCAGCCTTAGGAAACCAATACAGATTCCCTCGGTCTTAGAATTCAGAAAAAGAAACAACACACATTCTCCAAATAATGGCCTACTTTGTGAACAATTGATCAACCAAACAATAGTTTAGAAACTTGGTTCAACAGCTAACCCTTAGAGGAACTGCTCTGGAAATAAAACCTCAGGATTCATACAAGACGGGCCTGAAAGGAAAGTCACAAACACAAACCATATTTGCAAAGAAGCCTTCTCAAGGGACCACCTTAAGAAAAAACAAAAACACCAACTATAGTTCAAAAAGCTCAGGGATTTACTGTGAGAATATAAAATATGAACAGGCAAAGCATAGGAAGAAAGCCTAGGAACAAATACAGATCCACGCGTACACAAAACTATCGAGGAAGTGAATCCTCATTGGATTAGCAACTAATGAATCAGACGCTGCTGAAAATACAGTAGCTGACATGGAGGATAGGCTTGGGACAACAACAAAAAAAGTAGATGAATGATAAAATGACAATAGTTTTTTGTTGTTTTTTTAAAATAGAGAATAATGAATGATAGGAAAGAAAGGCAACAGTATTTTGTTTTACAAAGTTAGTGTCCCAAAAGAATACAAAGTAATTATTAGACAAGAAAGCAATAAAACTAAGATAAAATAAAGTAAAACTTTCCTGAATAAAATAAAAATAATACAAACTTTTCAAAATTAAAAGATGTGAATATGTAGACTAAGAAAAGACCCTTAACACAAGAGAAATGGACACAGAACAATCATTATATAAACACTGACATACGGTCTAGTAGATTTTATTGCATTTTGAATAAACAGGAAAAAAAATCTTTTGGAATCCAAGCAAAAAATATCAAGTCATCTCTAAAGGGAACAAAATTATTCTGGCTCCTGATTTCTTGTTGCATCATCTACCACTGGAAGCAGGAGAGCAGTGTGTGCAAAGTCTTGGAAGTAGGAGTGGGTAATCTAAATATTCTGTCAATTTATTTAAACATCAAGGACGCTATGGCAAAAGAACTAACAATGGGCATTAAATTAATTTCCCTGAACAGCCAGGATAAAAGCAATTGTGGAGAATATGATTATACATAAAATGAAAATATTATATGCCCCGAACATGTAGGGCTGACATGCCTCAATTATAGTAAAAGGAAAACAATGGGAACTGTGGTGGATAGGATGAATGTTTCATTTTCCATAAATACAAGTTAAATGATACCATTTAATGGTATAAATAAAGCTATGTGTGTATTTTAATGCATAAAAATCAATAAGATAGGGAAATACAGGGAACAAAAAGAGAGAGAAAATGTAATAGAAACACTGAATAATATCTTTGCCCATAGTAGGAAGTTAATAGACATTGTCTAAAGAGGAGATTAAATTAAAAAAAAAAAAGAAAAATGAAACTAATTAATATCAAAATCACAAAAGGAAGTAATGAATAGGATAATCTAAACAGAATTTGAAGAGCCACAGCTAAAACAGATGTCAAACCAAGCTGTAAATCAACTACACTTATTTATTGAAGAATAACATTTTGGGGCACCTGGATGTCTCATTCGGTTAAGCATTTGCCTTTGGCTCAGGTGATGACCCCAGGATCCTGGGATAGAGCACCAGGTTGGGTTCCTGGCTCAGCATGGAGCCTGCTTCTCCCTCTGCTCCCTGCTCGTTCTCTCTCATTATCTCTCTCTCTCTCAAATACATAAAATCTTAAAAAAAAAAAAAAAAGAATAACATTTTCATGTTGGACTCCAAAGCACAATATTCTGTAATAGACATTCTTAACACAAAGGTATTTATATTGACTAAAAATTAATAAATGTGTAAAGGCATACCAGCCAATTATCTATGCACCAAAAAATCAAACTAAATTTGGAAAGGATTTAGAAAATAATCTCAATTCAAATTTACGTTTCTAAACTTATGAGAAACACAGCTAACATAGTGCACAGAGGAAACATATAATAACAAAAGCATCATGCAATCAATTCTGAATGTTTAAAAAAAGATAAAAAAAATTGTAAGGAAAGAAGTGAGAAACAAACAAAAAATTAAGTTTAAGTGGTTAAATGTTAGAACCAATAAATAAAGCCTGTTGCTCTTTTTTGTGAATAAAATTGATAACATACAAAAGATAACACATCAAAAGATAACATATCAAAAGAACTGTTTTCTAACCTTGTCAATGACAATAAAGAAATAACAACAAATATTGTAGAAATTAGTAGAATTCTAAACAACTAATCTTTTCAGATCTTTTCAAATTAGTTCAACAACATGAGTGAAATGGATGCTTTTCTTGGAAAATATAACCTATCAAAACTAACCAGAGAAAGTGGCTCTAGACAAATGCAAATATGATTCACCATTCAAGAAATAAAGTTGCCAAATAGCTATTACCCAGATGGTTTTACAAGGCAATTCTTCCAAAACTTCAAGTAACAAATAACTGCAATTAAACTTCAATTATTCAGACCACAGGAAAAAAAAGAAAAGAAAATTTCCTTTCTCTTTTAGGAAGTGTGCATCACATTGATACCAAAATCCCAATGAAGATTCACAAAAGCAAACCACAGAACTTTCAAATGTGTTAAAATAAAAACCTTTTAAAAATAAGTAGCAAAATTCAGCTGTTTATTTAATAAATAGTAAAGCAAATGCAGGTTATTCTTGGAATGTCCGTGTGGTTAAATATTAGAGTAGTTATAAATATAAATCAACATACTTAGTAAGTCAAAAGAGACACTCATACAAATCTCATTAGAGGTAAAATTTTTTAGTAAAATCCAACATCTATTGTTGATTTAAAAATCATAATATTGTAGGGTAATTTCTATGTGATGATGTTTATATGTATATGCAATTATGCATATATAATATGCTAACTGAGGAAACATTAGAAGCATTCTCTCTAAAATAAAGCAACAAAATTGGTTATCGATATTTTGATTATAAATTTTTCTGCAGGTATTAGACAATTATATTGGAGAATACATTGCAGGGTGAATTTAGAAACAAAATTGGAAAGGAGATTTTAAAGATATTAACTCTTGAGAATAATATATTTTGTCCCTTGGAAAATCTAAGAGGATCAATTAGGAACCCCTGGGTGGCTCAGTGGGTTAACGCCTCTGCCTTCGGCTCAGGTCATGATCTTGGGGTCCTGGGATCAAGCCCTGCATCAGGCTCTCTGCTCAGCGGGGAGCCTGCTTCCCCTTCTCTCTCTGCCTGCCTCTCTGCCTACTTGTGATCTCTGTCTGTCAAATAAATAAATCTTAAAAAATAAGGATCAATTAGGAGACTATAATATGTAATAATTGTCTTATATTACTATAAATCGTAAGACAAAGCAGTTACGGGTCTGGGTATAAAATCGACACACAGGAATAAACGAGTTTCTCATGGACAATAACTAGGTAGAGGAGTAAAACATCAAAAAATAAAATATGAAACTTAACAAGAAACACAAAATCTTGTTTGAAGAAAACTGCTCATGCCACTGGAAAACATAAACAAAGGCCTTAGCAGAAGGAAAGACAAATTCTTTTATTTTTTAAGATCTTATTTATTTATTTGTCAGAGAGAGAAAGAGAGAGAGAGAATGAAGGGAGGGAGGGGCAGAGGGAAAAGCAGGTTCCCCGCTGAGCACGGACCCTGGGATCATGACCTGAGCCAAAGGCAGAGGCTTAACCAATTGAGCCACCCCGCAATCCCAAAAGACACATTCTTAGAATAGAATACGTGACACCATAAGAACATCAGTTTTCCCTGAAACTAATCTATAAATTTAATGTTATGCAAGTAAAAGTACCAACAGAATATTTTTGGAAACTAGATAAATTGATTCCAAAGTTAAAATAGGAATAAAATTGTCAGAAACGTCCTAAAAATAGAGAGACAGAAAGAGAGAGATTATGTTTCTCTAGCTCTATCATTTTAAACTTATAATAATTAAAACAGCATGATACGGAATAGAAAGGCAATTTCTGTACTGTTAAGCACTACAAGCATTGATATTTTTATGTTATTGCTATTAGCTTTTCAAAACCTGAAACTAATCAATCGCTCACCATCATATGATTCATTTTTTATGAGTTTTTAGTCAAAAGATTGTTTAAATGAAAAACACAGTTGAGAGCTTGATAGAGAAAAATATGTTATACAAATTGAAAATGAACATTTATCAGCCGCAGCTTTTTGCCTGAACTAGAATCAAATAAAATGAGGAAAGTGTGAAGAGTCAAAGAGAGATGTGATTAAATCAAATTTTCTTTTTGTAGAAGGGGGTGATACTCAGGATACGACATCCTGAACAGTGGCTCACTTTGTGAAGGCGTGTTAGCAGGAAAAGAAAATCGAAAAGCACTTGGAATAAAAATTAATTTAAGAAAAGGTGTTCTTTCATGGACTAAACTGGATTATTCTGAGTTATATTTCAAACCGCCATCAAAAATATGTGCGATTAGTGAATTTTGATATTTTCATTGAAATTCATAGAGTTGAATGTCAGTAGAGACTTTTCACGCTAAATAAGCAGGAAGCATAAAAGTAAAAGAAATTATGTAGTTGAGAGATTGTTTCCATGGAAGGCAAGATATTCTGTAAATCTGTTACATTATATGTTCCTTCATCTGGGACATTAGTTTAAGGTATGGCATGTTTTTGCTTTTATCAGACTGCATACATTATAGTAAAAATGAAGAATATGGAAGAGATTATGCTTTTGTTTGGTTTTGCCAGTTGTTTATTTGCTTCTTTGTTGTCATAAAAGAGCTAATGCTGTGAATCACAAACCTTCAACAATGACTGACTCAATAGGAGAGGAAGCATTCTGCAAACACTTTCCAGTGGTGAGTGGCATCATCATTAATTTCATGTGTATCCCTTAATCCTCTGTGTGCTGGTTGGATACGTAATGCATGGTATAAACTCTAAACTGACATCCTGAGTCTACCTCTCATTCTGACATATTCTCTGGCTGTTCCATTGTTATAATTTTGGAGTAACAATCTTATTGCTTGCTGCTCAAAATCTTCATGTGATAGTTTTGGATAAGTCTTAGGTTTCTCTTATATTATAGCTGACATGAAATGTTTCAAATGTACTTTCAGAAAATTTGGTAAGAATTCTGTTAAATATTTTATATACACATACACAATATACTTTGGGGAAGAATATACCTACTTTTTCCTCAATATTTGCTACCCTGATGATGCACACAGATTTTTGTGTGACAATGTGAGTTTCTGTCAAAACAAAATAAAATCACAAGTTTTTTTTTTCCTAAATGTGGGAGGGCTCCTTAAATGAAGTTTGATCTTCATTGTTCATGATGATTTCTTCCTCACTGCTGTCCTTGTCACAGCTAATGGTATAGGGATTAAGATGATTAGGTCTATTAGACCCTCTCTACCCCAAGAAGCCTGAAGTTATAACAAGTAGCTAGGTCACGAAACTGTCACTGTCAGTGCAACATTGCAGAGAGTAACCTGCTGGGGATGTTCTACAACTGACTTGTTGCATTAGAGAATATGGTGATTGGATTCAGTGAGAAGTTTTCATATTCTTCTTAATTTTTGCTTCTTAGCCATATTTTTTAATTATGATTTTTTTCATTTTTATTGAAGTATAATTTACAAACAATAAAATCCACAGATGTTAAATGTACATTTAGATGCATTTTGACAAATGTAATCTACTATGCCCACTCAGAACATTTTCTTTACCATAAAGATTTCTGTTACTTTGCTTTGCAGGCAGTCTCCACCAGCTCCACTCCCCAGCCCCCATAACCTAACCAGGGAAGTAGTTTTTTGATATCTATCAGAATTTAGAAAGAGGTCATATTCATTTTGAAGAAAGGTTAATTCTATTAATAGCTATATCCACTATCTCTTCCCCATCACACTCCCTGTCCTCATCCCCAGCCACTAAGATCACTATGTAAAGAGGGGCACCTGGGTGCCTCAGTAAGTTAAATGTCGGACTCTTGGTTTTGGCTCATGCCATGATTTCACGGGTTTTGAGATAGAACTCCGTTCTGGTTCCCTGTTCAGCATGGAGTCTCCTTGAGGATTCTCTCTCTCCCTCTCATTCTTCTCCTCTCTCATTCACGCACACTCACTCTCTCCCTCTAAAATAAGTAAATCTTTAAAAAAAAAAAAAGGATTACTGTGTGACATTTAAATTCTATTTTATTACTTTATTTTACTTATTCATAGATTGATTATCTTTAACAGGCCAAAAACTATACTAGTCTCTTGGGACGCCAAAAAATAAATCAAAAATAAAAAGCTACACTCCCTCTGTCAAGGTGTTGAGATTCGAGGGCAGGAATTAGAGGAATAACCTGGAAATTTCCATAAAAATTATACGAATGACAAGTATTGACATTCTGAGAGTGTAGAATTCCTAAAGATTGTGTGGCAGGGACTATACTGCTCACCAAAATATAGCTGGCAGCATTTAGTAGCCTCCCTAATAGCCATATGACTATTTCAGCCAATGAGCTAACAGCGGAAGTGACACATGACATCTTCAGGCTTGGTCCCTAATGACCTCTTCAGTTACTACTCCATGGCTATTTCCTTTGTGTCTAGCTGGAAAGGAGATCCTTCCCAAGGTAACCCTGGAAATGGTGGGTTAATGATGCTAGAGCCTCCATGAGACTGGTCCTCAAATGAATTTCACTTAAGACTGTTTTATAAGAAGAAAGAGACTTCTGATATATTTGAAAAGTTACTCATTTTGAGTTTATTTTTGTAACTGTTAGCTTTCCCCAACTAAAAGTAACAACATAAATGATAGTTTCTCTTTTTCATGTAAAATTATTTTTCCTGACAATCCATCTGGTAAAATCACAGATGGAGAAGAAACTTATTTAATTCCTCATATCTGCACCTGAGCTGATGAGCTATCCTATAGAAAAATGACACAAGGAAATGAATTTTTCCTGTTTTAAATTCTTCTGTGTTTTCCTCATCTAATTTAAAGTTCATTATTGGTTTCAATTGAGGTGAATAGGGTTATTATCAACACTGTAGCACAAGCATGAAGACCGAATTGCTCATTTGCCATGTGACTTATTTCAAGTTATTCTGCCAGAAAGAGGTAGTTCTGGAACATCAAGTTTGAGATTTTGACTGCATCACCTGATCTAGAAAAAAAACACCCAAGGAAAAGGGCAAAATATCCCAAAATATCTAAGTGGTCCTGAGAAAAGTGAAAAATGAACAGACATATGCAGTCATATCTAGTGTCAGTTTTTCTTGATTTCCAGTTCCCGCTGCTGGCAGAAAATGCTGGATTTTATTTTCTTTTATACTGTCTAAGTTCTTTGAGGCTTAATACTTAAGCATGTTTGCATAATAACTCAAATCTTTATGGTAATAATGCAACATCTTTTTCAGCCTTTCTCCTTGGGTAGTATTTGGGTTCAGAAAAAACGTGTGTCAACCATACATTCAACATTTTATTGAGCATCTATGATGGGCCAGGTGCTGTTTTAGGGACTGGAGATGTGCATGTAAACAAAGCAGGGTCTCTGGTCATTTTACTCTCCTCCTCTTGCTTATTATACTGGATGGGAAGTATTTGCCTACAGGCTTTGCTCTTCATTTCTCCTCCCCAGTCCCCACACCCTTTAAGACTTGATTATTTTAGAGCAAATTATTCAGAGCAATTGGCAGCAAAAATGAGAGGAAAGGACAAAGCTTTCCTGCATATCCCATGAACCCACACATGCAAACCCTCCCCCATTAGCAACATCCCCCACCAGAGTGGTATACTTGTTGCAATTGGTGAACCCACATTGACACATCATAATTAACCAAAGTCCATTGTTTAAGTTACTATTCACTCTCTGTGCTTTACATTCTAGGGATTTGGACAAATGTATAATGACATATGTTCATCATTAGGTATCATACAGAGCATTCTCATTGCACTAAAAAGTCTCTGGCTCTGACTGTTCATCCTTCTCCCCACCCCAGCCTGATCCCTGGCAACCATCTATCTTTTTATTTTCTCCATTATTTTGCCTTTTCCAGAATGTCCTGCATTTAGAATCATATAGTAGATAGACTTTCCAGATTGGCTTCTTTCATGTAGTAATATCATTTTAGATTCCTCCATGTCTTCCCATGGCTTGGTAGCTCATTTCCTTTTAGCACTAAACACTATCTCATTACCTAGATGGGGCCCAGTTACATTTATTCATTCACTGACTGAAAGACATCTTGGTTGCTTCCAAGAATTGACAACTATGAATAAAGCTACTAAAAACATCGTCGTGAAGATTTTTGTGTGGACATGTTTTTAAAGCCCTTGGGTGAATACCAAGAAGCACGATTCCTGGATCATATGGCACAATTATACTTATTTATTTATTTATTTATTTATTTATTTTTAAAGATTTTATTTATTTATTTGAGAGAGAATAAGTGGGAGAGAGCATGAGAGAGGAGAAGGTCAGAGGGAGAAGCAGACTCCCCAAAGAGGTAGGAGCCCGATGCGGGACTCGATCCTGAAAGTCCGGCATCATGACCTGAGCCGAAGGCAGTCGCTCAACCAACTGAGCCACCCAGGCACCCTACACTTATTTTTTTAAAGCAACCTCTAAGCTGTCTTCCAAAGTGGCTGTACCATTTTGTATTCTCACCAGCAGTGTATGAAGTGTTCTTGTATCTCCGCCCCCTTGCTAGCAGTTGGTATTGAATTTTGGCCATTCTAATAGGTGTGTAGCAGTTTTTGTCTCCTCTTTTACCTTTTTTACTCATCAATGTATTTCAAACACCTAGAACAGTGTCTGATGCATAGTGTGTGCACAATTAATGCTTGCTGAATGATTAAAGGAATGATTTATATGCTGTCCCTCTGTTCTGTTGTCATCCAAGGAAAAAGGGAGGGGACAGGAAAGGGAGAAAATGCAGTGAAGAACTCAGTTGTAGCGGTTGGTCCTTTGTAGACTTTTCCTACAATGACACTTTGTTTGTCATCAGATGATCTTCCTGTGTATTTGCCACCCTACCCCAGCAATTACCAGAATTCTACAGAATAAGTTCATGCAACCCACATGCACAGCCGTTGGGCATGAGTTTGCAGAACAGATCCAAATCACAAGTCAGGGACTGGCAAATATTTTTCTGGTTAGAATTCATAAAATATTCTTAATTGCATTTTTTGGATGTTGCATCTCAGGTAACAAGATTCACTGCAGGTTGTGTAGATTTTTTGGAACCTAAAACTCTGGCTAACACACAGATCTACTTCTAAAAATATCTGTATTTTTTCTGTCTAGAGTATTGTGTGGTTAGTTCTTTTAAGCTGCAGATTGTACCTTTTAATAAAACAATAATGTACCTGGCCTTTTAGAAAGATTTCCTTCATTTAGATAAAAGCACTTTGAAATGTATTACAGTTTATCCTATCAGTCCCTCCCCTATTTTGGTAAGGAAGGAAATTGGTATCTTCTGCAAGCAAGCCAAAGAGAGGAAGGAGGAAGGATGCCGGTTCAGAGGCACACACACTTTGGCACCAGTTGTCCATACCTGCACTCCTGGGCAGGGAGAGCTATGGAAAGGAGAAACATCTTCTCCCAAAGTAGTGCTTTGTTCTAAAGGTTCTTTTAAAGATCACAGGAGGTGAGAATATAGAAGATACTAACATCTGAGATTTTGCCTTTCTCAATTTATTCATAGGGCTCTATGCTGTCAACAATTGCCTGAATTATCTTTCTTTTCTGTGGCAATGGATCTTTCTTACTTTCACATTTATTTCCTCACACTTAACTTTAAGCTTACCTTTCCTAGGCCAATCCTTAATACATAAAGAGAAGCGTTTTATATTTAGGAAAAAAAAAATTCCTCCTCAATAAGATAAGTGTTCTACACTAATGTCTCCCTAGGCACTGAAAAACATTTAATTTAAAACAGAACAACAGAAATGGCCCCTTCATTCTTAACTGTATAAATTTACCCTTCCATTAAAGTATGAATTGGAGGAGCAAGGTTTATTGAGAATGAAAAGGTATTAGTTTCATATCTCAAAAATATGATCCCTATTGTATTAATAACAAAGAAAAGATGTGGAAAAAATTGATAAAATCTAAGTGGTTATATAAAGAGCTATGTACATGCAAGAATTTCAAGAAGATTGCTATAAAATGTGGACAGTAGGGTAAATTATCAAGGAAGAATACCATAAAATAAATAAATTGAAAAGATAAAATCTGAAAAAGCAAACAAGAATTAGGAGCAACTTGCAGAAGTCATAAAAGGAAATAGAAAACTATTATTTTAAAGTGCCAGAGTAGGATGTTATTGCAATTTTAAAAGTCAAGAAGTATGTAAATTTTGGTAGCAATTTTTGTTATGCCAGATCTTCATAAAATTTTTCTAACAGTTCCACAAGTTGTATAAGTTAGTGTATAATAAAAATCTAAATTAAAGAGAAGCATATACTATCACTTTCAGATCTGTTATACAGTGTCTACCTGGTCTATTTATATTGGTTTAGAGTATATTAAAGGTCCCATTATTCCTGGCATACAGATTGTATATATTGATATGACTCCAGTTACACAGAGGAAAACTGAACCACAAGTCGGGCAATACAGGTTTTTCAATTGCAATCTAGTACTTTAGATATCATTTACTTTCGTTCAAAAAAGTGACTTATTGTTTGTTCTGGGAACTAAACTGAATGAGATGAATCTTCAATGGCTCAAAGAGCTTAATTTATCAAATTAAAAGTTTATGTAACTACATAAAATTATTTCTATCCTTCACAGTTGGAGACATCCTAATACATTAAAAATGATTACAATCAGTAAGGCATCTCCTACTTTCATAATATATAAGACAGCTTCTATATATAAGATAGCTTTATTTTATGAATTTAACTTGCAATTGAGGAAGTCAATATGCTGGGTCTTTTAAAATGCCTATACTGTCTTTATTCTTTTTAAAACTCAACATAAATTTTGAAGACTTTTGTGTGGTTTGAATTTAATTTTACATGGCAATGCTTATTGCCTTTCAGAGTTCAGTGCATTCCCAATTTTTGGTACTGTGATGATACATTCACGGTGTATATTCAGTAGAAGCAGGAATATCAAAACCTTTTCAATAGTTTGGCAAATTACCTGAACTGTGTGGGTCCAGTTCTGTGATTTCATGGAGGACTGAGAGTTGTTATGTCAGGCAATACCTGACCATGTTTGAATTTTAATGTGTTAATAATTCAAACTCAGTTTTGAATATTTTCTGACATTAGCTGGTATCAAAGCAATGAAACAAGGATTCTAAAGTTCTTTCACAAATGACACTTCTTCAGTAACTCCAGTAAGAGTACCTTAATCGTTTTTTGCCTAAATAGTTATCTATTGGTAAGTGGTAAATTTGATAGATGTATGACAGAAGGAGAAAGAATTTAAATAATTAATAAAGTCACAAGTATCATCTGCTAAATACTAAGAAAGAAAGAAACAATAAATGAATAACAATGTTAATAACCTATAAGATTTGAATAAAGCCATTTCTAATCATCCTATAAATAAACATTTAAAAGATTTATTAAGCAACAGATTCAGTATTGAATTACATTTTTTGAAGATGGTCCTATTAATTAATAGAAGATTATCACTGGGGTGCCTGGGTGGCTCAATCAGTTAAGCCTTTGACTTTGGCTCAGGTCATGATCTTGGTTGGGGTCTTGGGATCAAGCCCCAAGTCAGGCGTCAGGCTCCCTGCTCAGTGGGGAATCTGCTCGTCCCTCTCCCTCTGTCCCTCCCTCTGCTCCTGCCTTTGTCTCTCTCTTGATCACTGAAGAACATTTAAAGGAACTGAATGGGGACAAAGGGATTAAGAAATCAAAAAGAACCTCCTTGGTTTAAGTGCTTTTCAGTTGTTTCAGTCTGAAGAGGGGCAAGGTATCCAAGAAGAGAAAATGTAAACTTGATAAAAGGTTAAATTGCTATGAAAGCACCAGAGAGTTGAGCTTTCACTGAGATTATAGTATCTGTGAAAGGAACAGGAGCGAAAAGTGAAAATCTTGCACTAATATCCCCTTTACCCTTCCATCTGGAAAGCCATAGTGAGTGGAGAAGGCTGGAGTGGCAAGAGTCTGAAACATGGAAAATTTACTATACAGACAATACACAAAGGTTTTGTATTTAATATAGTATTGCATTTTATTTACTTTGCATTACTTAAATGTTGATTTCCATCTCTGCTTCCTAATTTCTAGTGGTGCTTTAAATTAAGAACAGCGAAGCCATGAAAAATTTTTAATGATAATATGTACTGAAAGGAAGTGAATTTGAAAAAAAAATTTTTAAATGTGGTTAGCATTTGTGTGTGTAATATACTGAAAAATAAATGGAAATTTCCCTTGTAACTGAAATCCCTCCTATAAAGGAAAATGTGCCTTTCAGAAGACATAAAATATCTATTTGATGTGGTGCTCATTTGAGATTTAAAATATCTGAGTTTAGCCTTTTTGAGGCTATTTAACTTTCTTCATATTTCAATTCTCTGCTAGTAAACCAAGGAGGATGATATTTTCACCTCTTGGAAACATTGTAAGCCATCTTTTTTTGACCCAACTTAATACAAAATGTTCTGAGATTTTTTTTTTTTTTTAATTTGAAAAATGTTCAAGTGGTTACTATTTGATTATTCTTTTTTTTTCTTTACACTTCAAATGCATTTAAATTCTTCAGTCTACTGGGAATACCGTAGACTTCTTTCATTCCCATTACAGGTCTCAAATTCATTCCTTTTCCATTGTGTTTTTCTTGTTTGCCAAGCCAGCTGAAAACTTCCTCTGTATCACTCAAAATTCAACATTGAATTATTCTCTCATGACAGATATGTTTCATGCAAAGCTTTTGAACTTATATGTAGACCAGGACTCTGATTTATGGACAGTTCTTTAGCTTTACTTTTTCTTTTATTTTCATTGACAGCAAAATTTTTTGGAGCGTACAATCAAGATAGTGTATTCATAGAAATAACATTAATAGAAGCTTGGTCATAAATGAGAACAGTCATAATAATGATCTCCTTTACCAAAGCATTCCACACAGAGAGATAACAGCACAATAATTAAAGAATTTGTTGTTTGTCACACAACAAATACAACAGAACTGCAGTAACAAAAATCATAATTTTAAAAAACATTCTTATACTAAAAATAAAAGCAAAAATATGAGATCATGCACTGATGACAAAAGCTAAAAGTGAATAGTTATAACAAAAACATTGCAAAAGATAAAAATGTTCAAGTTTTCTGAAGGAGAGAAGATTCAAATAGAACAGTTTCATAATAAATCACTTACATTTACTACCCTAGGAGGGACACTGACATAACCGTCTTCGTCCACTAATACCTTTTGCTGTTAGAATACATACTGTTAACCCATTTATAGGACAGACTCCATTTCCTTGGAGCATGTCTACTGTTACAAGGACGGAATGAAATTCATCGTTTACCTTGATTACAAATAGACAATAATACTTCAGGAGAAATATTCTCAAGAACAGGCCAGTGTGATGCCCCAGAATAGTAGGGCCCTGGGGGTTGGGAAGCATTGGCTCTAGCCCTATTTTCATCATTGTCTGTGAAAAACACTTCCCAGCCCTAAAATGAAATTTCACCTCATGTTTCAATTCTGCTGTAATTGAACTATCAGAACTAGAAGAGAGCAGCGAAAATAATAATAATAAAATAGTTTAACATTTTTATTGATGCGTAATTTTATTTTTAAAGTACTGTAAAAAGAAACTGGATCACTTAATGAAACTAAGAATCATATAATGCTTTAGTGGGGTTGTTCCCACAGCACAGCAATTTCTTCCCCAACGTAACTAATCTACACAGTGCCTTCATACTTTGTGGTTGACTATATATCCTATTTGAACAGTGGCTAGTTTCTACATGATTAGGAAAGACATGTTTGTCATGGGAGTAAAAAAATAAAATTTGTCTGTTAAATTACACATAAATATAAGGTACAAATGTATTTTTAAAATACAGATTAAAATAATCACACTTGCATTGTGTACATACGAAAATACAGTATTTAATATTCAATATACACAGACACATTTATGATAAATGCAACTATTCGGCAATGCCAGTTCTTTCAGGGTCTTCTCTGTCCCCTATTTCCACACATATGGAAAACAAAAACGCTTCGCTAAAATCTCCTAGCTCTGGCGGACATCTTGAAGCAGTTTGTTAATCTCAGCCACTAGCTCACTGGCATCCATGAGTTCGTGTTTCCCGTCGTTGAGGTGGTTGAGCACATTGTCAAAATCATCTTCTTCATAATTTTCGGGGATCTCCTCCATGGCCGGCAGCCATTTCGAGGAAGGCTGCACACTGGAGTGAGTTCCAAGAGGGGGACCAGAGGTGTTGGTGGGGTTTTGAAAATGCGTACTGGCTGCCCAGGCGGCCACACCTTGCGGGTAACCCGCAGTCTTGGCGGGCAACGCCCCCTTGCGGCGCTCCAGAGAGTTGGACCGATCCACCTCGCTGCACTCAGCATAGGTGTCCAGGGAAGGGGGCAAGAGGCGCTGGAACACGCTGCTCATTTCCGAGAGCAGAGAGGATGTGCTGGTATCCCCGGAGTCCTCGTCGTTCGGGGAGTCCTTCCCAAAGGTGGAGAAACTCTTCTTCTTCTCCCCAGAATCCGCGGGCTGGGTGTCCTCCTCAAGACTCTGATGCGGATGCTGCTGCTGCGGTTGTGCTGGGAACTCCTCGCCCGGAATGAACATGTTACTCCGATAGTCGGAGGACGGCGAGGGCAGCGGTGGCATCCAGCACTGGTCGGAGTGTCCCAGGACCCTGCACTCCTCCGTGCAAAGCCGCATAGCTACACCGAGGAAAACAACAGGGATTCATGATCATACTCAGCGTAACTCCAAATGATAGAAAAGAAGGTAATTCCATTTTTTAAAAAAGTAAAAAGAGACAGTTTTAAACGGCGAGCATGATACTCACCTGTTATTTTATACGCTAAATGGACTACACTTACGGATTTGAGTATCATTTATATGGACTTTTTTTTTTCTTTTCTTTTTTTTTTTTTTCCTGTTTATCAAATAAGGAAAGGAGGGTTATGACTCACATACTTCCCAGGAATATTATTTCTGCTACTCACGTAATGAGAAAATGGATTTATAACTTATACATGAGGATGACTGAAAAGGAGCAAAGGTATGGGTGATGGAATGTTTGCTGAACATAAATTCTTGAAAACCCAGGACTGTAAAGTGAAATCCATAATTTTAGAATGCCACCAGATAATTTTTGAGTAATACCTATGAGTAGCTTTCTAGATATTGAGGTTTATCTGACCAACTTTACTTTTAATGGAGGTATTGGGAATATAATAAGCTATCAGGTCATTATCCTTATTAATCTCTCTCCAAAGTATTCTGGATTATTTAAAATAGCAGTGCAAATTATCCTCAACTACCAGGCATCCCTAGTCTGTTACGAAGACTTCTTTTAAAGGTTTGAAAGTCAAATAGATGGAAAAGTCATCAAAAGCTGAACAGTTCCAAAAAATCCATTGGTTATCTCTTCCAGTTGTTATAATGCCCTATTGGAATGTGAGTGGCCACACTCACAGAAAATAATAGGTGGTATTAGAGAAGCAGAAAATAAAGAGGAGAAAAATTTCTAAATTTGCCAAATATAACTAAATTACACAACAATGAAGAAATGCAAAAATGTAAAATATACTCCACAAACCATCTATCTCTTTCTCTGAAAATTAGGTCTCTTCAGTATCATGATTTTATTTTAGAGCCAGAGACAGAATGCAGAAAATACAAAGTAGTTATCTTACATTTGAGTGACAACTGGATTGGTAACAACCATACCTATCAATTCAGAGCTAATTCTCTAGATCTGACCACTTCGGAAAGATTTCTCTTCTTCCCAAATTATTGCAAAAAAGGATGACTCTTGAACAATGTCAAATCCTTTATCAAGGGAAGCAAGTAGTCTATGTAATCCCCATTACCAGGTGAAGTGTCTGCATAGAATAAGCATTCACTGTATATTTTCTGATTATCAGGGAAATGCATATCAAACCACAATAAGATATCACTTCAAATTGTCAGGATGGCTGTTATAAAAAAATAATAAATGTTGGCAAGGATGTGGAGAAATTAGAATACTTGTACACTGTTGCTAAGAATACAAATGGTGCAGCCACTATGAAAAACAATATGGAAGTTCCTCAAAAAACTAAAAATGTAACTACCATATGATCTAGCAATCCCACTTCTGGGTATTTACCCAAAAGAATTGAAATTAAGATCTCAAAGAGATATTGGCCCTTCCCTGTTCACTGCAGCACTATTGACAATAGCCAGATGGGAAAACAACGTGAATGACCACCAACAAATGAATGGATAGAGTAAATGTAGTATACGCATACCATGGAATGTTATTTAGCCTTAAAGTAGGAAGAAAAGTCTATATTATGTGACAACATGGATGAATCTTGAGGACATTATACTTGGTGAAGTAAGTCAGGACAAATACTGCATGATTCTATGTATATAAGGTATCTAAAATGGAAAACTCATAGAATCCAAGAGTGGAATGGTGGTTGCTAGAAGGTGTGTGTGTGCTGGGGGGTTGAGGAAATGGGGGACTGCTAATCAATGGGTATCAAGTTTTGGTTAAGCAAGAAGAGTAAGTTGTGGAGATCTGCTATACAACATTGTACCTATAGTTAACAATACTGTATTGTATAATTAAAATTTTACTAAGAGGGTAGATCACGTGTTACAGAGTTCTTATGCAGTAAAATAAAATTATAAAAAAGATTTATATACTAAAAAAGGAAAGTGAAGAGTTAATGTTTCCTTTCGGAAAAAGAGAAATGAGCCACCTGGGTGACTCAGTCTGTTAAGTGTCCAAGTCTTGATTTCAGCTCAGGTCGTAATCTCAGGGTTGTGAGATTGAGCCCCATGCCGGCTCCATGCCCAGTTTAAGTTCTCTCTCTGTGTTTCCCCTTTTACCTACCTGCACCTACCCTCCCTCCCTCTGTTAAAAAAAAAAAAAAGACATATAGAGGACTTCCTTGAAAAGGTGGAAGTCACTGCCCTTCATCACTTAAACTGTGGAGATAGCTCAGTTTTATACCTCATCAACTCTGGACCTCAGTTTTGTTTTGTTTTGTTTTGTTTTTCTTTTCCTTTTTTTTCCCCTTTCTTCTTTTTCTTTTTCTTTTCCTTTTTTTTCCCTTTCTTCTTTTTTTTTTTCTTTTTTTCCTTTTTTTTTTTCAAAGATTTTATTTATCCATTTGATAGACAGAGAGATTACAAGTAGGCAGAGAGGCAGGCAGAGGGGGAGGGGGAAGCAGGCTCCCCGCTGAGCAGAGAGCCTGATGTGGGGCTCGATCCCAGGACCCCGGGATCATGACCTGAGCTGAAGGCAGAGGCTTAACCCACTGAGCCACCCAGTGCCCCTGGACCTCAGTTCTTTTTTTTTTTTTTTTTAAGATTTTTATTTATTTATTTGATAGACGGAGATTACAAGTAGGCAGAGAGGCAGGCAGAGAGAGAGGAGGAAGCAGGTTCCCTGCCGAGCAGAGAGCCCGATGTGGGGCTCAATCCCAGGACCCTGAGACCTTGACCTGAGCCGAAGGCAGAGGCTTTAACCCACTGAGCCACCCAGGCGCCCCTGGACCTCAGTTCTTAATAGAGAAGGTGCTTATCTGCAAAAATGACAGCAAGTATACCGCGTGAGAACAAAAGTCTGATTGGCAGGAAAGCTAAAAATAGAAAAAGAGTAGGGAAAATGCAGAGATAGAGTGAGTGCTAACTGGGGGGTAAGACAAAGGGCAAATACTGAGAATCCTTGTGTACTTTTGGAGTGAGGAAAGGCTAAGTTTAAATAAGGATATATGATTTAAGAATAAAAGCATGTTGGGGCGCCTGGGTGGCTCAGTGGGTTAAAGCCTCTGCCTTCAGCTCAGGTCCTGGTCTCAGGGTCCTGGGATCGAGCCCGGAGTTGGGCTCTCTGCTGAGCGGGGTGCCTGCTTCCTCCTCTCCCTCTGCCTGCCTCTCTGCCTACTTGTGATCTCTGTCTATCAAATAAATAAATAAATAAATAATCTCAAAAAAAAAAAAAAAAGAAAGAAAGAATAAAAGCATGTTTAGATGTACTGACTTCATGCATTATTACTGCTTGGAAAAACTCACCAATTATCGCTCATCATTTAATGTGGACAAAAACCAAAAGGAGTTGAAAGTAATTGGAATGCCTTAATAGCCATGAGGTTTTCTCAGCAGTGAAATAATTCTCAAAGTGGTAATGAAGTTTTTTCCCTGATTCCCCGGGTCTCTGAAAATGGAAAGGAGATCTGTCTATTTTGTCTTATACACATCCTGTTAGAAGGAAGGGGAATAGATCTGATGACACCTTTCATTTGTTTTCCGGCCTTTAACTCTGTGGGAAGGACTTAATTGTTTGATTGATTGTTTGATTGATTTTGTTTTCTTTTAATATTTAATGATGGGGGAAGAAAAATTACATAGGCTTCTAGGAATCCTGCATATGATCAACTTTCTAAAGACCTGAATATAATGAACATACAGCCAAAAATACAACCTGGATGATTAAAATGGTAGTCCCTGTTCAAAAGTAATTTAATTACAGGAATTTTTAAAACAGGGAATGCTATTTATCAACTTTGCAGTAAATAAGTGAAACTTTCATTATAAAATAATAAATTAACATACCTTTTTTCAAATTCATAAAGTAGGAAAAATGGATGAAGCAAAACTAATGGAGAGAAGGTTGGGGAAAATTAATAGAGATGGGGGCAGTGGCACAGAATAGGGTATTTTCTGTTTCATTGATATTTTCAACCTTTTCCCTGGAGATTCAACTATTTAAAACATTCTCAGTATACACATAATTCAGGGCCACAGAGGTTTCACACCACATCCAGTAAGTTAGAACTTACTGGCAATGGGTGCATGTGGCTAATCTTTCTGTCTCTTCTTGGAAGCAGCCAGGTGGTTAAAATTCCTCTGGGAAGGGGAGGGAGGTAAGGAAGCAGAGAACTCCACAGGACTATCAAGTTTGTGATTGTACTATATCTTATAGATCAGACCTAACGTAAGAAGAGATAAAAACCCTGGGTCTAACTCCTATCAAGCCATTAGTTATTGAGTCACCAATCGGTTACATCTTCAGAGCCTGCCATAGGCAAAGTCATTATGATAGCTCCCTGTCCTCAAATGGTTTCCGACCCAGTTCTGAGTCAAGTGTAACACGTGATGCCCTAAATGCCCAGTTAGAGTGCCAGGCTGTGTGATGCTGAGGGCATGGCAAGAAAGGAAAAAAGGGGGGGAAACTGGAGGTTGCAGTAGTTAAAGGAAGACAAACTTGAAACAAATTTTGAGAGCTGACCATGTCTCAGACGTGGTGAAGAGAAACTAATTGTTTCAGGAAGAAAGGCAACATGAGCAAAGGACTGGTGTGTTATGTGAAGAGATGGTTCTGCCCATTGCAAAAGATTAAAAAAAAAAAAAAAAGAAAGAAAGGAAGGAAGGAAGAAAGAAAGAAAAAAAAGCACCAAAATGGAGAGTTAATAAGCTAGGAGTGGGTTTTATTGGCCTTGGAATGCCAAGGCAAGTAGTTTTATTAGGTGTTGCTGGGCAACAAAAGTCAATTACTGATTTTGAACCAAAAAAATGTAAATTAAAACATTCTGAAAAGTTGTTCAAGCTGCATAAAAGAAATATTTAATGAACGCAGGAGGTGCTAGAGAGTGAATATCGGCTTATGTGCTGGTACAGTAAACCAGCCGTGGAAGAAAGGCCAGAACTGGGATACCAGCCATGACAATGGACAGAACATGGATTTAAAGAGAAATGTTTGAGTTAAGTAATCACAGATGGCAGATGAATAAAAAGTGGAATGAGCCTAATAAAGGAGTATCACAAGAAACAAAATCAAAAGCCTTTTTAAATCATTCTGGTGCAGCTGATAGATTGGGAAAATGGAAATTTTGCAGGAATATGTGTAGCACTGTAGTTCAAAGTTGAATGAGTAAGGAAGAAAGTATGTTGACAAACATGAGCTAACAGACAAAAATGCTTGCTGATTTTACTGCTCAGAATGCAGGATATTTCTGTGGGAATTAATAGAATGGATGACCAGAAATGACCTTGTTGGCAGGCAATGCAACATAACATAATCTATATTTGATCACAGTTCAGTGCAGAAAAATAGTTGGAATAAGACACTTAAGTCCTAAAAATATACATGCTTTTGAAAACTGCACTGATTCTGTTAATGGCATTCAGATGTGGACTTGCATTTTTTTTTTCCTACTTGGGTTATTTCCTGGGAATATAAGTTTACACAGCACAAGTTTTAAACCCTAACATGCTGGCAGAAACGGCCAGAATGAGTAATAAACCAGAAAATGGTTGAAGTACAATCAGAATGATGGTCATAATTAAAGGACGGTTATCTCTGTATAAATACTCAATATGCTCATTTCTTTCCATACTAGCCAGACATGAATAAGGCTTAAAATACTTTATAAAATCACTGGTAATATCCCAGTGCTCTATGCCACCAGAATGCTTTCTCCACATGGACGCAAATGGCCAGTAAGAAAGAAATGTATCTATTATAAAACAACACCACGTACCAGCAATATAGCTCTCCTGCTAGACACCTAGATTAAGTATAATTATGTAAATGTGGAATTTTTTAAAGGGCTATCTATATATTAAGTTGTGTTATTACTGATAATATAAAAGTGAACCTCCCACTTTGAAAAGAAATGATAACTTATAAGGAGTTTAAAGCTATTCACTAAATAAAACTTACTATTACCTAGACTTTATATCTACCCATTATTTCCTCAATGGCTTTATTTACATTTTTTATCTTATTTTTTTTAATACAAGCATTAGATAACTCTCTTGCCATGAACATATCTGGTGTTGGTATCTTTGAAAGAGTGAAAGAGATATCTTGTCTTTGTTTAAAACAGGTTAGCTGTTTACAGCTACACAATTTCAGAAATAAAAAGGGTTTTAGGCGCCATTTAGGCCCCCAAATGGTAAAGTTGTCTAAATAGGGAAAGTTATTTTCCTTTTACCTATGCCAATAAATTAAAATTTCAATGAACAGACTTCATACAATTTAAAAAATAACTTATTATAATATAATACTGATGTTATGACCATTATATTACTTTTCTGTTCTATGAAATAATGTAATTTAGGAAATCACATTATTCAAAATTAGGGATCAATATTTAACATTAGAGTGCCATCAGTATCATTGAATCATAGAAATTTAGCCAGATGGTTCTTTCATTTCATTGCAAGTTTTCTGAGGCTGTGTATATCCCACTAGATTTTCAGAGATTTATTTTCTTCCTTGAAACAGGGAATCTAGGAGTAAAACAAAGAACCAAAGACACTACTGTGCAAATATTGGTTCTCGTGTACACTGTACACGAGAGCCCTCAATGTTCTCGTGTACAATGTTCTCGTGTTCTCGTGGTTCTCATGTACACTGTACACTGTAGCCCTCAATGCTACTAGAAGTCCTTGCCATACATTCATCCTGGCAGAGATGCACTATCTCGTGCTGTCCCATCATAATGAAATAGGCAGCATTCAGTCATTTCATAGACGGTAGTGACACTTAAGAATATGAGAACAAATACATTACTGAACTTGTTTTTTAAAAAAACCTGTTCCTTCATATTGCTCTTACCAGGCTAGTGTTTATGTGTGCGGGGACTGGTTCAAACCCCACCTCCACCATGTACAAACCGCCCGATTTGAGACACTTTTTTTTAACCTTTATAAGCTTCAGTTTTCAAACCTAAACAAAAACAAACAAAACAAGAACACTACTCTTACTACCACCCCACGACTAATTTCTGTGTCTGTCGAAGTGTTAGGAGACAGAATGCAGGTACCAATGTCCTCATGGGGCCTAGGTAAGTGCTGGGACATTGCTGGTTACTACTGGTGGCAACTACCACCACCACCGCTAGAACTTTCCATGCGGTGAAAACCTGCATTTCTGTGGCTCTCTGAAGCGGTCTCATGACTATTTCCTAAACTCTCCTACTTATCTATATTTAGAAAACGGATGTTTGATGGAACTCAGATGGGTCATAGTTCTGCCTTCCTTTCATTTATCAAATGGCAGTCATCTGATCAACATTCCCTGGAATTTAGAAACATAAGTAGCCAAAGCAACATTTATGTGTTCCTAAGAGTTGATTCAGTATTACAGTCTCTAAAACCAGGGTCGCTACAATGAGGTAGTCAGGATTTACCTAGTTGGTTTAGGGTTTCTACTACACAACTTAGAGAGGGGGGACTCTAAGGAAAATGTGGCTCATAACTTACTAGGATCTCCTCCATGTAGCTATGTACTTATAAATTCCCCTCTTAAACTCCTGCTCCTTTTCCACTATAGTGCAGATAGAAAATGAAGGGTGGCAAAAATATTCTGTGTTTACCACCTACAAAGATGCATTCTTTGTCCTATTTTTGGTGATAGAAGTGGACCATTTTCTAGTGTATTTTAATCTCTGATTCTGTGAGTAGGTTTCCATCACAGGAAATTTGTGTCCTCCAAATTATAGTCCGGTTCACCACGAGGCACCAAAACAGTCTGTTTGAATAACAACAACCACCCAGTAATTTCATAAAGAGTTGCTCAAGAGTGTCCTGCGGCAGTCCTGGATGGGGCGGGAAGAGGAATGAAGTGGTGTGGTTTTCCGTCCTCCTCTCCCCACTCCTTCCTTCTTGTCCTGCTGGGCTCTCCTGCTTACTCCGTCCCTACCAACTGTTTCATATGAATTTTAAGAAAATTATTCTGAAGTGTGCCAGGTCATGTTCATTGCTAATAGTGTACAAATGACAGCCGCTTCAGTGCAAAGGACAAAGAAAATTAGAAGCATGGGAGAAACTTTTCATTTCATTGGTGTAGCAGATCTGAAAATAAGGATTTATCATCTATCACTACCCTCTTACCTGCTGGAATTCTTCCATCTGTAAGAAACAGGTCACTGAATCCTTCACCCAGCAGCCTATCTATTGGTGAATCTCGCCCCAAATCGTAATCACTGTCTCCTGCTTCACTGTCACCACGGCCACTGTCTTTCAAGCTAAATTTGTCCATGTCTTGGAGGGCATATCTAGAAAGATGAATCAGAGAAAGTGTGGTTTTGACTCTTCAGCATTCATGTTAGTGGGACTCAATAGGTAGCAGGAGGATAATTCATACCTATAGCTCCTGGAATATTTGTTTCCTCGAAAACTTGGCCTTGGCTGATATTGCCCCTGGTGAAGCATTGAAAGAAGCTGGGAGACCTGCTGGAAACCAAAGAGACAGAACTGATTTCTGGAAACAAAGCCCCAAAGTCTCACAAGCTTTAAGCAAGGAAAAACAGTTGCTCACTATCTCATCCTAATTAATTGAACATGTTACCTCTGTTTTAAAGATTTACACATGCTGGAATGTGGCAGACTACGTAGGCAGCCACCACACATAACTGACTCCATCCCAGAGAGACTTGAATGATCTCATACACTGACTTTTTCTTTTGGAAAGAGAATTCCTTGATAAGTAACAGATTGATTTCCTTTATTTTATTTTATTTTTTAGTTCAGATTAAAATGAGCAGTTATAAAAATACGTGGAAAAGGTTGTAAAATACAACATTCGAACACATGCAGCTAAAATAGTCTCAGAAAAATTCTGAAAGTTGAACAAATGTGATATGCATTCAGATGGCATTGTGGAGGCCCCAGTTTTGTTTTTTTTGTGGGTTTTTTAAAAGTCTTTTGTTTTTTGGGGGGGTATTCGTAGGAATCACAATTCTGAGAATCAAATAAGCCCTTTTGTTTTCGGCTTCCAGTATCTCAATCTGGGAAGTAAGGGTACTCTAATCAGATAGTCATTTGAGAGCTCCACGTTTAATTTTCAATATTATACATATACATAACACATGCAAGCAAATTCTTTAAGAAAAACAAAACAGCCTACTAAGGTATGTATACTTGCTGCATACACATGATGCAACTTGTACCCTATTTAATTCAAATATTGTTTACTTCTTAAGAGAAACATTTAAGAACTAACAGATACACAACTTCTGAACACTAACAGCTGACTTGATCAGTGAACTGGTGTAGGGCATGATCTTACCTCAACAGCAGGAGTGGCATGGGTGAGTTCTAATGAGAAATTCTCTGGCACGTGGTTGGATGAGATTGTCACCAAACTGTTGAGGGACTGGTGACTGTGGTGACTCTGCCGGCTGCCCATCTGCCCTCTTTCCAAGGTCGGAGACGAAGATGGAGACGACCTGTGATGAGATCTGATGGGCAGAGTGCCATTCATGGTTGGCACCAAGGTAATGTCCCCTTTGTGAATCTGCCTGGATGGCCTTTTTGGGTGGTGCTGATAAGTGGATTCTGCTACCCTGCAGTTGTAGGATCTAGTGTCTTTCTTTTCTCGGTTACACCTCGTGGCAAACAGCACCATAATAACCAACAACACTGCACAAATTGCTCCTAAGGAAATAATTATAATCATGGAGACATCCAAAGATGCCTGGCTTACTGAGGTCATGGCTGTACTTGTCACTGACTCTGCATATTCAAAGATCACACACTTCAGAAGGACTTTGGTATGCAGCTGAGGATTGCCTTTGTCCTGGATGATAACCGAGAGCTCCCATTCTGTGTAGGAAACAGATTCCATGCTCACATTGGTATGGATGTCACATGATCGTGGATCCATTAAAAAGATATTCTCCTCATTACCTGCTATGATGGAGCAACTGAGTTCAGCATTCACACCAGAGTCTCTGTCAATTGCCCTTATTCTTGTGACATGAAAGCCGCTTTCAGCCCCTTTGGGTATGGAGATTTCTGCAGTATTATTGCGCAGCGCAGGCCCTATAACCACAGGGACATTGTCGTTTTCATCAATGATGGTGAGCACAACTGTGGTATTGCTTGCGAGTTGCTTTGGACTTCCTCCATCTCTTGCTTCAACCACAAAAGTGATCTGACTCACTTCCTCATGATCAAAGATTCTGAGGGCATAGATGGCTCCATTCGATGGGTCAATGGTTACATATGTAGTTATGGATCTTCCCAGGATAAAACTCTCCAAAATTGTGTACGTAACTTGCCCGTTTTCTCCAAGATCAGGATCTGTGGCTGTAACAGTGGTGATGTAGGCCCCTGGCAAGTTATTCTCTGAGATTGCAAATTCATAGCGACTTCTCTGGAAGTGGGGTGGATTGTCATTTATATCATTGATCTGAACAGTAAAATGTTTTACTGTAGAAAGGCTGGGTGTCCCCTTGTCCTCAGCGATTACGGTCAAACTGTATTCAGATCTCTTTTCTCTATCCAGTGTGGCATTCGTCAAGATTAAATAATTGTTTTCATAAGTCTTCTGAAGTTTAAAGTGACCATGTCCGTGAAGCTTACAAACTATTTCTCCATTCAGCCCAGAGTCCTTGTCCTGAACCCTGACCAAAGCAACAAACGTGTCAATGGGATCCCCTTCAAAGATATAAGATATTTCTTCTTTTCCGGGGGACATGAGGTTTATGTTAATTTCAGGCTTATTGTCATTAACATCCACAACCTTAATTATGATTTTGCAATGAGCTGGGATTGAATTTGGACCCAAATCTTGAGCCTGAACATCAATCTCATAGGATTTGGTGATTTCATAATCCACTTGCTTGAAAAGAGTCAAATGTCCTCTTTCTGAATCGATTTTAAAAGTCTCTATAATTTTGGGAGACACATGACTGCTGAAGGAATATACAATCTTCCCATTAGCGCCCTCATCTGGATCAGTGGCATTCAGATCAAGGAGCAAAGTGCCAACGGGGGAGTTTTCTAAGAGTTGTATTATATAAGACTGCTGCTCGAAAGCAGGGCTATTGTCATTGGAGTCCGAAATGCTTATTTTTAGTATGGATGAGCCAGACCTCTGAGGCACCCCCATGTCTGAGGCAGTGAGCTGAAGCTCATAGCTTGACTTCAGCTCCCGATCGAGCTCTCTGACCACTATGAGTTCTGCATACTTGGCGCCATCGGTCCTGGTCCGGACCTCAATATTAAAGAAATCATTGGCAGAGAGAGAGTATGTATGGAGGGAATTTTCCCCCACATCTGGATCAGATGCACTGTCCAGGGGGATCCGAGTCCCGACTGCTGCACTCTCAGATATCTCAATAGGTATGACAGATCTTGAAAACTGGGGAGAATTGTCATTAATATCCAGCACTTCGACTTCAATATGGAAAAGCTGCAGATGCTCCGTGGGTAGAGTGATCACATCAAACTCTATGGAACAGTTCAAGTTTTTCTGGCATAGTTGTTCACGGTCGATTTTAGCCCCTATGCTGATTTCTCCATTATCCTCATTTACCACAAGGAGAGGAGAATTTCCCCTTTGCATGGCTCGAAAACGAACAGTGGAAGGATTAGGTAGCTTAACTAAAACATCAGCCACATCCTCTGATAGTCTTGCAATTACTGATCCAACCCTCTGCTCCTCATAAATCCTGTATTTCAGATTCTTGCCCAGTACATCGTAGCTGAAAGATAGCATCAGGAGTGCAAACACAAATCTAAAGTGCATTTTAGCATTCATTTGGCACCTCGGTCAGTTTTAGGAGATTCCTCACACAGACCAAGTTAAAACAGCAAAGCAATTCCCCCAACTTCCTTTGGCAACTTACAGCTAAGCTACATTTGGTACTTGAAACTTGAAAGCGTCTCTTAATAATACAGCACAGCAATTAACGGCTCGCAAACTTTTGTTTTATACACACCGTGTCACGACTTCCAGATACTAGCGGCGCGGAGTGCGATCCTTGCGTGCGTTTGGCTGGCTGTCCTCTCTGCAGGCAGGCGCGTGTCACCGCCGCGTTTCCCCCCTCGTGGAGTCGGAATCCATCTAGTGCAGGGCGCCGGCAGTCTGCAGTGAAGCCTTCTCGAGCGATTCTTTCTCCCTCTCTCTGCGCGGCTGCAGACTAAACACCCGTGATTGCTGACTCCAGTCTAAAATCTGTACAACTTCACTTCAACTCAGACAAAGCTCTCTGGCCCGGCGTGTGTTGAATCGCTTCCAGCCAATCAGCGTCCTTCCAAATCAAAAGCTGATGGAGTCCCCAAAGCGAGGGCGGTCGAGAGTGGAGGGTGGAGAGGGAGAGAGACCCGCTAGGAGGAAGGCGGGGGCCGGGGGCGCGGCGGGAAGGGCGGGGAGGAGGGCCGGTGGGGGCTGGGGGAGGAGGATGGGAGCCGCTCCTTCCACGGCTCCTCCCTTCCCTCTCCTTCCTCCCCCTCCTCCTTTCAATCCACTGCATTCACTTTCTCTGAGCGTGCCACGACAAAGGGGAGACAAATTACAGAAGAAAAACTTTAAATCAACTTCTGGTCGCCTTTATTTATATGGCATTTTAAATTGTTCTGGTTTTCTTAATTGCCCTTTCTTCTTCCACAAACATGTAATCATCTTGCCTTTCATAGTCTTTTTAAGTACTGGTTTAACTTAAAATACCTCTAAGTGCGTTTTGTTGGTGAAGGAATTTAATAAAATTTGAAAACTTGCTTCTAATTATGCTTCTCAGGCCGCCTCCTTCCCCTCCCCCTCTGTAAATACTTGGGTCTTTCTCCTGTGAGCACAAGCAGATTTTCTTGGGGCTCTGTTTGAAAGAACAGAACAAGTAAGGAGGTTTCATTTTCTGTTTTTCTTTCATCTTTATTCTTTGAAGATAAGAAAAGGGCTATTTTCCACTCTTGATTTCTCTTAATTAGCAAGATTTAAAGGAGCACCTTAGGATTCGAAACTAATTACTAATATAGTTCTGCCATATAGCATTTCTTTCTTGGAGTTGGGGCGAAATTGGCTATGATATTTCTTTGTCTTGTACTTCAAAAAATCCTATTTACCTTGAGCAAAAGATATTTCATGCTTTAGCGTGCCAGTTTCTACCAATACTATGTATTATCCATACATAGTGAGTCTTCACAATGAATACTGGGGGGACGTGGACTCAATAGTTTACAAGTCAAATTTTTATAATATATGTATTATTTATGAAAGCACTTTTCAGATATGTATTTTAAGAACCCAAAGCTTGTTTACATTGAAGAATAAAATGCCTGAGCTGAAAATTGCATTCTGTGTGTATCAAAATGCTAGGAAATATCGTGGGAGGCTTGTGCTCT
Source organism: Martes martes (assembly GCF_963455335.1). Classification (NCBI taxonomy): domain Eukaryota; kingdom Metazoa; phylum Chordata; class Mammalia; order Carnivora; family Mustelidae; genus Martes; species Martes martes. Next base: position 133,784,972 of record NC_137889.1, read on the forward strand.
ATCCAGGTCACAGAAACTGATACGGTATTCTTATTTGAAAATATGATTATTTATGATGTTCTTTCTGCTCTGCAATTCCTTTTAAGTTTATCATCATGGCTCTATTGCTGCTTTTTTTTTTTCCTTGTACCTCTTGCATTATTCCTCAGCTGTCTTCATCCACTTGCAGATTTGCTGTTTCACATAATCTCACTGTCACTTTTTTCCATTTATTTTCTCCCACACTCGATTTTGCCCCCCAGAAACATATAAAAAAGGTAATTTTCTGATTTTTCCACTTTGCTTACTCTCAGCAGAGCTCAGCTAAAGTCACTAAGAAGGTTCCTTCCAAGAAAGAAAGCAGAGGAGTCTCAGCGTGAACTCTCCTTCTTTTTAGGCATTCAAAAGCATTTTATAAGCCATTGTCTTTTTCCCCCTCCAGAAACCAGGGCTGTGTGGCAAATTGTGCAGAATAGAAATGCCTATAATGAATGTATTTAGCACTGGGTCACGCTGATGAACATTCTGCCCCCATGAATAATACTGTTTTACAAGGTTGTAGCCCTTTCAAATTGCTGATCCCCAAACCCTATAGGCAAACCAGGGAAACTACCACAAGCAACTGGGACTTTAGAAATCCATAGCCATCTGGCCTAGATCTCGAACAATCTGAGCCAATAATTATATCAATTCAGGCTTTAGCCAACCCCTTTGCAAACACCAAAAGAGCAAAGAAAGGAATTAGTAACTATTCAAAGTTGGGGTGAGAATTCAGAGGTAATCTAATTCCAGGAGTTCTAGGAGAGTCTCCCTTGTGGATTTGATAAGTCTACCCTCAAAATCTGTAAGAGCAATGGACTTGATTACCTGACCATAGAGGGCATTTTCCCCTCATGCTTAAAAAGTGAAAATAAATTTTAAAATCTTTCCTTTATTCCTGACAAAGACTTAATCATTGTCAAAATAGCTTCAAACTACCTTACTGAAATATTTAGAATAGGCTGTAAATATATTCTCATAAAGAGTGTGTTTCTATGAATAAGTCTTTAAATAATTTGGAATTTTTCATGGAGAATAGCTTGTTTTCACTTGTGGTATCATCCTTATCAAATACCTTTTCATGTTCAGCTTGTCAGTCCCTCCCTGAGAAATTATTATGTACCTACCTGATAGTACTGGGCTTTTGATTTCTCCTTAGTGTGCTCTACTCTGTTTTTCAAACTTGTTTGTTCAAAAAGTACAAAGTAGAAAATAAATCTTTCCTTCGCACATTTGATTAGCTTCAGCAATTCAAAATGTCCTTATTCGGTCATGCTGCAAAGAAAATGCCTGCCCCCCCACCCTCCCTGCAACCACACACACACTAAACTCTCTCTTATATCATTTGCTATGTGTGAAATGGGTTATGTCTGTTAATTGTCTTCTAATGGTGATTTGGTCTTCTAGAATTTTACAAAGTCATGAATAAGTAGTCATGAGAAAGTTTGGATGTTCTAAAATTACTTTCAGGTATCCAGTGAAGGAGGATTGAATGCTCCTTAAAGTCCATCCACCTTTGGTATGGCAGCCTTTGTTGACGAAAAAAAAGAGATGGCTGCACCTCTTGAGACATTCTGAGTGATGTTAGGTAGGAGAGCCATATGCTCCTGACCTCCTAAATGAAAATCTTGGTTATTTCCATCCTGTAGTGTATATTTTATCTACAAAGCTCCTTTTACCACTTGAGCCTGAGCTGGCTGAAAATTGCTAAACTAGAGAAGAGATACTCATTGACATTTGCAATACATCCTGTCACCTCTAATAACAGTTTTATTATGCCATTTATTTTGATTACTTTTGTTTTAAAGAAAATGAAGCCTTATAATTCTAAATCTTCAATGTTTTCCTTACTGCTGAAGAGGAACGGGAATGTAAGGCTCAACTACAAAACTGAAATGTCTTATCATTACATGAGTAGTGTCCTATTTGATACTGAAATAGAAAATTAAAGTCATTAAAATATCTTATAAGCAGATGTGGCGTTCTTAAAAAAATTCTTAGTTATTTGTACGTTATTAGAGCATATGAAATGCAAAAAAAAACTAGGGAGATGGATAAAAATTCACTTCTGAAAAAAAAATTCACTTCTGTCTGACCATATCATATCTTTCCCATCATCAAAAGAATAATAAGAATTTTACAATCTCCTTGTAGATTGAGATAACATTACAATCTTTACTCATAGCATTTGCTTGGAAATGCTTTGTAGTAGGAATTCCTGGTCCTGTCTGATACCACATGTTCTGAGCAAACCTAAATAATTACTCTACTACGTATCTTGGGAAATTAGATAAGATCAAAAGTTTTATCAGACAAAAGCTGGTAAAGTTAAGGAATCCCAGTACTTTGGAACTGTTTAGGATAAAGAATTTCACTTTTATATGAGCCCAATATATGTGCGAATGCAGATACCACCATTTGGTAGCTGTATAATCCTGAACAAACTATTTAGCTTTCTCGAGTCTGTCTAAACCTCTGGGAATAATAATAACATGCCATAAGGAATTCTTGTAAGAATTAAATGATTGGAGCTTCCCACAGAGGCTGGCCAAGAGTAAATATACAACCAAGATTAGTTTCTTTTTCATAGACTATGTGAGTCTGTTTTCTTCCTAACATGCACTGAAGAGAAAAAGAAAAGCGGATTATATTCACAGTCCTTGTTGCTTTTCAAACTTTTGGTTTAGATGCTTATATAATTTTATGCTGGAAAGATGAAGCTCTCTCCATTTTTGATTTATGAATGTCACCTTTGAAACATAATCAACAAAACTAATAGTACTGATCTATGATGTTTTTGAAAACTTGCTGGCTCACTGAAGAAAATTTTGAAAGATCCAGAAAATACACTGAAGTGTATCTCCAGATTCTGACTATAGAAACATATCCAATAATACAGTTGAAAGAAGTCTATCAGGTGCTTAATTATCTCTTTTATTTGGTAGGATGCATCTAGTATTTGCCTATCCTCAAATAGTTTGAAATGAACAGATTTTGTTTGCTTGTTTGTTTTAAATCACATCGTACTGTACTGGGAAGGCAAAAGAATATAATTTGATATGGTATCTCGGCAATGACAAGGAAAGATAAAACTTATCAAACAAGATTTCATTTAGAAAGCACCATTAGATCTTCTATCAATCATATTACACCTCTTTATGTTGGTTTCCTTGTATTCCATCCTAATCTATTCACCAGTATACTAATAAAAAATCATTGAACAATATAACCTCTTTATTGGAACAAAGTTATCAACATAAGATCAAAGGTTAGGAAATGAGAATGGGCCCTATACTAACGTTAGACTTGTAGAATTGAAATGGACTCTGTGGAATTCTGATCAAAACTGAATGGATTAAATGCCTACAGGAGGGTCACACACCTGGAGGCATAGCTCTGCAAGTGCCAAGAGCAAGCCATCAGCAGAGGGCCAGGAAGAGTTGGAGCCCATGAAATGCAGTGACAGGTGCTAGGTCAATTTTGTCTGAGTATGCAATCAGTACTTGGGCTGTGCTGCCAAAGGTAGGACACCAAGTTCCAGCAAGTGACTTAGGGTCTGGCAACAGGTCATCAACTAAGTCTGGATGTGAGCCATATAGGTGAGCTACTGCTTGTCCTCGGACGTTAAGCCTTCTCAGGAAGACAGGTTGTAGAATTAGAGACTAAAATAAGAGAAAAAGACAGGCACTCAAGATCCAGTGTTCTGAAATGGGCACATACTGGGAGCCAAGTCAAACTATGAGACCAGATCAGAAAGTTAAAGGAGATGGCTGCCGATTGATTTTAAAATTAATCATGTGAGCTGTTATAGTCTCTTAAATTCCTTTTCCACAGGGCAGAATCCTGAGGCGGAAAACTAAGCTTATAAATTGTGCTCCAAAATCTGCTGCTGATGTGAGGGACTTTGCAGGGAGGTGGGTTAAGCCCTTAAGTGAGCTGAGTCTCAGTTCTTAGTTTAAAGCATTGCCACACAGGGTAGTATAGAGCAGCAACATGGGCGCTATCCCGAAGTTTGTTAAAAATGCAGAATCTCAGACAGCAACCCAGACCTACTCAAATAGATTCTGCATATTAATAAGATCCTCTGCTGATTCCTATGCACATTAAAGTTTGAGACAAGTTGTTACAAGAGCAATTTGTTGTCCAAAGTGGTAGAAGTCCTGAAACACAAGACAGTACTCCCATCTTATGTGCTGTAAGATTTTGCTGCTCGAGGGAGTTTAAGCAATTGGCATATGGTGAAGATTACCACAGAAAAGGTCAGGTTTAAATACCATTTATTAAAAAATATAAGTGGAAGTGATGTAAGAAAACTTATTTATCTGACTAAATTCATAGAGAAGGAAAATTAAGCTTTCCTCTGCATCCAGTGTTTTATAACACTTAATACCCTGTCCTCAACCATTTAGGCAAGATAATTTGTGTTAGAGAGGGAAATACACTCAGAAGAAGAGAATTATTCTTATTTCTTTTTGAAGAGTTATTCCTGAAGGTAAAAGTATTTCCAGTGTCATTACATACATGTACATTTGTATATGTATATGCCTGGGCATCTCTGGTTGTGTGTTTTTGCATCGAGCAAGTATATATAAATGACAAGTTTACCTTATGTTATCTTCATGCCAGTATTCCTTCACCCTTCAGTGGTGTGGGAAAGCAAGTCTTGGTACACCGTTTATTTGTCCTTAAATATTTCTAGCTCAGGATTAAGAAAAGAAATTGAAGGGTGACAAAAAGTTTCTTTCCAATGCTTCCATTTCATGTACAATACTGCTGGACACCTCCAATAAATGTCCAATATATCCAACTTGTTTTTCAACTAGGAGCATCCCATTATCCATAGTCTGGTGTCTACTCTTAAGATAAAATTTCTGAAAATAAAAAGGAGAACTAATACGACTTAGAACTCTAAGCATCCGTTTAAGTGATGCAAATCAAATGAATGTCATTTTGGATATATAGATTAGATTAAAACTTTTTGAAAGGAGACTTTAATATTGTATATTAAGCTTAAATAAATGTCTATTGAATATTAGCTTCAATTATGTACAAAAATGTACTATAAGTAAATTCAGCTTGGTTAAGTGTGACTTCAGTGTCTAATTATTTATTTACTTAGCAGTTGTGGGAAATTATTTAGTTTCCTGTTACCATCCACAAGCTGAGCCACTTTCAGTGAGAAGCAATCTAGGATTTATAGTGCATGAGGAGCAATGTTAATCACATTGTGGGAGACTTAATCTTACAAGGAAAAGAAAATTTTCCAGGTATTCTCTCAAATAGCAACTTCTATCAAGGATAGTTAAAATTTTACAAAATGAAAGAAACACTTGATTTATAGATTGAGAACATAGATATCTGCCTAGCTATACGGCTGCTCTCTGAAATGTGTGTACTTCCTACTCTTTTACAAAACTAGGAAGAAAACGAACAGTTTGCACAAACTTTCTAAATAATAAACGTCTGAATGCATATTAATCATACTACAGAAAAATGTTTCAGTTGTAATAAAACTGAGGAGCGCTGTAAGGCCTTCTTTGAAAATACTGCTTATTTCCCGTAAGGCACATAGTGGGCTCCCTTTTGTGACAACATGGTGCCTCTTTATTATCACCTAATATTTATTTTTAATTTAGATAATTTAATTTAGCTATAACAAACTAATCAATTATGGCCAGTATTCTCTATTTACAGGAATTTAATTTCCAAAGAATATTCTCCTCTTAAACAATAAAGCATCTTAAAAAATATCGACTCCAAAATGTAATTAAGAGGACAAATTTTGAGAGTTTACATTGAGGTTGAATTTCTCATAGTAAATACCATCTGAAATAGTAACATTTCACGTAGCAGTTAAATGTCAGGATCTTGGAACACAATAAAAGTAAAGGCAGTAGTATTTAACACCATTATGTGTCAACTGCTTTCTTTATATTTCCTTATATGATTTTCACTATGATCTCAATAATGAAATGTTTATAATTGCTAGAAACATATGTGATAAAAGTTACATATGTGATACAAGTTTAGAACCTGAAGTGTCAACAAGGAGTTTATCATCTCAAGACACAAATCCACAGAGATAAGAGATTTCTGACACAGAATAATTAAGCCACTCAGCAATACCATCACGGACCAGGTTTTTCCCATCCTTCTGCCCCTTTTTCTTCAATGTGCTGCCTTATCCTCCTTTCATGGGTTCCTTCACCTTCCCAAGATGGTTGTTACAATTCCAGGAAACATCTCCCCACTCAGCTGAATAGAGTTACAAAAGGGCAGCGTATCCTTCACAGATCTTCTTTCATTAAGAAAAAGAGCATAGACCTAGATGGTATTATGTTAGTTGAAGTAAGTCAGACTTAGAAAGACAAATACCATAGGATTCCACTCTAAAGTAGAATCTTAAAAAAGAAAGAAAGAAAAGAATAAACAGCAAAAAGCAGAATCAGACCTATAAATACAGAGAACAAGCGGATGGTTGGGCAAGATGTAGGAAGGGGAGGGGGAATGCATAAGTCACTGGGATGAAAGGCTCAGCATAAGGACTACACTCAATGATACTGAAATAGTGATGGAGTGGAACAGATGGTAGCTCTTCTTGTGGTGAACACAGTATAATGTATAGACTTACCAAATCATCAAGTTGTACACCTGAAACTAATGTACTATTGTGTGTCAATGATACTCAAATTAAAAAAATAATAATAATAATGAGAAGGAAAAAAATATGTTCTAGGAGCCTTCTACTGATACCCTTTTAGTGCTCATTGTCAGATTTGTGTCACATGACCATTCCTTAACCTCCAGTGAGGAGAGCAGAATTGCTGTGTTTGGCCTAGATTAATACAATTTTAGGATTGGGTTATAAGAATAGCTCCTTCACTTCACACAAAATGCTAAAATATTGTGGTTCAATTAACAAAGTACAGTGGAGAGCAAAGGAAGTGTTTCCTGCCACAATAATCCTAGAACAATTTTATGATAAAGAAACCAAGACTCACAAGTTTAAGTAAATTTTCACACAGTTAATATATAGTTGATGTTGAATTATATATCTATATCTGCCTCCAAAAGCTTCCTATAATAAATACCTGGTTTTTTGGGTATTAAATGAGAAAACCTGTCCCATTTTAGAATTCTTTCTTTTTTCAAAACTATGGAGCTATGGGAAAACGTATCAGTACACAAGGTGAATGGCCTCATGGAAAAATACTGTCATCCATGCAACAACAAAAAACTGATCACTGTCCTTTGGATATTATCCTTGAAGATTATTAATGCTACAAGATTAATTAAACTGATTCTTAGATGGGGGTGGGGAAAACAGAGGAAGCAAAGGTAGAGGTGATATTTTTCTGATTCTGAAAATCTCAGATCCCTTAGGACATTTTCACCTACCAGGTGATATTTCTTTAAGACCATGCTCTGCTAGAAGGAAACACAGTTGAATTATCTGTAGATTAAAAGTGCAAATAGAAAGTCTGGGAAACTTAGAAAAGGAGAGTAGAGATTCAGATTCACGTGTATGCTATAATCAGAAACATTCCAGTGTTTGAGCAAAAGCTAACCAGGGGACTGACACAAGGGAGTAGCATAATGCAGTACAAGAGATACTGACCTGAGATCAAAGAAATCCACTTCCCACTCAACAGCTCTTTGATGTTGCTTCATTGTTCATACCGTCACCAGTCTTCCCAGAGATACGTCTCCACTTTTTTTTTTCTTTTTTTGTATAAAGTAATGAATCCTATATTTGGGAGGAAGACATAAAAAGTGCATCTGGATATCCTGCTTACATTGAGTACTCAAGAGTATATTATTTATTTTGACAAACTTTTCTAGAAACTCTGCTTTCTGTTGTGAGGCTAAATGAAAGATACTAACATTCCTGGCAAAGAAAATACCATAATTTAAGGCAAGCAAGTGTGCTTTATGTTTCTCTGCCCAAAGTATTGAATTTAGCAATCCAAATAAACAACAAGAAACAATCTTTCTTTTAATTTTCAGAAGCATATATGGGGTGCACATCAATTCTGTACATCCAGTTTCTGAATTTCTAACATTAACTTAATGAAATAATAAAATAATAATCTCTTTCTTCACAAGCCCCAATATGAACTTTCTTAGACAAAAATGGCTGTACATTTCTTTTTAATGGATTCTTCTAGTAACAGGAATATAGAAAAGCAAATCTCATCTCCCCCATATTTATCCAGTGTGGTTTACCAAAGCACAATGAAATGGTTTGAAAGTGATTTTCCTGTATAGTGTTAAACTTATAGATATCCCTGATGTGCAAAAAAGTAAACATATTTGAGCTTTTCCACAAATAATCAGCAACTACAACATTTGCTGTGGTTCTTTCTGTTTTGCTGTTAACTCTCCGATGTTTTAAATTCAAGAGGTTTCTGCTGGAATTGGATTATGATTATTATGCAGGAGCATATCCCAGTATAAACAGCTTGCTTGGCATTTACATATTGCTCCCACATGCTTCCATATCTGACTTCTCAGTAAGTCAGAAGCACATATTTTATTGTTATGGAAAGAGCACAGTTTTTCTTTTTTTATTTACTATAGAATCTTGGGTTTTTACAAGCAGAATAATCTAGCACCATAGAGTTTATAGAGCTGAAACCTGAACTGATAATAACAATATAAATGTACAGAGCATGCAAATATTTCAGTCTAAAAATCTGTATTGTTAATGCAAGATCAACAAAGGTTATCCACAATGAATGCAGACATTCCAGCCTCACTAACTGCTTTTATAGTAATGAGGGTCAACCGGCAGTGAGAATCTAAGCAGCTTTTGTTGAACCTCCATAGAGACATTGAGCCCCTCTCTTCTGGCAATATAAACATGACACATCTCCCGGATCTGCGGTCACTGTCAAAACAAACCCTATGTCCCTACTACTAGAAATAAGTCCACTTTTTCCTACAAGGAATAGAATACCACTATTTCTGCCAAGCAGTTATATACATCCTCAAAAGTGAAAGTCACTAATGCATAATAGAGTTTCTTACTGTTTCATGCTATTCTGCTCTCCTCATGGAGAATTTTCCATATGGAAAATACTGCCATACAAACCTAAGATGCCCAGTAAGTGAGAGTCCCTTCTAATTTTGCCTGCCTCCATTCTGGTCATTTATTTTTCTAAGTCAGGGCATGCTGCCTTCCTAATCTTAGATATCTAACAACAACAACACAAAAAATTACTAAATGATCAGTGAGCGACAATTCTAACTCAATAAAAACAGAACATTTGGGCTAAGGCTATTCAAAAGGTCAAGCGATTTTATTTTTATTAAGAAATGAATATTTATAACAATTCTACATCCTAACCTTTTCCTCTTTTGATTTTTCTGTAGGGACAAAAATGGCTCCCTTTCTTAATGTCATCAAAAACCACGTGGTCTCATAACCCTGGTGCGGAATGAACAGCCTAGGGGGAGCTGCAAGAGGAAAAGGCAGGCATGGCTTCTCCGAAGAATATGCATCATATACTGACCATCAGTCAGTCTTTCGTGTATTTCGTTAACTGTTTTGGGTGCAAATGTTTCTCTGTAAAGAATCAGATGTTCCTTTTCCTTCCCTTCCTCCAGCATGGTAAAACCAGGGCCATAAAGTCATTGCAAAAGACAGCAAACAACTTTGTTATTGTAATGGGGCTTTTTTTTTTTTTTTTTAAACAATAGGTCTAGCAGGTGGCATGTGGCTATGGCTGGGTCTATCTCCATCTCCAGGGTGCCAAGATGTCCCTCAAAGTTTCTGTGGGAGGAATTTGTTGGTGGGATTTGGATTGTAAAGGCACGCGAGCATCTGCTGCCTCCCTGGTCTCATTACCATTCACACAATTAACTCCTGTGGCTCTCTGCTCAGCAGCCAGAACCAAGGACTCAATTTTACTGCTTCTCTGACAATGCTCATTATCATTCATCTGAACTTAAGAGTTCTCAGGCTTTGAGCTCCCTGGAAAGTTTTCTCAGGAAAACAGATCGCACACAGGGAAGCATTAGGAATGGAGAGTGAAGGAGCAGAGAAATGGTTAAGGACCAAAGAAACACCTGGAAGGAACTGAGGTTCTGGAATGCGGGATTTTATTCCAGTTCTTAACAGCACGTCACATCTTTCAAGACTGTATCGTATTTCAAAGGCCTATGTTTGATCCCTAATATTTTCAGTTAAGGAACTACGATTAGTTAACAGCAGTTGTGTCAACTGTTTTCACTGATCCCAGTTCCAATTTTGCAGCCTGTAGAAGCTTTGGTCAAGACGAAAACTGTCTCCAGAAGGGTTTTGAGTAATTTTTGGAGGAGATTAAACAGAGTGGCATGAAATGCAAGGAGGGAAGGATTCACAAAAGATAGACAAAATCAGGCATGCCCATATTTCTATAGCCTCAGTCAATCTGATTAACCAGTGTTAAGTCGCATAATTATCAGGAATGCTACCTGAAAATTAAAACCGCACTGTCTCTTTAACCACTTGTCTCACGATAAATATTCATAAACTGCAGTTATTAACAAGTTTATGTTGGGCCAGATTGAGGTGATAATGTATGACTTTTTTCTAGCTTAAATAGCAGAAATCTGTCACTATTGACATGTAGACTACAAAGAGGTTAAAAGAAAATCTCCTTCCTTGTTACTAAATAAGTGATATAAAAACTGCACCTTCTCTTAAAGATAAAAACTTAATTTTGAAGAAAAAGCATTAAAACAATCTGGCTCAAATGGAATAAGGCTCCTTTGTTTGAAACAACAAAAGAAAGATTAGGCTGTTAAAAGTGAGGGAAGCTGTGCTATGTGGTGAAAGTTGCGGAGCTTTATTTGTACTTCTATGAACAAATTAGGTTGTGAGAGAGAAAGTTCACACGGTGGTCTTTCTGCAATAAGTAAAACTTTATTCCAGTGACCACAATTAGGAAAAATCATCATATGTGTGATATCACTAAAAAAATTTCACATTTATTGAGCTTTATATTGTCTTAGAAATGGGAAACCATCTTATTGATCCTGATTATATTGCTTTTCCTTTAAACATCACAAGTCAAAACATACAATTTCATCTCTCTCTATATATATATTTTATTTGGCTTTAGGAGGAATAAAGACATTTTCTTTAAGATGATGAATTTATTATTATAAATTTAAGTTACCTAACTCGATATGCCATTTTATATTGTCTCCAAAATGCCCATTTTCTCAAGTAAAACACGGGAGAAAATAAATGTTTACGGTGTGATATAATTCAAACTCACCATCCTGTCAATGGAGAAACAACAAACAAACCAACCCTCACATTAGGTATTATAATGCTTATTGTTTGTTATAATTCAATTCATGTTTGGGGGATAGGTAATATATAATGGAATCTGCAGAAAATGCATTGCTGCAGGCTGCTTAGACAAAATAAAAGTGAGTATCTGAATCCTTCTATCTTGTCTTGCTATAAGTGATAATGCTCCACAAAGAAACTTTATGCACCTAGAATTTCTTCATAGCTTAGAATGAAATGCCTAAAGTTATTTGTGTATGCTAGGGGTCTAGTGTAAATTGCTGGTACTTAAGAGAGTCCACATAGGCTCTCACGGTCAGGCTGTAGACTCAGATCCTGACTCTATTCTGTAGAAAGATGGTTCCAGATAATTTTGAAACTTGCATCTATGGAAATGAAATTTACGTTGTTTCTCGAATTCTGGTACCCATACAAAATGTTGTTTGGTTCACAACCTTTGTATCTCTCTCATTCCATTACAACTTTTGTATCTCTTATTCCACATTCCCCACTATTTGAACTCTGCCCTTGTACCGCCCAGAGCTCTGCCCCTGTGTATCTGGAACCAATCTTGTCCTGAGTCAGGACAGATGCATGAATGTTGGTGTCCACCAGTAACCGATGTTCTCTTGAGTCTGCCCCTAAGCCTGGTCCCTGGCTCTAACTAAACTTCTTTCTTATACCTGATGTGTCCTCTGCATTTATTATCCATATTCTAAAGTTGACCTTCGGATGCTCCTTAGTTTTGATAGTTTTATTCTTGTGCCATTCCAAATCCAAATTACTTATCCCGGCTCTAGACTTTTTGTCTATCATCTTTTTATCAGCTGGTGAAATTCTGTGATGCTGACATTCCTTTGGGAATATTCCCTGGAATCTTCGTCTTTTGCACCACCTACCCATTAAAGTGCTAACAAACTGCTCATAGAATGGCCGTTTGTGGTCCACTGCCAGACCCACTGATGTTCTCCCCACTGCACTGGATCTTCGTGCTCTGGATGAGACTCCTAGAAGTTGCTGTGCTCCAGTAAGAGATTCTGTGTATAGATCCTCTCCCCTCCTGATCTTGTGCTATGTGCTGACCAAGTCTTAGTTGTCATGCTTACCTATGTTCATAACATACATGAGATTTTTGTCATATTTCTATTTGTTAATGCATTACAAAAATGTGAACTTTATAGAAACTGAACACATGCCAACTACTTATATTCTATTTTAGGTATTGCAGAAGTTGATACTATTGTTAAGAATAATGGAACACAAGCATGTATTAATTCAAAATTAGATTTTCAAAAGCAACAAATTTATGCCTTATCTTTGTGAATCATGTTAGTGAATTTCAGGTATCATTTTCTTATCGTGACTAAAATAAAACAAACATAAGCCAGGGTATATCAAATAAGTCAATTTCAGTATTTGGTTAAATTATTATGCTAAAGAAAATAAGAATCAGGTGTCACCATTATAACAAAAATACCATATTTTCTCTAAGGATTTTAATATGAGCATAAACATACACATGTAGGTATGTGTGTATACGCATATATTTTTAATTTACTTTATGGAATTTTCATATATCAGTATAACTCTTAGACTAAATATAATGACATACAGCCACATACTAAAATATAATTAAAATAATAGAGCATACTTTCTCTCCAGAGTTATAAGTATGACAACATCCAAATGTTTACTAAAATGTTTTCTAAAAAAGCATATGCTCCCAGGCACATGAGTTAAATCCCTAAACAGACACAATGCATAATGAAGCAGCTGGTATCACCTCTCACAAATTAAAAATATACAAATTTTAAAAGTTTCATAATAAGAATTAGAAGTAACCAAATTTTCAAACTCTAGCATATATGCAAATATCAACAAATGTTACCTTATTCTTTATGTGTGAAAAAATCATTCTCCTTATAAAAAACAAAATATTAACATTTACTTGGGAAAAAAATCTGTGTATGCCACCAACGAAATTGATGTGCTGAATTTCATTTTTACATGGAATATCTACATTATACTCATGTTGCTAATCAATGTTGAAATGTCATATTCACATTTTGCCTTTGAGTGCCCTTTTAAAGCCATCATGTTATTAAGATATTGTTTGACTGTTTTGCCCTTACAAAAGTCCCCTTAAATCATGGAATAAGGCTGTTAAGCAAATGTAAAATAAGTCAACCATGCATTGTATGGCATATGGGCAATTTCCATTAAAGACATTTGTATGTGGATAAAAGCAAAACTCTATATAATGGGATATCTGGGTATAAATGGATTTGGAGTGTAACTATTATAAATGCTATACTAGTCAAATTCCTTGAGTAAGCTGAATATTATTCCTAAAGTTTGTATTCTGTATCTTGAAGAGGTAGTTTAAATATTAGCCTTAACTCTTAAAAAAAAAACAAAACACAACATAGAGGTGTTTTATATTTTACTCTACAAAATAGTATTTTACTTTAGCTATTTTTAATTAAAAATAGAAGATTGATCAATGAGATTTTTGATGAATGGTTGTTTTATAGAATGGATGATATTGATTCACACACCTTCTATTCAGGGTCATGACAACTTTCCTTATTAACTTACTAGCTTATTTCCTTATTAACTTATTTCCTTATTACCTTATCCTTGAGTGGATTCTCAACTGCTAGTGTATGATCTCAGAGAAGGCATTTGGTGAGAGGTTCTCTCCTTGGTTGATACTGGAATCAACCAAGGAGCTTTACAAACTACTGATGCCTGGATCTCCCCCTCAGAGATCTGACTTGACTGGTTTGCCTAGTTTCCTCAGTATTTTTGAGAAATTCCCCAGTTAAGAGTAATATGCAGTCAAAGTTGAGAACTATTTCATTTTACTTTTTTAAATAACAAGCAACATGACTATAACAAAGATTATGTCTGTGTTATGCATGAAATATTGAAACAAGTAAACTTATTTGTGATTTGATGGCAAAATTTTTGTTACTTATCTCACTGGAGATTTGAGTACAGCAATGGAGGAAGCACACAAAGGATGCTGGTCTTGGGAAGGACAGAAGGGAAGAGGCATGAGCATCTTCGGGAGCAGAAAGGAAAAACAAGTAGGTGTGTCATGCAGGGCGACAGATATGCAGAGGTAAAGCATTTCTCTCAAACTTTTCTACCTTACAATCCTCTGTCTTCTTATGATTCACATAAGAGTACAAATTGTGTATAAATGATCCTATATTGGAAAAAGAAAAACAACAAAACACCAGTATAAAAGGACAGATATTTGTTGCCCTGTTTAAAAAAAAAAAAAAGGCTAAATTGGAAACATCTTCTTTTAGTGATTTTCTAGAAATGAGTTGCTTTTTTAACTGAAGAGGAGTCAGTACTCACAGATTCATAGCTGATGTCACACATTTCCACTCAAGCCTTCTAGCAGTATGAAAATCAGATCCTTGAATCTGGCTTAAAAGTCACCTTCACTCTCCCTGAAAAATGAACTGTCAATTCAGAGGCAATCCTGGAGAGGAATGGTGATAGATGTGTTACAATACAAATGTTACACTTTAAATAATTTAAAATGTTATGAAATGGGGACAAATAAAGACTCTCTGAGACAAATTGGTAAGCCACATATCCCTATCAAACGTGCAAACAAGTGCAGTGGTTTTCTGAGGAAACTGATTTAGGCAGTCCGTGTGAGGGAGACGGAATATCCAGCTAGGCCAGGTGAACGGGGGGTGGGGGGGTGGGGGGTGGAGATGGTGGCAGAGGGTTGAGTTCTAAAGAGCTAAAGAGATTTCTTTTTTCCCATCACTATGGGGAAGTGCCTGGAAGACTATTTAATGTGTGCCAAGTTACTTGAGTAATGTGAAATTGATACTTCACTGTAGAGTTCAAGTACTAAAATTATTAAACATTAATTTTTCTCTTAAATGATGTATTATGGACGACAAATGATAGAAAAGGGAAAGGGCAAGTGTTAAAAAAAGAAAAAAAAAAGATGAGCACAATAAAAGTAGAGGCATAGTTTGAGAGAACTAGAGACAAAAGTCTGAGTAGGGAAGACTTCTGATAGACACTGTGCTGAAGGTGGTCTAAGTTACCACAGGCCTTTCCACTGATTGGAGATATGACCTTCAGGAAAATTAAATGCGAAGTGATCTTACTTTCTTTCTGTCCTAATTTCTTTCACCAGTATGCATTACAATTATTCGATTAGATCAATCTAATTGGTCAACCAATTGTTATTAGCACTTTGTTTTCAGGCCAATAGTTATCTTTCTTTATTAAATGAAGTAATTACCTACCTTAAAATGATTATTATAAAAATCAAGTCATTATGACAAGAATACAAATAAATTATTTGGACAAAGCCATTTATTGTAGCACTATTATAATCACACACAAAATCAATTTAAAGTAGAACACAGATACCTACCAACAGTGTGCTGTTTGAGTAAACTGAA
Organism: Martes martes; assembly: GCF_963455335.1. Taxonomy (NCBI): domain Eukaryota; kingdom Metazoa; phylum Chordata; class Mammalia; order Carnivora; family Mustelidae; genus Martes; species Martes martes. The sequence goes on from NC_137889.1 coordinate 133,800,722, forward strand.
AAAAATCCATCTTATGTAAGACTACCTAGCTGGAACGAGTAGCCATTCTATAAAGAGATCATCAGGTTATCGAGAAAATTAGATGGACTATGTTGCAGGTCATTTCAGAAGTATAATCCACACAATTTTAGAAAACTTAGTGATGAAGGATGGAAAGAAGAGGGTGAGGGTGAGAAGGATATCAGCTGAATTTCTTTGCATTCATCCTTTTTATTTATTAAACTTTAAAATCACATAAACATGCTTTATCATTATAAAACAGATAAATTTTTAAAATATTTTAAAATAAAAATAACATGGAAAAGATGACATAAATATATATTTAGTATTTCCAAAATTATACACATTCATACATATATTTCTCATTAATTTAATTTAATTTAATTTACTTATTTGAGAGAGAGAGAGAGTTCACGAGCAGGGTGGAGGGGCAGAAGGAGAGGGAGAAACAGACTCCCTGCTCAGCAGGGAAGCCCGACAGGGGCTTAATCAGAGGACCCTGGGATCATGACCTGCGCCAAAGGAAGATGCTTAACCCATTGAACCACTAGTTGCCCCACATTTCCTATTTCTTATCACCGAAAAGACCCAGAATCACTGACCAATCCAATAGGGATGAATTCCTTTAGGGTCTAATTGTGATCTTTCATTAGTGTTTTTCTACGAAATAATCTAGTCTTCCTTGGAGGAATGGTTATTTCTTGGCCCGAGGTAGGAAATGTGTAGGATAAGCCTGGCCATCTTGTCATAACAGAAAGTAAAAGTGTCAGCGAAGCCCTGAAGGATAATGTCTTTACCACTTAGGAGCAAACTGGAAGAGACACCCACTAGTCAATCAGTTGAGCATTATTAAGGATAATAATTTTGATGTATTGAAATGCATAAAAAAAAGCTTAAACCTAAGAATTCATAATGACAATAAAAAAATTTATTGGTCACCTTTTAAATATGTTAAGGAACCAAATAGCTTGTACCTTAGAGGAAACAATTGGGATTTTTCCCTCCTTTTTCTAAATAACCTCTAATCCTTATTAATCAGAGTTGATATGGGAACTGTTTTAAGGAGCTATTCCATCTGATAAGAGAAGATAAATGTTAAAACTAGAATACCATAATTTTTCAATCTATAATGAAGTAAGGGATCTAGGCAATAATGATCAATGACCAATAATAGTACAAAGAGACAACCAGAGCCATTATGTCCTTCCTGATGGAAACATACCCCACCACCTAGAAAAAAGACCTGCCAAAAACACCTAAAAGGAATCTGATCAATCCTCTGGATTACCAATTTACAGGAAATACAAGAAAGACACTAAAGAGACTGTCGGGATGCAATCAACAATTCCCAGGGATGTGGGAAACCGTAGGAAAGAGAACCTGGATCTTCAATGAAAAATGTGGTAAAATTAAAGAGATGAGGTGGTGAACTTCATGTTAAAAGACATTTCAATTAATCACAAAATTTGGCCCTTCTTTTTATTCACATTTCAAAGAAACAGATTAAACTTAAAAAAAAAAAGAGAGAAAACAACTGGAAAATTTTCATAATATTAAGAATTTTTTTTAATGTGCTAATGGCATTGTGGCTAGGTTTGATTAAAGAATCATCATGAAAAAAATTAATTCAGTAAAAAAGCATCACTTCAACCCTTAGCTTTTTTTTTTTTGATAAGCATCCTAAAAGATAATTTCTATAGTTAATTAAATGTGTGGTAATAATTTTATATTTAAAAAAGAACTTGCGCAATTAGCACAAAAATCACTCATTTCTTTCAGATGCCACTTAGGCTTGCAGATTATTGTTGTTGGTTTAATCAATAGATCAATATGGCAATATGCAGTGCCAGTAATTCAGAATTTGTTCCAAGCAATGTGGCTTTCTGGCAACTGTCCTTCCTGAATCTAACATACAATCTGAAAGTACTAGGAATTTATAATCTCTTATTGATTTATATGCCAACAAGTAATTTTTAAGCTGTTGGTACCAGTATTTGTGTTTTGGTTAGTAGAAGTGCAAACGTTTAATACTGTGTAATTAATAGGTGAGAAATAGATCCCAGAGTAATTAGAATACAAGAAGGAAAATGGTAAATGATCAAAGCAACATATTCATAAACAATTAAGCTCATTCTTTAAGTTGTTCTTTTAATCACCCAAGGTCATGAGTTTATAAGATCTGTTTATGTTATTTCCAGGTATTTATATTCTTTACAAATACCTATATGAATATACTTATACAAATTCATAAATGTACGTGTGTACATGAGTTTGTAGCAATATGTGTGTGAGACAGAGAGAGAGGAGAACCACTTCACAATGGTAAACAGCACAAATACTAAAAAGTTAGATTTTCCTGGGATTCATTCCAGTTCTGGCCCTCAACTAGTCATGTAGACTTGCCCAAATTACTGATAATCATTGATTCTCAACAATCTCACTTTAAGATTGGGACACTAAAATCCCAACCTCAAAATTTTACAGTGACTATTAGGGAAGGTAATGGATTTATAGCATTAGCACAGTTTTTGTCACCTAGTCAGTACTTAGCAAGTGATGAACTAGGTAAGCTAGAATGAGTAATTTACTCATTTATTATGAGTAATAAATTATTAGAGAGCACAGTATAGAGAGAGACTATGAATACATGGAGGAAAGGGTTAAATTCAGAAGAGACTCTTCTCAGTATTGTTACTTTCTGTGCTTGAGTTATCTTTATGGAGCCTGAAATTTTCTGTTTTAAGCCACCTAGTCCTGAAGGAAGAGTCTAGAAGGCTGTGACTCTCCCCATTCCCAACTAACAGTAACTACTTAATGATGAAATTTGTTCCTTAGGTTTGTCATAAACCAGGAGCCGTAGATTAGAACTGCCTCAAATACTTCCATAAGAATATATTTATGCAACAAAGTGTCTCTGAGAACAGAAAGATCAATATCCAGTCCTATATGTCGTATGTCATAAGATAAACAAGATTTTTTGAAATATAGACATTCTGTTTTCAAATGATTTCAAAATGTTTTAAAATGGTGTCAACATTACTGTTATTGTTTTATTTTCCTTCAGCAAATTTGATTGATTATAATGCAAATTCCAAACTTAATGATAAAAAATCTCTGAAAAGCTTACTCTTTCCTTAAAAAAATATATTAGACTAAAGCAATGTTTCATAAATTGTAGACTTTTTGCATCACCTGTAAGTTTTTATCCTATCTGAGCACTGTTAATTTCACAAAATTAAACTTTCTTCAAACTGACTAAATATTTTCACTTAAAAATTTTAAGAAATAAAACTTACATTAGTCTAGAGTGGTAAAAGAAAACAAATGGAAAACCTAATCATTTGCTAGATAAAAAAGTGTATCCAATGAAAAGAATCCATAATTTTAAAATAAAAGTAAGATGATGACTAAATCAATAGCGCTTCACTATGGACTTTTATAAGACCTTGTATATTTCCACACCTTAGTTACCCTTCTAGCTTCTCTTATCATACTTCCCCTCACTATCATCTGAAGGACACTAAATATCATTCAATCCGTTGTACTCTTTCCTGAGTCCTCATCACAGGCTTTACTTATCATTACCTCCACCCAGATAGTTTTTCCTCTTCTCTATAGCTAGTTAATGATGGTTTATTCTTTACACTTTAGTCAGAGCCTAAAGTCTTTTCTGACCTCTTCGATCAAGTCAAATCACCCTATTACAGCTTCACATTCTATTTTAGCTCTTGTCAAAATAGTGATTATTTTTGGTTTTGTGACTCTGTCCTATTACCTTCAAATTTTTAAGAGGTCTGTGATTATGAATGGCTTTGCATCTCATTTTGTCTCTAGCAAGTAGTACCATGCCCAGCCCACAATACAGAATTTTATTTTGTTAAATAAATGTATTTCTACCATGTTTTTGAAGACATAAGGAAGAAAAATTATATATATTCAAAAAATAACCACCCCCTTTACTCTTCTTATTTTTTTCACTCCTAACCAGTTTGGATTTGATAAGCAGCCAAATGGCAATTAGATATGGCTTTTGAGATATGGCTATATTTTTCCAACAAAAGTAGAAGAAGGGAAAAATTTTAAAAAAAAGTAATTCTGGGATGAAGACAGAAAAAAAATTAGAAAATAGGATAAACAAGGATCGCTCAGGTTAAATGGTCATTTTACTCCTTTTCTTCCTCTGACTTCATCACGGAATGCATAGAGAGTGAATGGTTTGAAATAAACTGGGAACACAACTTGATTTCTCTCAATATGTGTCCAAGGCTCAGGACCAGACTTTTGAAGATATAAAATAAACAAGTCTCCGTAAGCATTCACTATATAGCAAAGGGAGATGAAATGTGCGTAAAAGAGAAACCCAAACCAGGAGTGCTGAATTGAGCCACAGCTGGGAAGTGAGGCTGTAGGAACATAGAGGTTTATTTTTTTTCCTGTCACAGACTAATGGATCAGATTGCATATAAATTGGGCCAGGAGGATTGTGCAGAATATGTATAGTTGGAGATGGAGCAAAAGGGAATCAGCAGACCCCAGGAATATTAAAAGGGGAGACAACTTCCAGGGAAGGTGCCTTTTGTGGAGGATAAAACTGGCTGTTCAGGTCAAAGAGAAAATATGGAAGGTCTGAAAACCTTCTGAGGGTCCAGTTAAAAGACATTTGCTTTAGGTTGGTTATAAACTCCCTTGCAGATCCACTGAAAGCTTTTACTTCTCAGGTACATGTACCCATTCATGGGACATTTTGCACAGTTTCAGGATTTCACAGGAGGCCTTGAGCCATTAATAGGTTCTGATTGTAGGCAACGGGAACTAAGTGAGAATATGAAAGTAAGATGATAAAATGTGAACAACTCTGTATTCCATGTGAATCCCATCATCACCAATTAGAACTCTGAATACAACGTGGACTTAAAATTCTGATGGTACTGCCTAGATGTGGAAGGATTAAAACCCTTCTCTGAAAAGGGCTCTACAACTCCCAGGGTGGGTGCTTTCAGGAGGTAAACATCACCTATGTGAGCATATATCCTTGATAGTGTGTATGTAGAAATAGGCCCCCAACCCCTGAGAAGTGTACTGCTTAAAACAAAAGAATTTATCTATTTTGAAAGCTGAGAAAAATGACTGGGTTTTGTTCCTCCCATGTTATTTGCATAAAGGGATTTTTATCACTCAGACACTTCTTGAATTAGAAAACAGCTTTCACAGATTTTACCCTTTGAAAATGACAATATCTAATCTCTTTGCTTTCATAAGCCAGGCCTGCATTGCCAAATACCTCAAAAGGGGAATAGTAAACTATTTTTCACAGATCCTCCATAATAGATGAGATATGAAATGAATTTCATGGAAGTTGAGCACCCTGGAGGTTATTAGTTTGCCATAATAGATAACATTATTCTGGCATCATATCATTATCATTATTATTTTCTTGTGCAACCAACCTAAAACATTTGAAAAATTTATCAATTTTATCATTTATGGATCTTAATAAAGAATGTGTCCTTTTCTTAAAATCATTAAGCTATGAAAGACATTTATATTTTATTTTAAGTTATATGTACATGCACTGAATATTTAACATATCAACTTAAAGTATATTGGGAAGCTAATTTACGAATAGTTACTTACAACAAGATACAATTTTCTTAGAGGACAACATGTATTCAATTAAGACACTAAATCACTGATACGTAAAAGTGTTTAATAATACATACCTGTGGTATCAAGGGTTTAAAAAATGAGTAGAATTTTAAAGTCAAATGTAATAATAAATAGTGATCATTTTCTAAGTATTATGCTATAGTGCCACTAATATACATGTTTTAATGTCAATATGCATATATGCATTTTTCTTCCCCCAGCTCTAAGAGAAGACTGCATATGTATATTCAGTCTCTTAAAGGTTCAATTTTGAAATTCTCTTAAGCATTTTTGAGCAAGCTTCAGTCAGTTTTTAAAAGCTGGGAATATAGGATCTCATCTTTTATTGACAATTTTCTCCCCCAAAGACACTAGAAATCAGTATTAAAATGTTAATAAAACACAACTGTATATGCTTGTTAAAATTAATAAAACTATGCATATAAAAAGGCAAAAGTAGTATCAATTAAATTTCAATAAATCTGCCTTTAGAAAATACTGTGCATAAGGAAAGGGCTAATGTAAATCTTTTCATGTATTTTATTTAAAAAATAGATAGTAATTGACAGTGTAACCATGAACTTAAGACACTTTTCTCATTTAAAAATCAACTTTCCTAGAGAGTACCATTAGAAAAACCTCAAAGTTCTCTATTGTTCTATAATATTTTTTATTCTTTTTTTAAACCATTAATTTGGCATTAATCTTACTACAAAAACTAAACCCCCAGCACATTAAAAATTAAACAAATACCTCTTCTTAGGTTTCTGGTAGGAGATGTCAAAGAGTTTTCTTGATGTATGTACTACATTTTCTTGTTTTTATCATTTAAAAGATTGATGGTTATTTGTCTGTTTAGCTAGCAGATGGGAAGTGATTTTGTGATGTTCTATATTCATCACGGAGTGACTGCTCATTCCTATTTTCCTTCCATTTCAGAGGAAACCAAAAGAAAAATAACTTCCATTATATTGGTGCTCGTTTCATTACTGTGCTATTGTTAGAACCTTTACACTAATCCTTGATATGAGTCCAAGCTCTAGGTAGCCCCTAAAATAAAATGCATAGCCTGGTACGGTATCCAGTGGTCTGGTTGTGTGATCCTAAGCTCTTACTCCAGAGAAACGGCTACACACAACACCTGCCCCTGGTGACCCAATCTTCCCTCTCGGAACTTTTAATTGTCTGAATTTTCCTGCTAATCTATTGTTCCTGCAGCTAGTCACTTTTCTTTTCTCTGAGTTTTTAGATAAGACCTTATTCTCCAATTACCAATGGCTAAACCAAGACCAAAGAGCCATCGCTCTAATGGATCCAAGGAGTGTTGTTCCTTTCAAAAGAAAAACAATGAGTTCTCTCTCTTTCTCCAAACATGTCATAAAAAGGATGTGCATGATCCAGGTCTCTAAACCTGATGTGAGATGTTCACAAACTTGCCATGTCTCTCCCTAACTATGGAGAGTAAGAGAGAGAACTATCAGCATTTAAACAGCTAAATATCCAATTTCCCCAAATCAACTGCGAATAGCATGAGATTGCTCCCCAACTCACGAATAAATATGAGAGCCTGATTTTCTCCATCTCATGTGTTTCTTGGCTTGAGCTCCAGGAGATAATTCTCCCACCATTCTCTCCTCCCCAGTCCAAAGGATAACCTATCCCAACTTTAAGTGAAGAAAGTCCTATTCCTTTCCAAAAAAGCATCTCAGGAAACATTATAATTACTTAGGCAAATTCATGTCCTCTATTTAAAGGAAGAAAAACTCTTCACAATGTGTGTAAGTATGGTCTACAAAGGAAGATCCCATATTAGAGTGTGCCATTTTTCAGGTTTGCCTGTTGCATCATTCTTTTTAAGGGACATGCATTTCAAATTAGTTGAGACTACACTACCTTTGATCCTGGAAGTAACCTTTATTATCAGTTGCAGAACAAGCATTATTTAATGGTATTCTTTCCTGCTCCATGTTTTAGAAAATATTTTCTGGTTAATTGGTTAATAAATATATTACTAAATCCCAGCAGGTTCTGTTTAGTTCTTCTTTTTTCTTTTTAAATATTTTATTTATTTGAGAGTGGAGGGGTGAGTGGGAGTGGGGGTGGCACGGACAGAGGGAAGAAAGAGAAATAGACCCCCAGCTGAGCAAGGAGCCTGCTGCAGAGCTAGATCCCAGGACCCTGAGATCATGACCTGAGCCAAAGGCAGACGCTTAACAGACTGAGCCACCCAGGCGCTCCTCTGTTCAGCTATTTTTATTTTTTATTTTATTTTATTTTATTTATTTATTTTTAAAATATTTTATTTATTTATTTGACAGAGATCACAAGTAGGCAGAGAGAGAGGAGGAAGCAGGCTCCCTGCTGAGCAGAGAGCCCAATGCGGGGCTCGATCCCAGGACTCCGGGATCACAACCCGAGCCGAAGGCAGAGGCCTTAACCCCCTGAGCCACCCAGGTGCCCCTGTTCAGCTATTTTTAAAATAACATATTCAATAGCTTTTATTTTAATTTGATTTGAATCCATATGAAGAAACATGTTTTGAGTATGTGATCTTACAATGGAATAAATCACAATGTACCCATTTTTCATTAGCTCAACATTCATTCCTATATAAAGATAACACTTTGAAAAATATGTTTAACCTTCATCTAGTAACTTTACACGTATTATATAACTTGTTCCTTACCCAAACTTTATGAAGTAAGTACTATTGTTCATGCCCCTTTTAGTGTTCAAGGGAATGAGGTGGAGTTCTATTAAGTCACTTGCTCAAGGACAAGCAGAGAGTGAAAAGCTGTATTTGCATCTGAATCCAGAGCTCTTGCTCTTACCATACCCAGATTCACTTTAGCACATGCCCATTTTAACTGAGGCTCTTTCTGCTTTCTCTGAGACACCTGAGCACATAGTTATGAGTCACAGTTTTAGTGGTGCCAACTCTTGTCACCCATCCCACTGTCATCTTCCTTGCCCATGAGGTTTGAAATAGATAGATCCTACCAAAAGATTTCTTGCCAAAATATAAGGACGTAGAAGAATTATCAATTACGGGATGGCAAAAAAACTAACAAGAGAGTCCACTGCAGGATAGAAACAAGATTTTGAATTATTAATTTTTTTTTCAAATTCCCAATCAGAGCATGTACATCAGTAAGATTTAATAGAGGCCTTCTGAATTTTTGTCCCTTGTTCCTGAAGGAGACCTCATGGATCTTTCATCTACTTGTCACCGCAGACTTCAAAAATTATACATAACTGTGAGTTTGCAAAATATCTAGGTTTTAAAACTTATTATCTTCCTCCACATTACAACTTCTGAAAAGCAATATCATATTTCCAAGGGTGAGTTACATCAAAAAGCAGTTATTTATAGAGGCTGTCCCTCATGCCATTCTTATAGATTACAACTTCCAGAGAAAGTAAAAACTTTTATCCCTTGTGGTTTAGGGAACTACTCTCTGTGTATTCCTGAATATTTTTATCTTACCCCTTTCAGAATACTTGTAATTTGTTGTTGTTGTTCTTGTTCTATATACTAGCTCCTCCATCATCAATAGGATATGTATCTCTTTATTATCTTAACCCTGGGTTTCTCAACCTCAGCCCAGTGACATATTGAACAGGATAATTCTTTATCACAGGAGCTTTTCCTAAGTATTATAGGATGTTTACCAGTATCTCTAGCCTCTACCCTCTGGATGTTAATAGCAATTCTTTTTTTCCTTACACTTGTTCTGACAACTAAACAGGTTTCCACGTATTGCCAAATGTCCACTGGGAGGACACTTCATGCTCCTATCCTAGGTTGTACATTTCCATCTTAGAATGTGAAAAAAAAAAAACTTTCTAAGTTTCTTACATGAATACAGAATCATCTACATAGTTTCCAGCTTTGAAGTTTATGTAAGGGGAAGGTAATGTATTAAGATACAGAGACAATGAGTGGCAGTTATATAATCTATCATGGACTTTGGATCCAGAATCTGCCTCTAGTACTTGGTAATTATATGAAATCTCTTACCATAGTGTCCTCATCTATAAACCTGAGATAATGACCCTATGCTGATTATTTTCTTCTGTCCCTCCAGATTGTCTCTGCCCTTGTCTTCCCTGCTGGGGAGGCTGACCTCCCAGAACTGATCCCATTTTTCAGAAGAGGAATCTCAGGTTCTATGACCTTAATAAGCAATTTGCCTGACATTATAAAGCTTGTGTATAAATGATGGAGACTTCACACCTAGGCACACTGTCTAAAATTAAACCATTGCACATAAAACTAACACAATACTCACTTTCTATTTTAGCAATTCTACCGATTAGGAGAGTTTTATAACCTGTATTTAATGTTTGATATGCCTTTAGAGCTATACTTGGTCTTGCATAGGCTTTCTGTTATTTCATTCTCAAAAATTTTTCTATAAAAATTATCATCACCCCGCTTTAACAGATGAAGAAACTCAACTCACCAGACTTTTTGTATGCCATTCTAACCCTTGAACATTCTTATCTCAATTTCTGTTTAATTTGTTTCCTCCCAACAGTGGGATCTCAGCATAGACATCACTTCATCTGAGAGGACTCTTATGGCTACCATGTCATCTAAAGCCAGTCTCTTTTATTCCTACTTGTTTCCTGTGTAGCATTTATCTGTAATTTCTAACTATTTTACCTCTATATTTGTTTAGTTGGCATTTACCTGCCTCTCAATTAGAGGATATAGCTGTCTTGTTCACCTTTGTCTCTCTAATGCCTAACACATCAATAGACATCACTTTGCCTAACAAGTGTCAAATGAATAAATAAAGAGTTGTAAGTCAAAGAAATGGTAGAGTTAGGAATCGAACTCAGACATTTCTAAATTAAAAACAAAACTTTAAATCACTATGACTGTCTCTTTTTGGAGTCCAGGTAATCTCTAATCCTGAGAACAGAAGAACAGCCTGAGCATACAAGGTTCTCTCACAGTTTTAACACGTTTCATCCTTGAATTATTTTTTTTTTTTTATGGACTATCCCTTCCTTCTCCACCCCCAACCATTTGTCATTTTTATAATACCATTTCTCAAGACATACAGTTAATCTGATTACTTATTAGACTAGCCATTGCTACTTTACTCCATGCGATGTCTTTCTTTCCCATGTTACATCACAGTGTCCTTGTCGGTCTTGCTCTGCTCTTTCTTGATACAGTCTCCATAGAACACTTAGTAGGAATCAAAAAGAAAATAGTATAACATTTGTATTATTAGAAATGTTCTAACTGTTTTCCTTCACAATTAGAATATGAACTCATGAGAATAGCCAACAAGACCCTAACTCCCAGCATCATCGCCTATGGCTCTCCCCTCATTCGCTGCGTCTCAGTGTACTGAACTTCTTTAAGTCACTTGAGCAAGACAAGCTTATTCTTTTCTTTGTTCTCCTCTATTATTGTGTGTTAGACTGCCTCATCATTAAAAGTTCTATTCAGAGAAGATTTTCCTAACTACCCATTACTTAGCAGCCCATAGATATTGGTATTTTTTTTTCTTGTGTAGTAATTACTACTACTTGAAATTATTTATGTGTTTAATGTATACCACTCCATAATAAAGGTTTCAGAATATTTATCTGGGGGATAACTGTACTTGCATTTCCTAGAACAACATCTGGCCCAAAGGAGACACTCAAAAAAAATTGTTGAATAAATGAATATGTACCAGATGATACTCATTATGGATTTGCCGAGGACTTTTAGAGTAATGGCTCAGTATCACGTTCCCTTTTCTTCTTATCCAAGAATATTCCTAAGAAAAACTAAAACTAAATCTAATACATTTGCAAAAAGGTAGTTTTTCAACTGCAAAATGACCTATATTCAACTAAAACTACCTTAGACTGAAATGTAATTTGTTAATTCCCGTATCTGAGAAAGGGACAGTGTTTAATCCAGAACGTGAGTTCAAAATACTACTGGGTGGGGGCACCTGGGTGGCTCAGAGGGTTAAGCCTCTGCCTTCGGCTCAGGTCATGGTCTCAGGGTCCTGGGATCGAGCCCCGCATCGGGCTCTCTGCTCAGCGGGGAGCCTGCTTCCCCCCTCTCTCTCTGCCTGCCTCTCTGCCTACTTGTGATCTCTCTCTGTGTATCAAATAAATAAATAAAATCTTAAAAAAAATACTACTGGGTGCTTTCTCTCTCTCTACTTTTCATTCTCTTTTTGCTTCATTTTCAGAAAGTATCATAATTTACATCAATATGACCCCGGTCATGCCTGTCTTGCAATTACTAATCCCAGGAGGGAAACAAAACAAAACAAAACAAAACTATCCCTCTATTTCATAGTGTATATATAAGTCTTGTCAAGTTATTCTTTTGTCTCACCCCAGGATATGAACCCACCATGGTGGAGAGGAAAAAGATGTATCTTTGTGTTACAATCTCATTAATGACAATGGAATGCAAGAGGCAGAATAACCTTCAAAAATTAAAGCTGAGAAAAGAAGAAAGAGCACTTAATGGCCACCACGGCACAATGTGCCCTTTTAGTGAAATAGAATTATTGAGGGAGATATGCCACTCATTCAAAGACACTCAGACTAAGAAGATCTACATTTAAACCAATTCTACAAGGATAGATCCAGGTTTTTTTGGCCTTCCTTTTGAACCTAGATGGTGATATCATTGGTCCAGTCTCTAGAACATCTTTTCACTTGGGTCAACTTAGCCATGAGACAAAGAAGTATGGGAACTTTCTCTCTTGATACATTCTTCATAAAACAGTTGTGCTCTGTTATTCAGTGATGCTAAATGAAAGATGAAAGATAATGCATTCATTTCTTCATTAAACCATTGCTACTTTTAGCTTCTATTGGCTATGGTGCTTCTCTATGTATGTGAATATTTGCATAGTGTTTCTGACATTGGTATGGAATAATTAAATACCCATAATATCCAGTATTCATGGATACTGAATATTGAATATTGAATATTCATGGATTTGCATATTGTCTCTGACACTGGCATGGAAAAATTAAATATCCATAATATCCAATATTCACTAATAGTGAAGATATGTTTCTTCATTTTAAAGACATCAATCACCTATTTATGTACCTTGGATCAACACTGAGTTTGCCAACACTTACTGGAGCAATTTTTAAAGAATTCTAATAATTTGGGAACAAGTACAGCTGGAAATATCATATTCCTAATGTTTAATGTTCCCATATAAACCAAAGGATTATAGTTAAAATAACCATAATTTTACAAAATGCTTAGCTAAAAAACCATTTCTCTAAACTGCTTATCTGAACTACCCCTCAAGTGTGAATAACACAGTAGAACAAATTATAAGCAATAACCTCCTGAAAGAAACCATATTTGGAGGACTCTTTTGGACAATTTGTTTTTTTTTTTTTGTTTTGTTTTTGGTTTTGTTTTATTTTTCTTCTGAAATATTTGTAAAACTTAAGTATCAGAGAAAAAAATATCCTCCTAAGAAACAAAGCAATAGAGTAAGATGAAATAATTTTAATAATTGCCTAAGTTCCTATAAACCTTGAATCTTTACAACAACAACAAGAAAAAAAAAAGCTTACACTGGATGCCAGATTTAATGATGAGGAGATGTATTAAAGGTTCAAGTGACTATTGTTTTAACAATGACTAACACTGTAATTTTAACTGTTTCTCCTGATTTTGAACAATCTTACTACTCTTTTTTTTTTCTATCTTAAGATATTATGTTGAAAAAAAAACTATCATAGAGGTAGGATGCAACCCATAATAAATTAATATAAATATACCAGTAAATTCACACTAACAAAGTTATTATTCTATATATGTGAGATAACCTCCCTAAAGTTTTCCTAAAGTTCCTGGAAGTTAGATTAATGAAAGTAAGTAAGACATACTCTAATAATCCCTCTCTACTTATGAAATGTATTTTTAAAAGCCTCTAATAAAGATGATTATTTACTCTTTGCTATTTGCAAACATCACTGAATTTCTCTCATATTGATATGTTTAATAATTAAAACTCTATGAGGTAAGCAGCACAAATTGAGTACTGTATAAGGAACAAAAATACACTGCCAAATCCAGTGTTGCTTTTTTTTTTTTTTTTTACTTTTTAACTTCTTAGACTTCTCTAGTCTTTAATTAACTATAATAACAATCTTTTCTTTTTGACCTTTCCTTCTTTCCTTCATTCTTTCTTTTCCTTATTACTCCTCTCTTTCTCTTTTATTGGCTTCTCTTTAGGCTTCTTTCTTCAAAGTACAAATATTCCTCCAGGTTAGATTCTATCTTTAGTTTTTAAAACCTATCTACTTATTTATCGTCTTTAGTCATGTCTATCTATCTACCTCCCAATCATCTATTTCTCCCATGGGACTCCCATTTAGCACTTAACAATTTTTCAAGCAGGATTAAAATTTTTATTTCTAGATCAAACTCCAGATGGACTTTTTGCAAATTTACATCATTTATCTCATGTAGATGGTCCAATATGTACAGAGCTAAGCTCAGCAACCTCCCTAAAACCTCTCATCTTCTCATTTCCCTCTCTCCATTAATCGTTCCACCATTTTTCCTATTCTCTCATACAAAACCTCAATCATATTTCATTCCTTATGCTCTCAAATCAACCACAATGAATTAGTATTTGAATAATGTAATTCTAAATTCCAAAATCTTCCCCACGCTTTCCTTATCATTTCTTTTCAACACTACTCTAGTATTACACACCCTCTACTAGATTGTAGAGTCACTGATAGATTTATGTCTTGGGGCACCTTGTACAGTGTTCTATACCAGTTAGGCATGGCACATATAGTTGGTGAATAAATGGGAGACAGGGGCTGTATAGTTTATAATTTGTGACCTTTGTTCTCCAAAGAAATGTAAGTTAAAATTGGAGCTTCCCTTCAAATAAATCACATAACTAGAAATCAATATTGAAGTTAAATTTTACATACTATAAAAGAAACACCTCAGGGTGCCTGGGTGGCTCAGTGGGTTAAGACTCTGCCGTCAGCTCAGGTCATGGTCTCAAGGTCCTGGGATTGAGCCCCGTATTGGGCTCTCTGCTCAGCGGGGAGCCTGCTTCCCCTGTCTCTCTCTCTGCCTGCCTCTCTGCCTACTTGTGATTTCTCTCTCTGTGTCAAATAAATAAATAAAATCTTAAAAAAAAAAAGGAACACCTCTACCACCCCAAATTTAGACATTATATTGATGATGGTGTAGGTTGGAGAAACCTGCTTTTCAGATTGATACAACAAAATAGCAACTCAAGAAGAGTAATAGCTTCCATTCAGAAATCGGACAAGGGAAAGGATAGTAACATTTATTGATGCTCAATATTGGCAGGTACTGTGATAGAGACCATACGTAGGCAATTCAATTTAAACTTTACAATAAGCTGGTGGAGAGATATTTTATGGCATTTTACACGTGGGAAAACTTTCATATTTTTATTTCTCCATGATTACACATCTAGTAAATATCTCCCCTGAAACTCAAAACCAACTTTTTACTTTTAAATCACATTTGTGGGAGACATCGAATAATATGTAACAGGCTTCTGTCTTACCTGCACTGTAGATAAAAGTTAAGTGGAAAAAAAATGTGTTATATTACATTTGGGATTTTTTAAATAGGAAATAAAAGATTTTAGATCTCTAAAAGCATTAATCATGCTTTACGTAGCCTCCAGGCATTTATATAAACTGTTTTCTCTACCTAGTAAAACAAAAGCATAATATAGCAATAAATGAATGGCATTGGAGTCATTCACGCATTAATTAATTTGACAATCAAAAATTGAGTGCATACTGTTTATGGCATTCCCTCATTTCTGGAAATTATAATCCAATAAAGGGTAAAGGTATTCATCAGATAGAATAATCTACTTATTAGCTGTGTGATCATGGATAATACGTTTATAACTCTGAGCCTTGGTTTCCTTACCTGTAAACAGTAAGAATTCTTACTATATTGCAGTGTTATGATGAATAAATGCAGAAACATTGTAATGTGCTTATCACAGTTGCAGAACAGTCATGTTAGATTTGAGTTTTGGTCACGTTTTTGGCTCTTTTTTGCGATACTCCTTCACTTTCCTAATCCTTGCTCATCACTTAGTGATCAGATTGTGCATCATTCTCTCCAGGAAAGCTTCCCAAAAGTGCCAGCACAAAATGAGGTATCATTTTCGTGTATAGCCACATATCCATCTGTATGTATCATTTTCATATTACATGATTTTATAATAACCTACATTTATTTTGCATCCCAAATTAAACTATAAGGTTGCTAAAGGTAAAGTAAGCTCTGCGCAGCTCACTGGTGTGTTCCTAGCACCCACCACATTCCAGGGCCGCAGTGGACTTCCAATAAGTGTTTCAGAACGAGGAGTACAGGGAGCTAGTGGGGAGGTTGGATGGGGGAAACTTCCTAACAGTGTTTCAGTATTTCAGCATGACCTGGGTCTACAATGAATATTACACAAAGACCATTATCCACCCAGTAGCCATTGGAATGCTTTAATTGTTCTATCTTTCAGTTCGGTAGTTCTGTTGTAGAAATGGCAAAACAGGCTACAAGGACAGTCTTTCTGGGATATTATTGAAAAGGTCCATATATTAGAGGGACTGTTGTTGGACTCAAGAAAATTCATGACACCAAATAGAAATTTATTACCTAGTTTGATTTTGCTTATGAAAATTTCATTACTGGTAAATAAAAGCTGAAGATATACCATTTATTGTGTCATTATATATAATAACCCTAACACTCGGACAGAACTTGAGAATGCAGGTAGTACTAGTTACAATGCGTCATGAGTCACATCATTGCATTAATCTGGCTATAAAGACTAACAACTTAAAGATACTGAACTTATTTTCATATCCTCCACATAACTGAATAAATTCATTTTTGGGATGATTTTGTAAAGCATTTTTATTCTAGCAGTGGCCCTTTACGATAAACTGAGAGCTTCATCCTTCATTGATGGATGTGGGCTGTTCTGCTGATGGGACAGATTTATTTATTTATTTATTTAGTAAAGTTTTCCTTTAAGAAATAGTTGCTGCTCCTCTTTAGCAATTAGGCATAGAATGTAAGAGAAGAAACTATCATTTATAATCCTCTTTCCAACACAGCAATCTAGAAAGGGTGTTCCTTATTCAGAGGAAAGGAAAACAAAACAAAACAAGGAAAAGTAAAAAGAACAACAGCAACAAAAACAACAAAAGAAAGAGGTTGAGAAAGCTTTCAAAACTTGTAAAGCTTTAATACAGCGTATTTGACATATCTCGGTGGAGTGTGCATCAGAGGGGAAAAAAAGCATGTCATTGCTCTGAAACTGTCTTTTCTAATTCAGTGCATCCATGTATTGTTATAAATCTGTTTCCCAATCTTGCTTTTTCACTGAAAGATGTAGACACAAGGGAACAAGCTTCACTGCTATCTATCAGCTCAGATAAGGAAAAGTTCCTTTCAGCCTGACACTGACAGCTTAATGAAATGGAGGCCGAGATGCATGCAAATGAGAGAAAGACTGGTAAGGTAATGACCACACGTGGTACTTAAAATGTTCAAGAGGTAGAATAACTTGTACCTGTGTTTTTATTCCCTTAGGCAAGGGCAATGAGACTAAGTTAAAAAGTCTGCTTTCTATGGATCGTTTATGGAAAGTACTTCTTCAACATTATATACACAACTTAAATATAGCATACCAAAATAACTGAAGCTATAGAACATTTAAGGAAAAAAACTGCAGTTATTTTTTCCATTTTGATAAATGAAGAAGATGATAGTATCTCGGGTCCCATCATGCAAATTTGCACTGTGTATTGTGATTCTATATTATTCCTTGCGGTTGAATTATTTAAGTCTAAGGATCAGTGGGACTTACATAGAATGAACTAAAAATTGATCCAATTCTTTACTCAGAATGTAGCAAAGATTTATTAGCATTCATCTCCCCATAAGTTTTACTCTGTTTTGTTTCCCACAAGTTTTTGTTTTCACATGCCTCCGCCCTTCCTTAGCTTTTACAGGAGATGGAGAATAAGAGGAAAACACGGGGAAGAACTTCCTATTACATACTCCAGATTAGAACTGTGAGCAGGAAGTACTCAAACTCTCATGAGAAAACCAGAACTGTGAGTGAATGACAGCTTGACTTTGGTGAAAGGAGTCATGGTTATGGTGAAAATGTTTTGAATAAGAATATAAAATTTAATCTTTACCCATATTGAACTCAATCACTAATCTTTAAACGATTTCATTCTTGATTTCTTGGTATTTATAATGGCTATTTGGGAACTATGATTCTGTATTCGTTTAAGTCACTAGCATCCTCAAAACACACTAGACAACTTGTAAAACATGTTAGACAAAAGTAACATAAAGATATTGCTGTTTCCAGGATTTCTATCCATTATTTAAATGTCTATAATACCATTAAGATTGCTAGTACTAGAGAAAACTGATTTTCACCAATTACTAGCTAGATTTGTACTTACTGTCACTCTATACACTCAGGGCATTTCAGAGCTTACACCAAAGATACAGTTGAAATCAGAATTAGCAGAAAGATTAATGCCATAGCTTTAAAGTATAGGGAAAACATTCCTGAAATTCTGCTCTTAAATCAGTTTAAACAGGTGCTTCATCTTCATATGTGGGAGGTTTTATGACCTCCATTTTGTTCTCCATCATTTTTTTCCTGTGGTTTTAGTTAAGAAAAATGAATTAATTTATACTTTTACTTAAACTGAAGGCGTACCCAACACCTCACGGCCATTGAATATTTATCAAAAGCCAAGATGAGGGACATAATATGGAGAGAAGATTATTATAAAAATAGTCAGTCCATGAAATCTTCCATACATTTAAAGTATATTCTTAAATTGTCAAGATCACCCAAAATCTTGGTACCTATTAATCTCGTTGGTGCTTCAGGATCAAAAAATGCATTTTGTTTTGCCATTACCTTATGGTAAAAGTTATTATAAAAACAAAAATCCTGGGCTCCTGGATGTCTCAGTGATTTAAGCATCTGCCTTCAGCTCAGGTCATGATCCCAGGGTCCTAGGATCAAACCTGGCATTGGGCTCCCTGCTCAGCAGGGACCCTGCTTCTCCCTCTGGCTGCTACTTCCCCTGCTTGTACGCTCTCTCACTCTCTCTCTCTCTCTGACAAATAAATAAATAAATAAATATCTAAAAAATATATATCCTATGGAACCAGTTGAAATATCTACTTTGAAAATTTTTTTTCTTAGATCTAGAATTGGCTAATGGTTATAAGATTTAAAAAAATCACACCACATAATTTTTTGCTACTTAACACCATAAAAGCTTATTTATGTCTTCCATCTCAGTCTGGTTGGGCATCCTTCTGTCTGCTTGGGTTCATTCTAGTGGCTTTTTCATTGTGAGGTCCTCAGTGTTCCCCATATGAGCTAGAGAAGACGGAAGAGACTAGGCATGAGACACCTCATCAGAGGGATCTTAGAGACCACGAGATTGAATAAACTTTACTTCTTGCTATATTATTGAACAGAACTCAGATAGTTCCATCTAACTTCTATGCAATATAGAATAGCTGGGGTTCTATTAAACATAGCATTCATAGGTTTTCAACAGTGTTGTTGAAGATGGTGTTCCTTATTTTTTTTAATTTTTTAAGATTTTATTTATTTATTTGAAAGAGAAAGAATGAAAGAGGAAGCATGAGAGGGGAGAGGTCAGAGGGAGAAGCAGACTCCCCACGGAGCAGGGAGCCCGATGTGGGACTCAATTCCGGGACTCCAGGATCATCATCTGAACAGAAGGCAGTCGCTTAACCAACTGAGCCACCCAGGCTCCCAGATGGTGTTCTTTATTAATTTCAGTATTTTTCTGAGCTCTAGGAGAATATTTACTGAGCAATTTGACAATATTGCTTTTCTTATGGACAATATCTAGCATTTAAAGAACAAGTCATAGTGTAAGTATGTAAGTCATTATGGTAGGTTTGGATATACCTCATCTTCAATAAAATCTAACTTTCTTTGTTTATTCCCTTTTACATAGCTTATAAATTTATTATACATATTTTATGTAATTAAATGAATTAATTATGCTTAGTGTAATAAATCTAAGAACATATAAATAAAGAAGTATACAAATAAATAAATGCATAGACAATTACATAAGTAGGTGGATAGATAAGTAACTAGGTGATAATAGACAAAATCAATGTATAGTCCTTATGAATAATAGTGTGCTAGGTGCTGAGGATGTAGAGATAAAAGTCTCTTCTTTCCAACTTTCTTAAAGAAAATTACAACATGATGGGAAAGATGTTAAAATGAGCTGTGTATAATGATAGATATAAACATAAGCAGTATTAAGGGAATTAAACTCATACAAGGGTAGAAAAAGAGAGATGGAAGCTGATGGTCAATGAAAACTTCTGGAAGCAGGGAAATCTTGAAAAATTAATTAAATAAAGGTGGAAATATTTCAAGTTTCTGAAGATTTATATACAAAAGCAATACAATATGATACAATGCTTCATGTTTGGAAAACTTCAACAGAAATTCAGTATGATGTAACATCATTTTTTAAAAAGATTTTATTCATTTATTTGACAGGGAGAGACAGTGAGAGAGGGTACACAAGCAGGGGGAGTATGAGAGGGAGAAGCAGGCTTCCCGGTGAGCAGGGAGCCCCCTTTCAGGGCTTAATCCCAGGAGCCTGGGATCATGACCTGAGCCAAAAGCAGATGCTTAATGACTGAGCCACGCAGGTGTCTCAATATGGTATAGCATCATACGTAAGGAGAAGAGTAGCCGATAAAAATGACCCTCACATTTAACACAAAGTAAATGGGAATCCAACCTGTAATGTGGTGTTATATAATAATTGCCTAAAGATCTTGATTCAGTAGGTAAGGCTTTGAGATACTCATTTTTAGCAAATGTCCCAGTTAATTCTCAAGCAAATAATTAGAGAAGACATTTTAGACCACTGGTTGGTAAGAGGAACCCTTTTAAAGTGTCCAGGTAGTAATAGGGGACAGTTTCTTTTAAAAATAATAAACACTCTGGTATTTAGGTGTCCAGATGGGTTAGAATAACTTGCTATTAGGCTATAATACCAATTAGGAGTTTGTTGAATGATCTAGGTGAGAGATGATGAAGTCTAATTTACAGCACTGTGAGAAGTGGATACAAGATGTGAGAAAAGACAAAGAAGAATCAACTGGACAATACAAAAGCTTTCACATGTGTAAACTAAATTCCTTACGTAATTTAAATAATTTAGTCTAGTCTTTACATATCCGTATAGGAAATGTGTTATCTCCTTTTATAGATTTAAAAACTTTCAAGGACATCTTCAACAAATTGCCCAATGTAATATGGGAAGGACGATTCTAGCCCACACTGATTTCAAGGCTCATTATTGTCCAACCCTGTGATGGACTGTGTTTTTTGTAAATCACAGAATATGAACTCCGGTTTGGAAAGGAGTACTAGTTTTTTGCCTGCGAAGGGAGAGAAGGAGACAGGCCTCTAACTGGAGTGAAATTTGTAGCCTGGAGAAGTATTTATTTCTGTGTTTGTTGCTGTGATTTTTAAGATGAAGTCCATCTAAGAATGTTGATTTGCTAAGGGCAATATGTTGGTAGAGATGGAGATAAGGAAGAGTAGGGAAACTTATATGACACCATTATGGAGAAGCAAGAGGAGATGGCCTCTAAAGCATAGTTAGGAAACAGCCTGTAAACATCAGATAGATGCATTCTCTTTGGGTCAGAAGAGCAAGATGTAAGGATGGGTATAAAGAAATAAAATGTCAGAATTGGGGGAAGGAACATAATCGTGGGGAAGGAAGCTGACATTCTTGATAGCCTCTACTCCCTGTGGCATAATTATACTTGAAATGAGAGACCATAGCATCTAAGCTACCAAGGAAAAAACATGAACTTCACAGAAAAATGGCAAGTGGAATAAAATATGGCAATCACATTGCAGAGTCTTCATGAGTTCAAGGAAGAATTACCTTAGATACAAAGATATAACTGATTGAGAGCTGTAGAGAGTGGTTCAGATGGATACATTACATTTTTTGAAGGCAGAGAAGTTCAGGCAATAAAAATTTCCAGGATGGGGCCATACATATAGGTGAATAAACTGCTCCCCTTGAAATGAACCAATGAATACTTGAAGGCACCGAGAAAAGCACCAGTGAAAGAAAAGCATTGAAAATATTGTGGCAAATACAGAATTATTTTTAATAGAAATTTATCATGTATAGTTTGCTTTCTATGTAGTAAATAATTCTAAACATAACTTTATATTAGAAATGGCAAATCTGAAATAGAAGTGCTATAACTTCTCTCCTATAGCAGCTATTGCTTATCAATCTTAGTGGTCATTCAATTGAAAAAAAAAAAGACAGCCTCACATTCCATTTTAACTTAGTACTCTAAGCAACCACATTAACCACATTAGTTATTATATTACCTTAAATCTACTTACTGTATTTGATATATGATAAATAGCTTACATTGACAATTTTATAGTAATAGCTTTGCTCACTTGACTCCACTGGCTTATGGCTTCTAAACAGTGTCATTAGTATAAAATATGCTTATGATTAGAATTATTTTTAAGGTTATTTGGAAATCATCCTAATTATGAAGGCAATTTAAAGGATACAAAAACTGATAATTAAAATTTATGTCAGATTTAATTAGTTAATATTTAATATTACATCAGATAAGTCTCTGTACATAGCTCAATGTATTTTTAATTTGCTTATTAGAGTATTTGAAAATATGTAGAATAGAAAGGAAGTAGGAAAAATGAGAAAAGTCATGAGGTTACTTAATATAAAGAAGAAAACCTGCATTTTTGCAAGTGCCTTTACTTTGTAAGTTT
Organism: Martes martes; assembly: GCF_963455335.1. Lineage (NCBI taxonomy): Eukaryota > Metazoa > Chordata > Mammalia > Carnivora > Mustelidae > Martes > Martes martes. Next base: position 133,823,290 of record NC_137889.1, read on the forward strand.
CCTGACATTTAGAATCTCTCTGAACTCTTATTTCCAGCTGCAAAAATGGATCAATTTGTTCTGTAAACACCGCTATTGTGAAGACATATTGCGCTCCATGTTCTCCATTAAGTTTTCATTTGCTAAACTTGAGTCAACTAAGGTGGGAGAAATATATTTTGAGAACAAGACAGGGAAAAAAGAAGTATTTCATAGAACAAATTTTAACTGGCTTTCAACAGATTCTTGTGTTATCAATTTCATAAAACTTAATTAATGACTCCTGGAGAATGACATATCCTAAGATTGAAAGAGAAAGAAGTTTCCAATTTCTTTTTTTTTTTTTTTTAAAGATTTTATTTAATTTGACAGACAGAGATCACAGGTAGGCAGAGACGCAGGCAGAGAGAGAGGAAGGGAAGCAGGCTCGTTGCTGAGCAGAAAGCCCGATGTGGGACTCGATCCCAGGACCCTGGGATCATGACCTGAGCTGAAGGCAGAGGCTTTAACCCACTGAGCCACCCAGGCGCCCCAGAAGTTTCCAATTTCTGATGAGTCATTAAAATGCTCTTTAATGGCCTGAGTTAGTAACTTCTCCCCTCTCTTACATGGTCTTGCTTAGTCTTTCCCTTAAAGAAATGTCTTGGTGAATATGTCCCCTGAATACAGAAGAAACACATGATTTAATATTTTAAAATTCCCATCTATCTATAACCCATATTTGAAAATGTCAAGTAAATCTAGGTAAAGAAGAAGATATACCCATGGACACATGAAAACTCCCACATTTGAATGTCAATATAATCACCTTAAGGGTTGTCAGTTTCCAACTTTGGAAAAGCTAGAATAGATAAAATCCAAATAAAGCTGGAGACTGTTGTAAGGAAATGAAGGAAGGTGGGTGTCATCAAATCTGAAAGAATAAACAATGAGAGTGTGTGTTAGTCTGTTTTCTTTTTAATAAAATCATCTCATATAAATCTGTCTCTTAAGTTTTTCCTTTGACCTTAAGTTGTTCAAGCCTAGAGGAATTGGCAAAATTCCTCTTCTTTCATTGAACTCTATGTGAACATAGATGTTTTGTAGTTCACACAGCTCACAGACTTTTGATCTAAGTATATAAAGAAAAGAGAAGAGAGAGTCAGGAATTTCTAATAGAGATGTAAGATGATATCCTCAGAGATAAGGTCCCATTATGATATATTTGTAGATAGTATGATAAACACTAGTACTTCAGAGTATAAATCTGTACTCTTGAGTATTCCTTGTGTGTTATTTCTGTCACTTTCCACTTAATAATCTTCATTACTTCACTCCCATTATCATGTCAGATCACATTTTTTTTTCTTTTTCTCTTTCTTTCAAAACAGAGTCATATATATCTGTATATCAAACTAATTGATGCCAGGTTCTACTTGTGCAATGTGATGATATCACTCAGTGATGAAACTGTAGTTTCTACTCAGGTTATAGTCATTTACCATCAAGGTTATTTCTCTGTGTCAGTGGTAAAAAGACCAGTTCAAAATGGTTATGGAGCTCTCTTGTCTCTACATCACTGTGTAGACCAAACATTCACTGGTCTGTGGTGAAATTAGAAAAATAAGAACAATGTGTGGCATTTTAAATTAAGTTGCATGCATTCATTTTTGAAGTCATTATATCTATCTATCTATCTATCTACCTACCTATCTATCATCCATCTTCCTTACTCATGGTGCAAAAATGCCCCTCTTTTAGGATAAGAGTATTTGATAAGAGTTCAGTTTTGCTCCTTGTGCTCTCATTTGACAACCTCCCCCCACATCTCATGCACACAAACTCACAAAGACAGGCAACATAGCATAACGGTAGCTCCCCCATCCACCCTCACCAGTTTTACAAATAATTTTAATTAGTCGTTGCAAAATCTGGGCATTTTGCTACTATGATTAAGAAGGGCAACCAAGCCCAAATTTCACCTAAAATTATTAAGTCATGTCTTATTATGGTTCTTCTTGGTCAACTCTTGTATGAGACCATTTAGAAATAAGGTGGGATTAAACAATAGTATATCAACAGGTCTTGAGCATTTTAAAGTATGGAAATCCAGAACTTGAAATATCCAAAAATTGAGATTGTATCCAAGATGATAAATACACAAAAACAAGGATCTTGAGAAGATCTTTTACATGATGATGTAATGGTGTTTTACCTATACTTCATGACCATATATGTAACTAGGCAAAACCAAACTTCCCAGCATGCTCATTGTTGAAACTAATTCAGGTCAAGTTTGGATGTATTTTAAGCAAAATTGAGATTTGTGTAATACTTAGATCTCAGAAGTAAAAACAAAATTTATCACAAATTTCCAATACTTTTTACATTTTGTATTAAACTTTATGTATCCCTTACTTGAATTTTGTTGTTTGGAGAGGTGTCACGGGTTGTCTGTTACTTCTTAACTCAGCTCAGTTCATGTGACTAGATAATGGACTACTTTCTCTTGTATATATTCCACATCCATGAATCACCGTCAACTCAGATGACTCTTGTTTCCTTTTAATTCTTTACATTTATACACTTAGACCTAATTTGGGATGACTATCAATGGGAGTTCTTATGAATGCCATCCTTCAACATTTTTTCAACAAAAGAAGAATAATATTTTCAACTCTGCCTTTAATGTATATAGAATTACATATAGCAATAGAGGTTCTTTTATTTTCTTTCAATACGAATAATATGTATGTTAGTTGAATTCAGGCATCCACTGTAACTTACAGAAGTAAGGATCTCATTAAACATCTCACTAAGGAAACAAATATTCATGGTTCTTTACATTGCTTTCACAGGAAATCAATCACAGTTTATCAGATAAGTTGCAAAATACTGTAGTCAGTCCCATTCCTTTAAGTTTCTCCTTGTGTAACTAGGCAATACCAAATTGCCAAAGTGTTATTTGTGGAGGATCTTTGGTCATTTTAAGAATTTATATAAGATCAAGTTGAATAATTTGGACTACCAAATATGGGTAAGTTAAAGATGAGAGGGATTAGAAGTGTGTATAGATACTATATGCACAGGAGTCTGGGGTTCACAATATGACTGAAAATGGGTGAGGGTGGACAGAGAAATCACTCTTTCTATTCTGTGATATCTGTGTGAGGATTTAGTGTAGGAATGTGGACCATGGAGATTAGTTGATTTGTCATGAACTTGTAGGCTCCTGTGCTTACTGAGATTGAAGCCTTCTTTATCTGTTTGAGGGGGACTGAAGGAAATTGTGGGGCTGATAAACTTGAAGTTGTTCATACATTCTCATAAAATGGAGAATCACTAAACATTTTTATCCTTGCTTAATGACCATGTTGTTAGCTAACTTATCCTTGTTGTGATGTCTGTTTCATACAGAAGGAGAAAAGGGTTTACTTTAAATGGTAATCTTTGCTCCATCAAAGTACAGTGATTAACTTGGGCACATTTACATTACACTATACTTAAAAGTTTTATCCTCTAGTTAAATGAGACTTTGAAACCTAACTTTGTTTTTTCAAATGATACATTTGAATTTCTGGTCATGTATTTTCTTCCCATAATACTCCTCAGATAAAGGAAAAGGTTCTATTTTTACTATCTTAAAAGAAGTATTTTCCTTGGATAACAGCTATAATCTGGGCATTCATGTACGAACACCAGCTTATTAATTCAGAATTAGATATTTCAGTATATGTGATACTGAACTTAGAGTCTAGGCTAAAATTTAGTTTTGCATGGGGAGCTCTTTCTTTATAAAATGTCTGCACAAGTCCAGGCCCAGAAAAATTTGACAATTCTCACACCAAAAAATACTTTATACATGCTCATGATATTAATAAATGCATTTTTTACTATTAAAAGATTATAAAGAAATAAAGTATACCCATTGTACTCCACAGTCCCATTCCCCAAAAGCTAACTCATTTTAGCTTTTATTTCTTTTAGTTGGCCACCCCTTTGTTATATAGATTTAGTGATGATTTGGTAGTATAAAGTAAAAACAAAAACATTAACAATTATTGAAAATTTTCCCTAGGTTGTAGATTGACATTGAACTTCTCAATAACAATATTGAAACTTAAATGACAATGAAAGCTGAATTTTACATTTATGACTAAAATATGATTTCCATCTGGGAATTATAAGAGATAGCCAACCAAATTTTCAAACTATGTGAGGATAGAATGGATATTCATATCCACCGGGATTAAGAAAATTTAATCTCTTTGATTAGGAATCTAACTGAGAATATGCTTCACATGTTCTAAAAGAGGAAACCCACTTGATTTCATCTATGGGCCTAATCAATTACCATTCCCTTTGGAAGTAAGCTTTCAGGAGAATTCTATCCTCAGCCATGTGACTTACTTTGAACACTGGGATAACAGTAAATTTGATGCAAGCAGGGATTTGAAAGAGTGCCTGCACATTTTCCCTTCCTTTTTGTTTCTGTGAATTGTTATGAGACTATGTGAAGAGAACAGAACTAGCTTGCTGGAGACTTGTGTATGTGAGAAACCCATGAACTGTAGCTGAGTCAACCAGCTGAGATGACACTAGATCAGAATGCCCGAGGCTGACACAGACAGATAACGTACATATACATATAAGCAGAGCCAAGATCTACCTAGTTTTACCCAGTCAGCTCCCAACCAATATATATCAAAGCCAAACACACACACACACACACACACACGCATTTTTTGTTGTTGCTTTGTCCCGTGCATCTTTAATTGCCTATTACAGTCCTTAGGCTTTGAAGTTTTAGAGTCCTTTTTAAACTTTTCCTCTCCTTTCTCAATTTGAAATCAGCTAATAAATCAGCTCTTTAACTTCATTGTAACCTGCTGTTTTTCTTGCTTAAGTTGTCATTCTCTCTCATTTAGTTGATTCCAAGTGTCTCTTCAATGCATTCCTTTTCCACAGGTCTCATTCAATTGACCTATAGGATCTCCAGAATAGTAATTCTGAAGAATAATTTTGACCATCAACTTTGCTGTTGTAAAATTTTTGAATCCATACTATGTATGGAAATTCATGTATTAGTATTGAATTTAGGAAAGTTTTTCCTCATATCCTTAAAATCTGATATGAACTTCCTGTTATTTATGTACTATTTTCTAAGGTACTCATGACTTCTCATCATTCTTAAATATACACTGTACACTGTCAATATTGTTCCTGTGTTTATACCACTGTCTTTAAGAAGAGTGTCTCTTTTATTGAATTGACGGGAATCTCATCCATGCACCCATCTCTAGGCTTGCCTGATTCTCTAGATCATAATTAATGTTTTTTTTCTTCTCCCAGCTCTCATTGCACTTGTTTTGTTCCTTTGCATTAGATTTCATGCGCAACCTGCAGTCCATTGTATCAATGTCTCTCTGTACCCCCCTGTAAGTTTCTTAGGAATAGAGACAATATTTTCTTTATCTTTATGTTTACTTTATTTTCTTGTTGAATGTCTTCTGCACAGTAGATGCTTACTAACTGTTAGTTAGATTGAATCTGATGGCCTTCCATTCTTTGTGCTGCTCTACAATACTTCCTAACTTTACACTTCATGTGCAATCACCACCACTCAAGCCTTTATTTTTGAGATTCCCACTACCAGAAAGTTAACGGTGTACATTGTGTCCTTTAGTATTTATGAAGTTAACTGGTGTCCTAAAATTATGCATTTTATATTGTTCTGTTCACTTATGTATTGGTGTTTTGTTACAAATTAAAATGTGGGCTTGATTTCAGCATATGTGTATTAACACTCTGACAACATACGTGACTGGGAAATTATGTTAACTTCATGCAGGGAGGTCAACTCAATGTTAAGAATAGCCAAACGTGGGCTAATGCTTTTGATAGCAAATATATAGCTCTTTCTTTAAAAAAAAATAATAAAATAAAATTATTTATTTATTTATTTATTTATTTGGCAGAGAGGGACACACAGAGAGAACACAAGCAGGGGGAACCAGAGAGGAAGAAGCAGACTCCCTGTTGAGCAGGGAGCCTGATGTGGGACCCCGTCCCAGGACACTGGGATCATGACCTGAGCCGAAGGCAGCCACCCAGTGACTGAGCCACCCAGGCGCCCATAGCTCTCTTTTATGAAGAAAATAAACAGCATGTTAGACTAATTCATTTGTGTTCCTGAGTCAGTTCAATGTCATTATGCAGACAGATTCTTACTGCCAGAGAATGCCTTACACACAGAACTATCCTTGGATGTGGTATTCTATGAACGCTCTGTAGCTGAGTAGTATAACAGTATGAGGTAATTTTAGAAAGTCAGTTATAGCCTTATAAACACAATATGTGAAAGTGAAAAGTTCTCAGGGAAGTAAGTTTAAGGATGGTGACCTTTGATAGCATGGACTGTAAGTTAAAAGAATCAAATGAAACCAGTTGTCTCAGGAAGAAAAAAAATAGATAAAGGCTAGGAAAGTTTACAGAAACAATATTCTTGAAAATAAAGATTTCCTGGTATGCTCTCCTCAAAAGACATCCATGTGAAAGGCTAAATTTACAAAAACAAATTAAAATCCAAATGAGAAGAATCCCGTCTTCCATGGGAAATATCCCAAAATGATAAAACCTACATGTTTACAACACAGCTAATCACTGCCTGGAATAGAAAATGAAGTGGAATTAATATTGGCAAGGTAGAAAAGAGAGTGAAACTTTAATTCACAGAAGTCATCTCTCAGTATTTTCAGGAGTTATTCTAAAACTTTGCTACTACGCTATTTTGAGACACGGAGAGAAGAAGGAGAGATTTATGTGCCTTTTACTGAGTCACTTTGACTCAGGCTCAGCCTTGACGTTATTCTTTTCTTTCAGCTGCATGGACATATCTTGGGATGAATAAATAATTTGCAAGTATATGAGTCAACAAAGAAAGAAATGCAGAGTTGCAGACTGATAATGGAAATTACAGGGGTTATAAAATATCATACATTGTGTTGCCATTAAGACGAAAGGAATACGGGAAGTTATAAATAACCCACATCATTTTTTAAAGGACTGCTTTTTAAATATTCTTTGTGGAAGCATAACTGATAAAAGTCCAGTCATTTTTCATGTGAAATCATTCTTCTCAATAAGCGACTTGCTAAAGTGAAAAACCAGAAGCAGACTATGGTGGCATTGTTTCATTCAGTACTTCTGAATGAAGTCTCATATCCTGGAGTCTCCTACATGAGTAACATGTTGAATAGCTTTTAATATACAGGTGTTACATGACAAAAATGTAGACGTCTATAAAAATAATGCTTATACCATGGAATAAAAAGAAACTGCAAAGGTAGGAAACACTTATGATATTGCCAACATAACTGTGATCCTTACAATTTATATTTGCAAGTACATTTCTTAATTGAATTGTTACCCTAACAACCCCGTAATCTAGCCATACTCAATCCTCTTTTACTGATCAAGAGATCTAGCATCATTAAATGACTTGCCTAAAGTCTCACAGATTGTTAGATCTTTTGATTTTTTAATCAAGTGGTAGAGAAGCAAAAAATCTAGGAAAAGGCGAAGCAAGATGTGGGAGAAAATAGTATCTGCTATTTGCACAAATGGCGTAGGGCTTACACTTATGAAGTGACTTTACTTGCCGTACTTACTGGGAGATAGAAAGGAACAAGATGTGAGAGAACAAAAACGAAACACTTTATTGAAAGAACCTCATACTAATCCTCAGGTTTACAGAAACAGTTAATATTATTCCTCACATTCTGCCAAGTTAAAGGGCCCTACTTGTCCATTTCATCCATGGATAGAGATGACTAATAATTGTATATTTTCTAAGCATGTAAATGAACTAAGCATCTCAAATAATCCGTCTGTCCCAGAATCAACTTTATAAACTCTCAAACCTAATTTTCTACAGTTAGCTGGGTTTGCAAAAATGGTGTTGTTCTGAAAATAAAATCTACTAAATGTAATAATTTTTGAAACTCTCTTCCATTAAAATGATTTCATTTATATTAAGTCAGTTTTTTCAAATGTATTTGTGGTTTTGTTTCTAATTATCTCTTCATGAGAAAAATTGATCATTCAAACCTGCTTAAAATCCTGGCCTAGCAGTACACATTTACCTAAGTAAGCCTGCATGCGTGTGAAAAAGCAAGCTTTTAAAATTACTTCTATTTTCATTATCAATGTGCCTAAGAACATGAATTTTCAAAAAAGAATACCCATCCATCATTTTTTAAAATTTTAAACCACACTAATAAACACACTGGAAAAAAACAGAAGAATATACATTTTTGAGACAAGATGCTCCTATATTGCAAAACATTTTAACAACACAAAAAGTCATTTTCCTCAAAATCCTTGAGTGAGATGACATTCCAGGAAGATGAACCATTTTATTCTGTGGTTTAAAGGATCACTGCCTCACAGATGAAACACAGTGAACATTATTTTTTTTTTACTTTTCAGCTACCGTATTGAGATTCTTTGGTCTGGAGCAGAACTGCTGTGTTCTGACCCAGATGATTTTATCTAGAAAAGCTATTGACAAAATATTTTTTACCCTTATTTAATGGAAATGCTTTTATTTTCAACTAAATATAAGTTCCCATGAAACATATTGAAAACGAAGAAGTATAATGAAGACTACATAAACCATGCGTGTCTCATCACTCTAGTTTTGGTGTTGATTTATCTGCTTCCTTTCTTTTTCTTTTTCTTGCTGTCTTTCCCTTCAATTTCTATGCCTCATTTCTCTTTCTGTGTGTGTGTGTGTGTGTGTGTGTGTGTGTTTTAAATGGGATATTACACAGTTATGTAACCTGCATTGCATATTTAATATTAAATCATGCATTGCTTTTCATGTCAATTAATATAGATTTACATTATTATTTTAAAGATTAACATATTTCATTGCATAAATATTTTTTCAACATATTTAATTAATCAATCTTATTGTGAACTGTTCTTGTTCTGTTTGCATTTTTTCAAGCTATAAACATGCCAAAGAATATTGTATATCTGGTAATTTTCTAGCTGTAAATCTTAATAGCAGAATACCTGATAATACACTATGCACATTTTTAGATTTTTGACCTACTTTACCATGTTGATATTTAGAAAGTGCATGTCAGTTCTACATGCCTACCAGCAAGCTGTGAGAGTGTCTTATATGCTCCTCTCTGCTGACTTTGTCTTAAAATTCTGCCATTGTAATGAACAGTAATGCCTTCTTTTTTTTTTTTTTTTAAGATTTTATTTACTCATTTGAGAGAGAGAGCACAAGCAGGGAAGCAGGGGAGAGGAGCTGAGGGAGATGGAGAAGCAGACTGAGTGGGGGGCCCAATGTAGGGCTCGGCACGGGGCTGGATCCTGGACTCCGTGATCAAGACCTGAGCCTAAGGCAGATGCTTTACCTACTGAGCCCCCCAGGTACCCCAATAATGCTTTCTCATAGTGATTTTATTGTTCACCTTTAGTTTATGATAAAGTTGAAAGTATTTTATATCATTTTGCCCATTCATAGTCCAGATTTTATGAAGTACCTATTCATCTCTTGAATTTATTTTTCTCTTAGCTGACTTTCATGTATTTTATATACCCAGAATGTTCAAACTTCTTTGAACACTTATGATTTATTTTATCCATTCACATTTAGTTCTATATCGTCAAATCTATTTTTCTCTTCATATTTTCTGATATTAGTATACCTTTGAAATATATTTAATATAATCTAGTAGACAGTTTTCTATGTTGCTCTGCAGACTAGTGAGGCATTACTGAGGGAACATAGGAATACAGGCTGCTGACAGCTGCTTTGCTAATTTGACTATCCCCAGAGTGTCACATAGCCTGAAAATATTTTTATCAGTGGGGCCCAAGTAAACGATCTATTTGCTTTCACTCTATTTACACATCTATTGTTCACAATACCCCCGTGATATTGGTTGTTATTCATTCCTATCTTATGTATGGAGAAAGTAGGAAACGGAGGTTAAGACATTTTATTAAGTTTACATGCTACAAATTGGCAAAGCTGAGCTTTGAACCCAATCTGTCTTCTTTCTGATTTCTCACTCTTAACCCCTTTACTATTACTGCTTCTTGAATGAGTCTTGGCACTCTCTTTAATGAGCTACCCACCAGGTCCCTTGTGTGACTGTGTGGCCAAGAAGCATCCCTTTTGGAAGCTCAAACTATTTATTTTAAGCTTCACTTCCATGAACCTCATTTATGACCTTTTCCTGCAGAGAATGATTGCCTTTTAAAACCGCACTAATTTCCATGTTTCTAGCTTCTGTTATAGACTCATTTTAAGCTTTTTGTCTGTCCTTGGACCACTGGGAATTGCTAGAAGGAAATTTTCTTTGCGCTCCCTAGTGTAGGTACTCCAAATGCTGGCTTTAAATAGAATGGCATTCTTTGATACATTCAAATTATTTATCTAGAAATGGAGCTTTCCCCTTAAACTTTAACTTTATTGTGCATTTTTCATGCCTTTCAGTGAACTAGGATTAATTAATTAATAACTGTGAGCAAATCCTTGGGTATATTTATCATTACTTTACTTCTGTTTCTTTCAGATATGACATTTTCACAGACTTCAAAGACTTCTCTGTGCTGCCTAGCCCGGGAACATACCAACACAATGTTATGGTTGGTAGTCACTGATTGTCTTCATTGATGGCTGCTGTAGAAAATTCTTACGTAACAGCTTCGATTTTTCAAAGGAATATTGACTATTCAGAAGATGTATGTAATTAAAGTTTATCTGTGGAAGACCTAGGATAATAAGAACCCTAAATATTAAGTCTAAGGACTAGGTAATATTTTATTTTTCTTACTTCATAACTTCATAATTTCAAATGTTAAGCTTTCAAATCTGGTTTCCCCAACTATAAAGTGTAAAGAATAAAATATGCCACTTACACATTGCACAGATATTAAGATAAATGAAGAAATGAAGCAATGGCAGATGAATATAATTGGTTAGTAGTACCCTGTGCAAATCTGAGGTCTCATATGTGATTTAATATAGAATCATCACTAAAAATTATAGCCAAACCAGAAAATGTATATAGATAATGATAAAGTATTTACTCATAAATGTAATGAATTATTTTTTACTTAAATTTTAAAGTAATAAATATCCATTACTATTATTATAGTAATATATAGTATTATTATTACTATATAATCATTTGGAAATAGAGTGTTAATTAAAGATCGAATCAGTCTCTATTTGGTGAGCATGTATTTGTCATTATACAGCAAGCAAATCATTCCTTTTTTTTTTTAAGATTTTATTTCTTTATTTGACAGAGAGAGAGAGAGAGATCACAAGTAGGCAGAGAGGGGTGGGGAGGAAGCAGGCTCCCTGCTGAGCAGACAGCCCGATGGGGGGCTCGATCCCAGGACCCTGAGATCATGACCTGAGCTGAAGGCAGAGGCTTAACCCACTGAGCCACCCAGGGCCCCACGCAAATCATTCTTAAATATGTTTTTGTATTGAAACTTCTCGTTAAAATTAAATAACTTAAAAGTTGTGTGTGTATTTTATATGTTTCAATGACATTAGATTTAACTTGTAATTTATATGTGAATTAGATAATTTGTCTATTTGTCTTGTCCTCGTTTTATGTTTTTAATGGATTTCATTCATTTTGGAGGAAATAAGAGATTCTGAGTGAGTTCAGTAATTTGGGAATTAAGATTTATATACAGAAATCATTGTGTTTCATAAAAAGATGTTTCTAAAAGTGCTTACTAATCATTCTCAGAGACAGAAAGACTTGTCTTTTTAATACCAGGAATGGCTTGTCATGTTTTGCTCTAAATATAACACCTGGAGAATATCATCTGAGGGTGACTTTGGTTATGGTGCTTTTTAAGACTGCCTTTAATTGCTTTTGCATCGAGCTGTATTCATGAATGTGCATTCATCAAAGAATGAAGAGCAATGTGACATTTTTAAGTTTTACTAAAGTCAACTAACATCCGTTGCCATAGTACTCAGAAATGAGGAAACCAGGAAAAGGCAAAGCTGTTTTTCATTATGTGTCGAAAGATGTCAGCAGGATTAAAGTGTCAGAGCAAAAAGAAAAAAAGAAAAAAACATTGAAGAGGTGAATTACTTTATAAATGGTTATTAATGAAAATAAATTTAAAAAGACAGCCAACTTTTTTTTTCATGGGGCACGATATGGAAAAGTTGTATTTAAAGGAGGGGGTGACTTTATTCATTTTAAAAACCATATAGAACGTCTGAACTTGTCCCTTCCTATGTAAAAAGAAAAGTATCTCCATACACCTAGTGTGTCCTAATTTGCGAAGACTCTGTTTTCTTTAAGGGAATGATTTAGGCTGGTTTTCTGCCTTAAATAGAAAAGAAGACGTCTGAAAACCATTTTGTGCCCTTAAAATATCCTTTGAGTGAAATTAATATTCAAAATGTACTTAATAATTAGGTCTGGGACTTTGTAACTTATGTATAATGTTTAAAAATAAAGATCCAAATTTATTTACATATGGTGGCTTCATGACCTGCTCTTATGATTCCTTGAATTCTCATTGTCTATGAATTTCAATAATGACACAATATTTATGGTATAAACAGGCCACACATTTGGAGTCATCATTATTCCAATCTCTCCCTCTTTCAAGATCATGGTTTCTGAAATTATCCTTCCCTGATCTCTACTTATTAATCTAAGCTCTCTTATTTTCTCATAAGCTGAAATTTCCCTCCATCTATCAACAGCCCAGAGACTTGATCTCCTTGTATCCTTCTGCTTACCTACAGAATCTCCACGGCTTTGATTTTCTGTCATAACTGCTCCTTAATCACTCACACCTCTTCCTAATCTCTGAGTGCTGTGGAAAGGAAGCAAAAAGAAGTTGATTGGATACACTACAAATCCAAACTACCAAATTCATGTAGCTCTCTGCATCACAGCTAAGTTAGCTGGATTTCACAATTCCAGTATTTTCCCTTTCAAACATTTCCAAGTCTCTTCTGTGTAAGCTCCCATACACATTTGAAATGATTCTTTTCTTTTACTTTATATTTATGATTAACCTTAAATATAAAGGGGTCCCTCAACTTCTGTGTTTCACCTAAGAAATGTATCTTGGTTGTCACCTTTTTTTTTTTTTTTTTCCGTTTTCCGTCTCTCTGAATGAAAACCAGACCCTCCACCCAGGCTCTTAATCTCATCTTTCTTCTATTCCAATTTGGAACTAGCAATCATGATGGATTAAGTAAGACCTTAATCCAACAGCTATGCAAGCCCAAGGAAAATCCTCCCTAGTTCGTATGTGTAGAAAATCCATTCAACATTATTCTAAGACTTTTTTTCAGGAAATCTTAGCCATTAAAAGCATCCCTTTATATTACAGTTCTGATTGGAAACAAAGATTAATAGCTACCCATAGCAAAGAGCTTTTTAAGTAAAGATTGAGTTAAAATAAACAATAACCTAGCAAACCTCTCTTTAGCACAGGCACTACTTTAAATGGCGCTCCTACATTTTTTGCCCTTTATAATTAACAAGATTCTGCAAATAGTAGCTCATATGAATTGTTCGCAACTTTTACTGAAATAATATGTCAATTAGAACATTGTTCACAAAAAACCTTCATGATAGAAATATGCTTTATTTTCTCCCTGCAATTAGAAAAATTGAGATTGAGAAAGAAGTTTCCCTAGACCACAGGGGAAAAACATGTGCCTCCAAATAGATTCAAATAAACTTCCATCTTGTAATTTAGTGTTAATCTCAGTGAAGCATATTGTGGATAATAAAAATTTTTAAATGCAGCAAATGTGGTTATGGGATGATGACACAGCCAAGTCTTTATTTGCCATGTCAACAGCAAGGTAGCAGAACTTCTGAGATAAAAATGTCAGACTCAGATGAAATGGTGATTCAGAAAGCAGAAATTTGAAAAATGGACTCCTGGTAAATTTTGCCAAACTGCCTGGGGCACTTCCCCATCTGTATGTGTAACATGCATTCAGCTATTGTAAAGTTTCTCTAACAGTCCTGGGAAGTGCTATGACAGCAACAAGGAAGATTGATAGCAGATTCCATGCCTCTTTGTTAATCACATTAAGAATGCTGCTTTGTACTCTCTCATGTTGTGTCTGGAAATATATATGCCCACCACACCATATTGAAAACTTTCATCCTATTACCCATCTGCTACCAGTAAATGATCAGTTTAAATGCAAGAATGGGTGATGGGGATGTGAGACTCTAGGATTTGCCAAGCACACCATTTTTCTAGTCCTACTCTTTTAATCACCTTTGGGAAATGCAAGAATCTAACACATACCACATTTTGAAATGTTTCCACAGAGGATTTGAATCTATTTTACGTAATTCAAGTTATGTGATAATGACAAGCATGTCTCCGAACATTAAAACTGGTAACTTTTAAACACATAGATTTGGCATATTAACTGTTATTTGTTTTTTTGTTTTTTTTTTTTTTTTATCATAGAGTTCATGACAAAACTCAGTACCAAAATCTGGTGTTTATGAAAACATGTTTCCTTCCATTTAACTGGAGAAGTTTCTCATACTGGTTGATGATTTCCCAACCCCTATAGTCAGATGAATAAAAAACCCTTAAGAGTTGTAGCAAGGGGAACAATGAGTGGTGAATACATTTCATCAGTTGGGGAGATAAAATTTATTTCTTCAATTACTTTGTGAACATCTGCAGGTTATAAAGAGAAATGTGCATTGATACAATCAACTGTTTATTTTGTCTTTTAATTGCATTCATTGATTAATTTCTAAGTATTATAATAAGTTTTTCTCCAGTGTCAGAAATTAAGGGCAATACCAAACTTATTTTCCTGTGTAAAGAGATTATTTGGATAATAGTTTTTTTCAAGGCTTTTGAAAACAGTAAATAATGATAAAATAATTCTATAATAAAGATAGGAATGCAATAACAAGTAGTCATATCAATAAATTTTTCATTAGAAATATTTCACTAAGACCAGATCTATATTTAAATAAGAGACAAAATCATTCAGTTCAATCAAAGAGTTACAGTTTGGTTACATAGTGGAATGGAGCTAGTAAACAGTACAGCACAGTCATCAAGTGCAAGGGATCAGTAAGCAAAGTGTCTGGGTCAAATCCTGACTGTACCACTTTCCAGATGTGTGGTCTTGGGCAAGTTTCTTCATTGGTAAAATTATGCTAAAAGCTATACTGGACTCTTAGAATTGTTGTAAATATAAATTCACAAATCAGAAAGATTTTACTACTGTATGTACCATCACATTGTTTAACAATTTAATGAGTAAAATTGTACAACCCTTTAGGTGAGTCATGAATGAGGCCTAAGCATACAGACTACTGTGTAGAATGATAGAATATTCTTTTTTTATTTTTATTTTTTATTTTTTTATTTATTTGACAGAGATCACAAGTAGACAGAGAGGCAGGCAGAGAGAGAGGAAGAAGCAGGCTCCCTGCCTAGCAGACAGTCCAGTGCGGGGCTCGATCCCAGGGCCCTGGGATCATGACATGAGCCAAAGGCAGAGGCTTTAACCCACTGAACCACCCAGGCACCCCTGATAGAATATTCTTGAAAGAGAACTGCACCTCTGGAGAAGCACATTTAAAGAAAGAACCTATGTCAAGGAGAATCAAACCCATTTGGATCTTGTTGGATGTAAATGTCTCATTGACTACATTACTGGTGAGCATTTTTAAATTTGTGGTGTTTTTTTTGTTTTTTTGTTTTTTTTAGTAGAAGCTACAACCAGGTTTCATTCCTTCTAACAGGGATGTATGAACTATAAGAAAATTTAATTGAGTTAAACTGACCTGATTTAAACTTTGATGGAAGGAAAACATCAGAAAATGTCACAGCTGTGTGTTAACAAAAGATCAACCAATTTCGTATGTAACAAAAGAAAGTGTTTTAGATAAGGTGCTTCACTCTTTTAGAATACACAACAAAGAGTTAAGATTACTATTTGTAAAAATTTATTTATTTACTTAAAGATTTTATTTCTTTATTTACTTGACAGGCAGAGATCACAAGTAGGCAGAGAGAGGAAGAAGCAGGCTCCCCCCTGAGCAGAGAGCCCGAAGAGGGGCTCGATCCCAGAACTCCGGGATTATGACCGGGGCTGAAGGCAGAGACTTAAACCCATTGAGCTACCCAGGCGCCCCACTATTTCTAAAATTTTAGAAACAGGATCTGTTATATCACCAATGAAATATTTCCCAATAGTTGCCTGAGAGTCAATAGAATTTAAGTATAGTCCTCAAAGAAGCAGTAATTGCTAATCATCACTTCAGTGTAGGATCTCAACTGTTATAAATAATCATCCTTCTTTTTATGATTATGTAGTATGTTGCCCTACTAATGATTATTTTCATAGTCCAGGAGGAATGTAATATTCTATGAAAAATACTTTGTAGGTACATTGAACTACATACTAATTCCTATGGTAAACTTGGCTTTGCAAATCAGATCAGAAACAAAAACAAAGGTAGATATACAGTGTTTGGTGTGCTAATGGTATTGTTTAGGAAGAGGGAATTTAAATCTGTGTATTCTGTGGATTAGAAAAGGCAGAGGCTGCCAACAAGAATAAATGTTGGTATTGTATTGAATGAGTCTAGTCAAAATGAGTTGAGATAACCAATAACATAATATTCTGAGACCCGCCACCCTCCTTTAACAAGACAAAATTTGAACAAATGAGAGATAAGAGAGTGAAAAAAAAAGAGAATTGGTGGAGGGAAAGAAAAGGAAATGAAGAGAAGAGAACAGACAAGAAGAGGAGAGAGGTAAGTTTCTAAAGAAAGAAAACATTCCCAGATGCCAGAAAGAAGGAATTACTAAACAAGTGATAAAACCAATAATAACCCAGGGCTTATCTGAGACCCAAGCAAGAAGCCAATACTCTGGAATAAACGTAATCTCCTTTAAAAAAGGACAAGAAAAAAAAAAATACCCACTGACCCATAAAACTATTTCTACTCATGGCTTCATGTAGGAAAAAAAAAACAAAACAAAACAAAACAAAAAACTCTCCTGTGCAAAGTGAAAAACAAAGCTTTGCATGGGAGTAGTCTAAAATTACACTATTGCATGATATGAAAACTCAAACTCAAGAAATAACCATAAAAGCTCTCTATGAGATATCATCTTGAACTACTTAGTAGGGGAAAAATTGCAAATGACTCTATAAGGACACTTCCACCATCCAGAGCAATCATGATTGCCAAGAGGAAAGGGGAAATCTTTCAAAGTAATATTTCAGTGAAAACATTTGAACCAAAGAACTATATCATGAAGTACAGTCAACACAGTAGCAAGATTAGCTTTCCAAGAATTTGAACTAATAGAACAAAGATACATTTATAATATTATTATAATTGTTACAGTAGTACAAGAAGGGAGTTAAGTCATTATGCAAAACACTGAATAAAAAAGAGGCAGATTGTAAGAAGAGAAAAAGGACCAAATAAATATTTTAGAAATGAAAATGTGTAAATGAAAATTACACACTCTTTAGACTGGCCCAACAGCTGATTAGGAGCACAGGAAAGAGTGTTGGTAACTCATATATAGATCTGGGAAAACTATATAGAAGCTGCAAAAAGAGATAAAGATTGAGAAATATGAAACAGAAGTTAAGAGGCATGGGGGTAGAATGGAAGGTCAACATATTACTTACTTACTTTTTTTTTTTTTTTTTTGAAAGAGAGAGTGAGTGTGTGTGTGTGCAGGGGAGGATGGGCAGAGGGAGAGAAACAGAGAATCTTAAGCAGGCTCCACATCTAACACAGAGCCCATTGTGGGGCTTGATCTCACAACACTGAGATCATGACCTGAGACAAAATCAAGAGTCAGACGCTTAATTGACTGACACACCCAGGTGTCTGGGAAGGCCAAAATATTTCTTAAAGGAGTTTAAAAATGGAGACCAGAGAAGAAAGACAAAGCAACATTTGGGAAGGTAGTAGTTAAAAATTTTATAGAAATAGTAAAAATAAGTAATATTGAAGTCACAGAATTATAGTATAAGAAGAGTAGCAAAATCTAAAATTTTAAAAATATAAATTCAAGATGATTTAAAAATAAATCTTTCTTAAAATATATATATATAAATATCTTCATACTACTAGGGTAAATAACAATGGTTTTAACACATGAAAACAAAACTAAAACAAAAGGGATGATATTATTATGATACTATTACTATTATTGCACTATAGCATGACCAAGTTAATATTAAAACTTCATTGTGACAAATGACAGTTTAAACAGGACAAGGCCATAGACTGAGAGAATTTATTAAAACACAAATATATTAAAAAATTTTATAATTCAATATAAAAGAGCCAACCATCTAATAGAAAACGTTTTAAAGGATATGACATGCAATTCACAGATGGCAAGCATTTGGGAAATTTCACATTTTATATTTCTGGAACTACTTTTGCAAGGAAGTATATTAAACCTATTGAAACTAAGACACACCTTATGATCTAGAAAGTCTATCTTAATTGCATTATTGTTTGCAATAGTTACATCATAAGATAAATAGTAATGCTATATTATTACAAATGGATTCCCATATAGTATTAAAATATACATACTATGAAACCTTAATGATAGTGAGCCTATAAATTTTAATGGAAAGAGAAAATCACTTATATTGAAGAAAAGATTTTAAAGTAATTTCTTGGGGCACCTGGGTGGCTCAGTCAGTTGAGTGTCTGACTCTTGATTTCGGCTCAGGTGTGATCTCAGGGTGGTGAGACTGAGCCCCATTGGGCTCTGTGCTCAGTAGGGACTGTGCTTGAGTTTCTCTCTCTCTCAAATATATAAATAGATCTTTAAAAATTAAAATAATTTCTGAGAGTAAATTTTCTAGTGATTTTAGCATATACCTATTTAGGGAATGTTCTTTCAAAACCTTATCTTACAGGACATGTGATGTCATGGAATCTGATTAATTTTATGTATTCATAGAAAAGTAAAGTTGTTAAATTTGGGAGTCACCACCTGTAGAATAGAAATAAATGTAGTTTCAAGTTCAACAACAACAAAAATGATAATAACAACAACAACAAAAGACATTCATATAGATAAATCCAGAATAGGTTAAGGAGGGAAAATGGAAGAAAAAAAAATAAGAAATTATAAGCAAAAATTGAATGGATGGAAAAATAAAATACTAGATGAAAAGTCTTTATTATATGACAATTTTAAACATCTTAAATGGTTTACTAAAAAGAAACAATGAAGTTAGAAACTTCTGTGGAATTAAGTATAGAGAACTATTGATATAAAGCAACATACAATGATAGATTCCACAGACATTATGCAGATCTAATGAAATTATGTTGCAGTAGAAAGACAAATGTGCTTTTTATCCCAGCTCTGACACTTATGTACTCAGTGCATACAATTCAAGGAATATACCTGTATCTGTTTTTAAAACACCAATGTGGGATAATTGACGTAGGGAAGACAGGGTTCAAAGTCCATGGCCAAGAAAGGGTCTTTGGTGCAAAAAGGTGATTTTATTAGAGCATGGAGACAGGACCCACAGGCAGAAGGAGTTGCAATGGGGTCATGAAGAGTGACCCATTATATACTTTTGGGTTGAGAGGGGGTTAGGGATAAGGGATTCTAGACACAAGGTTTCCAGAACCTTGAGGGGGATAGCTATTGTTGGGAAATATCATTTATTACCGTCTAATAAAACCTTAGTCATGAGACCCTTCAGATGTATATTGGTGGGCCATATGCTTGGGGGATGATTACCAACATGTATATTAGGGGATTTAGAGATAAAGCTTCCAAAGGAATTTTTATACATTAAAGTAGATTTACAGGATCCTGGGGGGCAGGGGGTGCTTCAGCCTGGATTGCCTTTTGACCTTAGCAAAGTATTAACATCTAAGCAGTTGAATCCCTAGAAGAATGTCACTCTGCCTGTTTCAAGGACATGTCAAAGGTCTCTAGGTGGTAGGGAAATTTAATAATTTTTCTTCTACCATTGTTTCCCACATCAGTAATGAGAACAACCTCCCCTAGTATTTACGATCAATGTTACATTGTACAGCATAACAAATGAGGCCTCTGTGGCCTTTAATGAGGCCTCGCTAGGCTTACATTTACCACTTTGCCTCACAGTGATACCCTTCGCTTTGGCTTGTAGAAAGTAAGTGCAGTTACCTCCACAGTGTCTTTCACTGTTCAAGACATGTGGATCTCCACACTTGTCATGTCTGCCTGATTCTTTTAAGAGAAAGAATGTTACTGGAAACATTAAGGAAAGAAGATGGGGCATCCCTTGAAGAGAGTGACCACTGATTTTATTAGAGAGGCAGATAAGTCAGTAAAGCTGGTAGTGTCTTGCACAGAAAATTGTGCTTGAGAGGGAATCTGACAAAATCCTGAATTATTAATTTTGAACAGAATTTGAACAGAATTTGAATGGGAAAATGTGGAGATAGGCACCTAGGAGCAGAAATGGAAACAAGAAACTAGATAATAAGAAACAGATCAAAAGAGGGTGATTATATGAACAAAACTAGAATGACGAAAAGTTAATTTCCTTTCACTTAATTAAAAAAAAAAAAAGCTAATTGTACTCTCCCATGCCCTATTGAAAACAGATGTTTTGAACTCTGCTTTGAAAAAAAGTTAGTGTATGTAATATAAAAATATAATGAATATAGTTGCTGGACTAAATTGTTGTTGCTCTCTTCCTTTTGAACTATTTTTTTTTTTTTTAAGGAGAAGGTATGTAATTTTATATTTAATTGGAAATGTTCTCAAGCTAGAGAAATTACTTAGAAATCCCATTTACCTAAAAATAAAACAACTGAAAACCTTTTCCACATTTACCAGTATGATTCTCTTGTGTGTTGTTCCTGATGTTTCAAGGATGCATTGATTTTATAAACTGAGGTTTAACCACACTAACTTAATTTTTTCCCTTGATTTTTGCCTCAAATTTGATTCTCAAAGTTGATAGAACAAATAAGGGGTATTTGGTTCTTCACACATGTGACTTCGAAATTACAATTTTTGAAGGGAGATATGAAAATAATGGAGCATGAGGAATACAAATATAGGCATTTAAAATAATAAGATAAAATCATTTCCTAATTAAGAGTCTATTTTGTCCCCCAAAAGCAATTTAGACTTTTCAGAAATCATGTTTTTCTTTGGAATTAACGGCTTAGAACAACAAGGAATACCCAGACATGACTTAAAGGTTAACTAAGCTAATATTTTATGATGTATTCTTACTTCTGAATTAATTATGCTCACACTTCTGTAGTCAATGGTGGCTGGAGTAGTGTTAATGGCGTGTGAGGATATTTGTCTGATAATTCTGAACAGATTCCATTCCCATGGATATGAAAATAGAAAGCAAAGGAAGCAGGAAGCAGCAGTGAATGCAATAGTTAAAAGTCAGCTTGCCATGAAGAGGAGAGGGGGATGGGTGGAGGGAAAGAAAAAAGCTAGAGAAGACAGGTCAAGTAAACCATGAGCCAGGAAGTGAATTCTTTAAAATGATGCTTGCCAGAAGCTAAATTCTTGTAAATGTGGGTCTTTTTCCCCCCATGCTATTACTATTGGAATGAGGACTACTTGGGGACCGGATGAGAACAAGGTCAGAAGTCACTAAATTGTAGTTTTATGAAGAATATAATTGCTCTGCTGCGGCTTTAACATTAAAACCTATAAGCCAATGAAGAACAATCCTCCCTCTCACGAACCACCGCTTCCAACATTTCTTCAAAATTTATATTGTATGAGAAACGAATTTCATCTGAAAGCGTCAGTTTATATTTTAAAAATCTGTTTTTAGTTTACAGTTGCTGGGAGGGGGTGGGAGTGCAGAAGTGCAAGGAGGAAATTGTTAGCAGGAAAGAACTGCTGCTTTGGGTTGAAGTTGGAAGAATCGAAGTGACTTCGCAATTTCAGTTATATAAAAAAAAATTGGTCTGTTTCTTATCTCAATGTTCAAGAGAAAAATAATTTTTGGCTGGTGGGCAGAAAATTCTTTCAATCGTTAAGACCTCAAACATATGCTAATCCAGAGTTCAGGTTAGCGTCAACACATTAAAGATGAGATTGAAAAGTACGCGTCTATACCAAAGTACATACACTCAGACACACAATATTGATTTCATTTCAGTAATGAAAATCATGTGTCAGGCAAATAGTTGCCATAGTCTTTAGTGTTAAGAGTCAGTTAATAAAATAGATGCTTCATTTCTAACAGTTGTTTCTGCAACTGTCATAGCCAGCAAATCACCAACACTGTGGGAGCAACTTGAGTAGAATAAAATTAAAAATACTGAAAACTATACAGTCCTTTAGGGAAAAAATGGGAGGAGGATGAGACATATTCCTTTTGTATTTTCCTCAGTTAAATTTCACTCTTTAGTTATGAGAGAAAAATGTGTTTCCAAAAGTTGCATAAACTCTCAATGTGACTTTTATCACACAAAGTTACCTTTGCTTTTAGATTTCCTTAGTGGGACTGATTTTGCCCATTATATAAAATATGTTTAAATTTCAGGCACTTGACATACAACTATATCAAATGTATGATGTATAAATGTCTATCTGTGTGTTCAAGAAGGAAAGTACCTGCTCAAGGGGCTATTAACATTCTTTTAAAAGACAATGTTCTTTCCTTTGGATTTAAACTGTTTTAAAAGTCTTCTATAGAAATACATAATCAAAGAGAATGAATGCTAGATTAATAAACTTATTTAAATACCCAGAGGACATTTTGCTCTTTGAATGATTAGGGAGAGATTCTATATTTTCATATTCAATGAAAAGAGATTCAGAAAGATCTCTTTCCCAAACACTAAATTACTCAAGAATTTCAGAAAAAAATGTTTAGTAACCCAAGGATCAAAGAACTATTATGGTTAATAAACTGCATACCAGCTGGGCTTTGGATCTCACTGCCCAGAGAGCTTTTAGAAATGAGAATATCCAAATAAAGTAAAGGTAAGATACAGTAAAAAGCTTTTTTTTTTTTAATTTAAAACACAACTTTAATGAATATTTTTTGAACTGTTGACCATTAATTTATAACTTCAAAATAAATTTCATTAAGAGAACTATATGTGATCTTCAATTTTCAACTATGTTGTTATACAGAGACAATTTATATTTAATAACAACACTTCCTTCCAATAAGATATTGTATGGGAGGAGAAATATCATTTTCCTTTTGCTCTTAGAAGTTCTTGGTTAGGTCTCTGTAACTAAAAACAGATTAATAAGAGAAAAACATACCAATGTATTTAATATAAGTTTCATATGACATAGGAGCCTTCATAAGTAAAGGAGGACCTGAAGAAGTGATTAAGCCTGAACATTTTTACGCTAGGTTTATTGAAGAGTGGAAAGTTCGAAAGAATGTGATAAGACAAAATGTATGAGCCAAGTGTAGTAGAAGGGACAACTTAGCAAGACCTATTGGTTTAGATTCCTCTTGGTGTCTCTTTGATGCCATTTTCCTCTGAGTATGGAGATGGCATCCCACGTGAGGGTCTTTATGACCTGCTTCAGGGGAGAAGGTCAGAGTCCTTTCAGCACTTTCTATTTCTCAATCTCTTTAGGCTTAAAATATTCAATTTGCCAAGGTGCCATATTTTGCGGTGATGAGTTCTGAGCCCCACCAACATCCCAGTGGACATTCCCAGCATGTGAACTCCAGAAAAATAAATGTTAATTAGACAAGTGGTGACATTGACCTTATTAAGATATCTGGGTATTTTTCAGAGAAAGTGATACGTCAGTTAATTAGAACACACAACAGATATAGGGTTACCTTAATCAGATTCAAGTAACAGTGAAGGATAAAGTTCAGTGGGTGTCATTTAAGAGAAATTTGAGTGGTGAAAGAAGAATTAGACTTAGGCACAGTACCAAATAGTACAAAAGTTGTTTACGTTTGAAACAAGAATTATGTTATTAGAATATGTTAGTGAACATAACGTAATAGCCATGTGAAAAAAAGTGTTTCCCTAGTATTCTCTGGGGTGTCTGCCTCACCTGAATATCTCTATATTTGGTATAAAAATACTCTGTCAATGGTTAAAGCAGACTGAAAAATAGCAGTCCTGACTCCTCTGGCTCATTTTCCAAATTACCTCTGTGCACCAGGGAATGAAGCTTGCTTTTAACTCAATGACTGTGCAACAAACATATTCCTCATGGAAAACACGTGTAGGAGGTCATATTACTTCATCTCAGCATGTGTCAGTCCTCTTAGAAAAACAGAAGAGAATGAAAGCAATTATTTCACCTCAGTTAATTTGTAAGTTTTCCCAATAAGGCTTAAGTTTCAAATTATATTTTTGTGAAGAATGAATTTACCAACAAGTTGAAAGTTTGAGGTAGATGTGTGTGTGTGTTTATTCATGACAGAGAGAGAGGGGGAAGGACTTTTGATGCAGTATGGGAATCCTTGTCTCTCAGTAAATAGCACAAATTTCCCATTTTGGGTTTTAGATAATCTTTTTTAAAGATTTTATTTATTTGAGAGAGAGTGAGAGAGAATGAGAGAGCACAAGCAAGGGGAGCAGGGGGAGAGGCACAAGCAGGGGGAGGACAGGCAGAGGGAGAAGGAGAAGCAGACTCCCTGTTGAGCAGAGAGCCTGATGCCGGACTCAATCCCAGGACCCTGGGATCATACGAGCTGAAGGCAGACGCTTAACCGATTGAGCTACCCAGGCACCCCTGGTTTTAGATAACTTTAAAAAATAAAATGTACAATTTAAAAAAAAAATAAAAAGTGCTGTTTGGAATTGGATTCATTGTTGTGCAGATTGGAGAAAAAAATCTTATTGAAAATTTTGTATTTACAAGTATTCTATACCTCAACTAAACAAAGCACTGTCCAGAAAGAGATATTTCAGAGCCATCTACTAGAGATATACTAGAATGTTAACTTCCATTTTTTTCCTTCTATATTTTTTCTATGTTTCACTTACTGAGGGACTATTACATGACAAACCACGTTAAGTTTTGTTTCATAAAGAATGCTAACATAGAGACTGTGATGTATAGGAATGCATACTCTAATTGGGAAAATAAATGAATATGCATGAAGAAAAGAAACTAATAATTATTGAGCACCTATTGTATTTTGCTCATGCATTCACATAAGCTCCATAATGTGTGCATTATGAAAGTCCTTTGAGATAAATGTTAAGATATCCATTTTGAACATAAGGACAATGAAATTCAAAGAGGCCCAAGGTCCTATCACTAATGAATGCCAGATGTAAGATTTGAATTGAAGGTTTCTATCTCCAAGTCATGGTTCTTTCTTAGGTCCCAAGCCCATCACCTCCACTACTTTTTTTTCTTTTTCCCCACCCATTTCTTTTGTTTTTTGTTGTTCCATTTCTCATTCATTCCTTCCTTAATGAGGGATATACTCAAGAATGGCAGAAGGATGGTTGTGATGTCCCCAGTGACAGTGGAGGAATAAGAAGCGCTGATTTTTCACATAAGGATAAAACAGAGAGAGCCCCAGTGGGCCAAGATGAAGTTGAGAGGGCACTTCTCTCATAAAAGTTATACAGTAACGCAACTTGCTTACTAGCAAAGCCCTCCCTATCTTTAAAGACTTAGCTCAAGTAGCCTTATTTTGGAATAAAATTCAAGATAGGTTAATTTAAAGACAGTCAAGGGCTCAAACTCTTAGTGTTACATGTCAGTTTGTTACAGCATTTTTGTTTGTTTTGCTTAGTTTTTTCTTCCAAGTTTTTCTTTAAATTCCAATTAGTTCACATACAGTGTAATGTTAGTTTCAGGTGTGGAATTTAGTGTTTCAACACTCATATGCAACACCCAGGCCTCATCACAAGTGCCCTCCTAACCCCCATCACCTCTTGAACCCATTCCTATTATTGCATTGTTATTTAGACAGCACATTATGTAAGAATGTACTTACTGAAATGAATATTCAGTCACCCAAGGAGTCCAGAATTCCTTAAGGGAGGCCAGTCCACTGAAAGAAAACGAGAGCTTCTAATTTAATTTCTGTAATGTGCTGGTACCATCCAGCCTTCTAAATGCCTGAGGGATCTCATTTTTGTCACTATAAGAAGGTTTTTTTTTTATGATTGATTGGTCCGATTTTTATCACCTAAGATATTAAACTTATTGTAGTTGATTTATTTGGACTTGAAGTCACAAGTTGTGTTCACTCCTGTCTCCTTTTTTTATTCAGTGTAGTTTGGGTCGAGATATTTTAATCGCTGTGATCTTAGTTTTAGTGATTAAAAAATGGGATGATAGTGTATATCTTACACACTAATATTAAATGAAGGAAATGTCTAGCTTAATATCTTGTGCAAAGAGCTTAGTGGATATCAAAAGACACTGGGAGTATTTGCCCAATATGAAAACTTTGGGACTTAATCCATCAGCTATCTTTGACATATATTAATGGTCATGTGCCGAGGTTGGATCATGGCTGTTTAGACAGTTTACATAGAGTAAGGTAAAGAGAAACCACCCAAGGGAGAGGGGCAGGGTGATGTATAAGCTGGGACTGTACTGCTTCAAGCAATGTGGTGAGTGCAGAAAAACAGCAGCAGCAGGTAGGATAATTCCACAACAGATAAAAAGAGTGGCTATATTAGGCAAAATCTAGATGATAACTACAAGCATAAAGAATAGACATGCAAAGAGAGGCATCATGTAAAGGTGGGATCTGTAATTGAAAGTCAGCATCACTATTCTTATCAATGGTAATTTCCATCAGTTCATTAATTCATTTCAGGTCTTCTGCTGCTTTCAACATATGGGAGACTGAATTTGTGTGTCCTGCACACGTTCATATTCAAAGCCCTAACTCACAATGTAATGGCATTTGGAGATGTCACTTTGAGAGGTAATTAGGTTTATATGTGGTCATGGGGGAGGAGGGGCTGATGATGAGAGTAGTGTCTTTGTGAGAAGAGGAAGAGATTGAACTCTCTCTGCCATGTCAGAACACAGTAAGGTGTGCGAGTCAGGAAAAGGTCTCTCATTGAGTCAAATCTTCCGTCTCCTTAAACGTGGATATCCCAGACTCCAGAACTGTGAGAAGTAAATGTCGGTTGTTTAAGCCCACTCCGTTTATGGTATTTTGTCTTAGCAGCTGAAGCTGACAAACACACAACGTAAGCATTTGTTTACAACCACAATCTCTCTCAACATCTCATAGACTGAAGCTCCTCAGAATTTCTGAGTTCAATAGTTTGTGCTGATTTTCTTGAATTAGATCATCATTATTTCTGAAAAATTAAAGAATACAAACTGTGGGAGTTAGATAAGCCTTAGGCTGAGATCAGGTGATTCTGTCTTTCTATGCTACCGAATAGCCGTTCTGTATGTTTTGAGATTCAAAAAAAGCACATATTATAGTGATGAACAAGGTTCCAGATATCCCCATTATTGATTAAGCTTTCTCCCTTTTTTTAATTGGGTTAGTAAAAACCATAAGAGCAAGTTATGTAAAATTAAATTGAAATATGAAATTTCCAAATTTTAAGAGGAAAATTTGACTATAAGAGATTCCCTTAACTTTAACTTGTATATATCATTCAATATTTTATTAAGTTAATACTGACCATAAGTGCAATTTTTGTATTTTATTTGTGCCAGAACATGCCTTAGAAGTATTTATCGCCAGCATCATCACTACAGTGGTTTGAGGTAGGTAGTATTCCCATAAAACAAAGAAGGAAACAGAGGCTCAGAGGGAGTTAGTATCTGAGTAGCTACTGAGGGATCTAAACATTTGAGCTAGTCACTGATGCTGCTGACTCCAGAACCTGGGCTCTTCCCTGGAAAAGTAACTTCTGATGACTTTGTTTGTGCTGACTTTTCAAATAACCTTCTTACCATGTTTTAAGTACTTTATCATTAGAGAAACAGCCTCAGCAAGTCCTTGGAATGTGGAGAAAAAGAAAAGAAAGCAAGGATGAGAAATAGGCGAGTTAGAACCTTTGCCTACTTCCAAGTAGAGGAATATTATCTTCTCACCATTTTCTGAATGTACAGAGTGAATGTTTTCTTTCTAAGTTTTTCATTTAACTGTTCTGAGCGGTAAATATGTAGGCCAGTTTAAGTTGCTACTTAAATTTTTCTAAATATCCAGTTATGTTTTGTAGAATGTTAATCGTCATTTTTCTCTTACTGGCAGTTTTGCTTTTATCTTCAAGTCAGTTCTGTTTGGGGAATATTGTAAGGTCCTGGCATCTCACATATATCAATTCTTAATTTTTTTGGAACTGGATGAAAAAAAAAAAAGAAGAGAAGCAAGTGCAAAATATATTTTGGTGAATTGTTTATATTTCAAAAAATTATTTATATTTCAAGAAAATAAAACCACAATTTTTCTCTAGCTCTATTTCTGATAGTAACTGGATGTGGTAACTGTACTCTAGACTTCACAAATGGACATACTATATATGTGTTATACATGATGACTCCATTGCTTCATGCTGCTACTTTGACAGATTTTTTTTTTTTTTTTAATTAGAAAGTGAAAAGTGCTATGTGGGGAAAAATAACAAGAAAGGAGAGAACATGTGCTGAGCTGAAAGGAGTTAAAATTTTAAATGGAGAGTCAAGGATGGTCTCACTGAGAAGATGACATCTAAACAAAAATTAGAAGTTAAGAAGTCTGGAGAAAGAGATTTCTAGACAGAAAGAACAGCCGGTACAAAGCAGGAATGTGACTAGTGCATTTTCAGAATAAAAAAGAAGCCAATATGGCTGAGACAAAGTCAGAGAGGTGGCCAGATTGTTTTTCTACATGGGAGCCTTGCCTTGCCTTGCCTTGCCTTGCCTTGCCTTTCATTTCCTTTCCTTTCCTTTCCTTCTTTCTTCCTTTCTTCCCTTCCCTTCCCTTCCCTTTTTTTAATTAACATTTTATTTATTTACTTGAGAGTGAGAGAGAGTGAAAACACAGAGAGAGAGGGAGAAGCAGACTCCCCACTGAGCAGGAAGCCCAATGCTATGGGGCTCAATCTCGGGACCCCAAGACATGACCTGAGCCAAAGGCAACCATCTAACCAACTAAGCCATCCAGGTGCCCCGGGGGATTTTTCTACATAGGAGGACAAGATATAATATAAAGTAGTACATGGTTAGCCAGGCCACTCTACAGAGAATATAGTAGAAGGTCAAAAGGAACCAGAAAGACAAGTAAGGAAATTATTGAAATAATTCAGCAGAGAAACACTGGTGGCTTCCACCAAAATGGTAGCAGTTGAATTAGTGAGAAGGAGTTGGATTCTGGATGTACTTTGAAGATAAAATCAATAAGGATTGCTGATGCTTCAGATGTGTGTGGTATGAGAGAAAGAGAAAGAAAAATGTCAATACTGATTCAGGAATTTTGCCCTAAGGGACTAGCTGGATAGAACTGTCATTAGTTGAGAGTGGGAAACCCATGGAGAAGCAGGTTTAGTGGATGCAGATCAAGAGTTTAGTTTTGGACACATTAAGTTTGAGATATCTGTCTGACAAAAACAAGAATATGCTGGCATGGCAGCTAGAAATAAGTAGGTAGAGTTTAGGAGATGAGAATGTGAATGTATGGATGGTACTTAAAGCCATAAGATTAGGTAACATCCCTGAGGAAGTAAGTATAGCTAGAGATAAAAAGAAATCCAAAGAAGGGGCTCTAGGGTACTCCAACCTTAAGAGATGGAGAGATTAGGAAAAGTCAGTAATATCTACGGAGAAGTATCTGTCAATGTGTGGGAGTAAAACTAGTAGAATATGTTGTACTGAACTTCAAGTGAAAAACAGAATTTCAGGCAGGTTGTGTTCTTTATAAAAGGTTGAAAACTTATATCTGAAAAAAGAACTTGATGACTTCTGTCGCCATGTAATTGGGTGTTTAAATATGCCTTAAAGTCCATAAAATAATATTTTCACATCAGGTTATCTCATTATCAAACATTATCAGGTCAGAATTAATTATGAAAGATGGGGCAGCTAGGCTACTTGCAGTACCACTTCCTAAAGAAATGATCAAAACAGTCAGGCTATTTTTATGGCAAAAGAGCTGTACTTCTGCCTCTTTTGATTCATAGATATGAATTCATAGATATATGATGTATATGGCAATACACTGAATTATAAAGAAAACAAATGCAGGAAAAATCAAATGTTTCACCGTAATTGGCATAAACTTTTCCGAAAGTGAGAAAATACATGAGTGTTAGTACTCAGGTCACTTTGACTTCGAGATCTAAAGCTCTTTATAAACAAGTCTACAAATTAGGACTGTTTATGTACTATAATTTAGAAGTATGAATTACCAGGGCACTTGCGTGCCACAGTTAGTTAAGTGTCCAACTCTTGGTTTCAGCTTGGGTCTGATTTCAGGGTCATGGGATCAAGCCCTGCATCTAGCTCCACGTTCAGTGTGGAGTCTGCTTGAGATTCTCATCCTTCTCCCTCTGGCCCTCTTGCTCATGCTTTCTCTCTCTCTCTCTCTCTCTCAAATGAATAAATAAATCTTTAAAAAAATAATAAAAATAAAATTATGAATTATGTGATGACAGGATTTGCCATAGACTCCTGAAAAAAGTGGGCTCCCCAAATGTTGTCAAAATAGAATGTGGTATTCATAGAGCTCTTTGGGAGTCTATCTACTGACTAAGGAGAGAAAACACATGTACATTACAATTTTCTTATGAAGAGAGTGAACACAGAATACTAAAAGTTATCACAGCGTAGGTATGGGAGAATGCGCATAAAAACACATATTTGGTTTTGTTAGCTGTATCATTATGAAAAAATAAAATAATGTAAGCCCTGACCATTAGGAATAACGGAAATAATTTTATGATAACAAAAGATAAACAACTAGAGTAGCCGTTTTCTCTTTTAAACACCATATTTGGAGAATTAGCAGAGCCTGCTTCTCACAGGAAACAGCCTGGTTGCTTATCTCTGAGAAGTTTCATATTCCAAGAACGTCAGCTTCATACACTGCCTCTGTGTACCCCCCTTTACTCTCTCCCTTTTGAGCCCCACCTTGCCTACTTGCCCCTTTAACACTGGACATAAATCAGTTTCATCTGCCGTCTCTTGATTTTCTTTCTTCCCTCCCTCTTTCAGTCCTTTGCTTTCCCTGTCTGTCTTTGTACGTTGGTCTCCACTGCACCATATGGCAGCTGAGAGAGGGGAGAGCGATGATCTGGCTCTGAACAAAAGCGGCTGTGGTGTCAAAGCGGCCCATGAATGCATGGGACACAGTCATGTATAGAAGGGCCCCAGCCCTGGGAGGACCAAAGGGAAGGCTGACAGTGCTGCCTCTGTATGGACAGAGAAAAGAGGGAGCTCCCTGGGTGCAGAGCTAAACTCTTTCTTCTTCTCTCGGTGTGCTTTCCCTCCTCTTCTTCCCTCCTTTTTTTTTTTTTTTTTTTTCCCCAAAGTTCTATGCTCAGATCATACTCGTTTATCAGTGACAAAGTCAGAGTGGGTGGCAGAACAAGAAGTTAAAGAAGGCTGTCTTATTGACACATTTCTCAGCATCTCCAAAGAGCATATAAAGAACCATCCAAGTATTTAAACATGTAAGGGGAAAACAGATAAATTTCAAAAAGACCACATCCTTTTGTCCTTTCTCCTATATAATACTTCTACATGCTTATATAAATTAGGTACTTCATGAAAGTGAAAAGTATCTGGATAATTCCAGAGGACACAAGCATTAAGTAAGAGAATTCTCTCTGATTATAACAAGTTAAATGTGCTTTCTAAGATTATGCCTTTTATGATTTATTATTATTTATTATGTTGTTAAAAAAAGGGGGGGCATGTTCTCAATGTTTCCCTTCCTCCCTATTTCTTGTTCTTGAAATTGTGCCCCTCTCCTGTGCCTGGATATTCATGATTTGTTTCAGTAGAGAATTTCTGCAAAGCAGACACAACATTTTTATTAGTGAAGTTAACACCATGCTGGAAGAATAGTAAATTCAAGCTGTAAATCCACCAGCTTTCAGGAGACTCATTTATTCTGTTCCATATGAAATAAAAATCTACTACAGGGGAAGAGTTGAATATGACCAT
The DNA here is from genome assembly GCF_963455335.1 of Martes martes. Classification (NCBI taxonomy): domain Eukaryota; kingdom Metazoa; phylum Chordata; class Mammalia; order Carnivora; family Mustelidae; genus Martes; species Martes martes. The sequence continues at coordinate 133,855,402 of NC_137889.1, forward strand.
ATACATTTATGATGGAACATTTTCTACTTTATTGCTGGAGGCTACTCCTGGCCTTAGAGACTCGTGTTGATATTTTTTTTTTTTGACTCAAAATAAGAGTATAATAAAAGGTAGAGCAGGCATCCCCCCACCGCTCTTGACCACTGCCCACCAAGCCTCCCCACAAGGCATCCTGGATCACAAAATGCCAGGCCCCTGGGGTTATTTCAAGGAACCTGGGCAGCCTTCCAAATTCTGGTGTCTGACCTTTCACAAGGAGGGTTACAAGAACAGTTTATCATCAAACAAATCAATGGACATGTGTAGAGTACTTCAACAATGCCATGTACTTTTCTACCAAAATCTTTAAGACTAGAGTGAAGGTTATTTGTTCATTTCAGAGCATTGTCTACATTCATAACAGAACTTCTTTGCAGACAAAAATTATATATATGTATATATATATATGTGTGTGTGTATGTGCATATATGTGTGTGTGTGTGTGTGTATATATAGTCTGTACCACCCATGTGTTTTTACTATGAACATACCTTCCCACTCTCTTTTAACTACACCATTTAATGTCTATCAATAATAAATGCAACTTTAAAAATATTCATGGATAGGGTTTTTCTTTGTACAATTCAGTCCGAGATGGATGGTTATCCGTCAGTAGATTAAAAAGCAAAATTACATTGACTTTTCAGTTACGTTCTTCATAAATTCTCTTTCAAAATTATGATGTTTGCTCAAAATGTTTGCTCTTACATGAAACATTCATTAAAATAAACATTCATTAAAATAAACAGCCAAGCGCTGAGGGTGCCTGTGTTTAGCAAAGATCAGGTTCTGTATGTTTCTACAGGGAGTAAGAGTTATGTGGCACATCATCTGCCAGAGAGATTTGTATAGAGAGGACCCTCTGTGGTACAAACAGAAAGCAGGCAACAAAGCAACTATTCAACCTTTTCTATTCAATGCACCCACATCTGTTTACATGGCCTCTGCTCGATCCTGAAAGGTTTTGTTCCTCCACCTCCATTTCATTTCACACAGCTCTCAGCGGCTGGTGACTTGGAGTTTTTTTTTTTTTTTTTTTTTTTTTTTTTTAAGAGCTAGGGCTTCAAATTTGCTTTGTGAAACCAAAATCTGAAAAACAGGCTTATGGATAGCAGTTGGTTCTTTTTCTAGGCCATCCCGTTGGAGTTCTAGGGAAGGATAACTATAGATTCCAAATCTCCCATTAATTTTTTAAAGTAAATTTAACACACAAGGTAAATTTCCTCAGGAGGCTAGGAGACTGTATTATCTTCCCCGTTGTCAGTTTGCCTTCTTTTGTTTGACACAAAAATTGCATATATAAAGGATATACTCCCTGTAAGTGAAATTGTAAGAAACGAGCATGCTATTTAGAAATAAAATATTACAGAAACCTCACTATGTGAATGCTTTATAATAACAGATTATGTTTTATGACACTTTATACTTTACAAGATTGTTTTGTACACATTAGCTCAACAGATCCTTAAAAATAAAATAAAAAAAAAAAAAACTATGGAGAAGAGAGCAGATACCATCATCACTATTTTACAAAAGAAACACCAAATCTCATGGAATTACCATGGATTTACCTCCACACCACAGACTGTATTTTGTAGTCTTATTGACATAAAGGCCAGAAGGCCTTCTATTTATTTATATCTAATAACATTTTGTGCACGATTTTATTTTAAGAATGAGTCATGAGCATGATAATCTCTAATATTCTTCTTTATGTTTCTAAAGTTCTATGGCTCCTGATTTTTCCATGATGACGGTGGTATGAAAGGGAATATTCAAAAGGATTATTCTCATATAAATGCTGTAAACATTGAAGCTTAAGAGATTTATATTTTCAACATACTTATAAAGATAGATAATGTTTTTTTTTTATTTTTTATTTTTTATAAACATATAATGTATTTTTAGCCCCAGGGATACAGGTCTGTGAATCGCCAGGTTTACACACTTCACAGATCTCACCACAGTACATACAACCCCAATGTCCATAACCCCACCACCCTCTCCCAACCCCCCTCCCCCCAGCAACCCTCAGTTTGTTCTGCGAGATTAAGATTCTCTTATGGTTTGTCTCCCTCTCGATCCCATCTTGTTTCATTTATTCTTTTCCTACCCCCCCAAGCCTCCCACATTGCATCTCCACTTCCTCATATTAGGGAGATCATATGATAGTTGTCTTTCTCTGATTGACTTATTTCGCTAAGCATAATACCCTCTAGTTCCATCCATGTCGTCACAAATGACAAGATTTCATTTCTTTTGATGGCTGCATAGTATTCCATTGTGTATATATACCACATCTTCTTTATCCATTCATCTGTTGATGGACATCTAGGTTCTTTCCATAGTTTGGCTATTGTGGACATTGCTGCTATAAACATTCAGGTGCATGTGCCCCTTTGGATCACTACATTTGTATCTTTAGGGTAAATACCCAGTAGTGCAATTCCTGGGTCATAGGGTAGCTCTATTTTCAACTTTTTGAGGAACCTCCACGCTGTTTTCCAGAGTGGTTGCACCAGCTTGAATTCCCACCAATAGTATAGGAGGGTTCCCCTTTCTCCGCATCCTCACCAGCAAGATAGATAATGATTTTATTTTTTTTTCCTACTCTTCTAAATTTTACTATGCTGTCTCAGTGGAGTACATAATTGCAGAGATAGGGGAACAGTTCATGAGAAGATATTTAAACACATTAAAATAATCAGAGGTCCTGGGTTCAATCACGATTCTACTATTTTCTAGCTATGTGACCTTATCTATATGTATTGTTAACTGTATATATTGCCTTGGCTTTGACTAGGAAAAATAATAATAAACCAATGGCATGTGATTTCAGTGAGAATTAAGTGAACTACCTACTCTCTGTGAAAAGCAAAAGGAAGGCACACAACACTGTAACACTATTGGTGAACGCCATTAACTTCAGTTGTTTCTGAATTGTTAAAGAATTGATTCCAAATGTGTAAATAAAACTTTAAATGTTTAAAAGCTAAATGCTGAAATACTGTAATAATAATAAGAGAAGAGTGGTTTGCAGAAAAAATTCTAACAGTATGCCCCTTGCCACCTGTTTGTTTATGTAAAAGACAGTGAATGAGAGAGGGAGAAAAAAAAAAAAAAAAGCCCTTCACTGTCCAGTTACTCGTACTAGTGTCTAATAACACTAGTAGACAGGATAGAAAGCCTGTATAGACATACTTTACCACCATATTTCTCTTCCCATATTTTAGTCAATAAATATTTTCTGAATGAATTAATAACTATAGCCCAGAACGTTTTTAAAAAGATAGAGGTAGGCTAATCTTGGATACATTTAGAAATATCAGCCAGAAAATTTTAGCAGAAAGAGGGTTTTATTCTTTTCGTTTCTTTTAAGATTTTATTTATTTATTTCAGATGGGGAGGGGCAGAGGGAGAAGGAGAGAGAGAATCCCAAGCAGACTCCATGCTGAGCACCGAGTCTGAAGTCGGGCTGTCTCATGACCCTGAGATCATGATCTGAGCCGAAATCAAGAGTCAGACACTTAACCAACTGAACCACCCAGGCGCCCCAGAAAAGCAGATCTTAAAGATAACTTCCAATGAGAAAACAATATTTCCTTAATCCTAATTATTTTTATTATTTATTAGTACTACCATGTAAATAACTTATGGTAAATTGATTTGCAAGAAATAGCACATTCTGATCCATTAAAAAAAAACTTGTAAAATTAAAAATGAATGATCATTCTGTAGCAGCTGAACAACTCAGTTTTAGCAGAGAACAGAGATATTTCTAATCCTTCTCAGAGTCGGCTTGAGTATGTGAAGAAGGATACAAAACCAAATTGTGAACTAAGACCACATTTTTTTCTTTCATTCAGAAAAAAGTTCTTTGAGGAAACATCAAACGTAACTTGGAAAAAAAAAAAGATGAAAGGCACAAAAATAAGTGACATTGATGGGGAATTGCATGTAGTTGCCAAACTGGAATTCAAAACCATGTCTAAATTTTTAGGAGTTTAGAGAAAAAAACAACAACAAAGATAATTGGTATTTCCTGAGCTTAAAGAGTAGCCTCAGCAGGACATATGGTTTTATTTTGAGGTCTCTAGTTTATGAAAATGTTACTATTTCTGTAAGCATCTTCATTTAAGGGAATGGGAAAAATAACTAATTAAATCAGAGTTAGTTCAGCTGACTTTGATTTTATCTTACCTATTGGTTTTCACATTTTTAACATAGTAAAGGATAGAGTTCTTTGAAAAAAAAAGTTTTATTAACTAGGGGAAAAATAAATAGTTTAAAAATCATATGTCTGGTGTACATCTCACATACTATGTTAAAAATTGTAAATCTCCTTGGGGCACCTGGGTGGCTCAGTGGGTTAAAGCCTCTGCCTTTGGCTCAGGTCGTGATCCCAGGGTCCTGGGATGGAGCCCTGCATCGGGCTCTCTGCTCAGCGGGAAGCCTGCTTCCTCCTCTCTCTCTGCCTGCTTCTCTGCTTACTTGTGATCTCTGTCAGATGAATAAATAAAATCTTCAAAAAAAATTGTAAATCTCCTTTAATCTATTTCATTATTGCTAAGAAATTTTATTCATTTTCACTTTTATAAGTTTCTTTATGGAATAGAATATGATGTTTCTTGAATATCAATTTACCACAAGTTATTTACATGACAATTCTAATAAATAATAAAAAATAATTGCCAAGAAATTGTGGCATCATATAGTCAAGTCAGTATTTGTTCTATGATGAATCCAAATAATTAAGCAAAGTAAAACTTCAAAATTCACAACAGAAGTGGTGTTTTGTGGGGTAGAAGTTTAGTTTCCTTCTTATTATAAAGTCTGTACTCACTCTAATATGATTTTTTAAAATCTAGAGCTATTTCATCTTATTTCTTAAACTCCTATACATCACAAGGTATTACGCTGGACTGAATATGCAATATGTATATGACATCATATATTTCTATTACAATGCTCTATTTGGTGTGATAACTATATAAAACATGCATTAACAGTTCTTAAAACAGACTGTATTTAATGCTAAGTAATAGAAGTATATTCAAAATATAAGAAGAAATTGCTAACCGTCTTCTCTTATATGCAGCTTCAACGGTTTAAACTATATTATAAAAACAGACCAGATAAGTTGTTTTGGTCTTATTCAAAAGCAGATTTTTCAAGAATAATGTAATATTACTTCCCATTTGCCACTATCTATGGCATATATTTATATATAATATAGGTATTTATATAAAATATATGTTGGCTCAGAAAACTACCAGGTCAATGTCTGTTTTTTTTTATTATTTTTTTAAGATTTTTTATTTATTTATTTGACAGACAGAGATTACAAGTAGGCAGAGAGGCAGGCAGAGAGAGAGAGGAGGAAGCAGGCTCCCCGCTGAGCAGAGAGCCCGATGTGGGGCTCGATCTCAGGACCCTGGGATCCTGACCTGAGCTGAAGGCAGAGGCTTTAACCCACTGAGCCACCCAGGCACCCCTCAATGTCTGTTTTAACTAAAATAAATTGACCCTGCTTATAGTGTCAGTGTGGCCACCCTACATTCCCCCTTATACTTCCCAACCTGACTTATTGGGAATTATACTTCCCAAAATGACAAGCTCTTTGCTATGATATACTGGGGTTAACACAATGAAAAATTAGGAGCGTTCCAAACCTCCTTTTCCTGAAGACATTCTAGTTCCAAATTTATTTCAGTCAGACTTTGATGTTAAAAAAAAAAAAAAATACACTCTTTCATTAGTACAATGATTTTCCCTGATAGAAAAGTACAGAAAAGGTACTAAAGGAGAAAACTCTAATGGAATAGACTCTAAGATGAAAATGGCAAAGAGAGAGAGAGAATGACAAAAATTTCCATAGTGGCTCCCATTGCCTCCCAGATTTTTTTCTCTTCTTTTTCTAAGACTCTGTAAATAAGGTCAAATCCACTGAATCGGCTGTTTGTTCAAATGAGGACACGTTGGAATAAGTTTTCTTGAACAGTAACTTGGATGAAGCTGTTTAATTTAATTTGTCTCTTAAAATACATGCTTATCTTTCACTAAATGAGATTGATTTTGAGTCTTTCTCTACATTAAAGAGGAAAGCTCAAAATCTACCGAAATATTTATAGTGAATTAAATAATAATACAGTCTTGACAAGACAAACTATGGACTTCCACTAGTGAAAGGAAGCAGTTCATCTTCTATCTTATAATTCACTAACAAGAAAATATATGCAGGAAAAAAAGAAGTGGACTTTGTATATCCACATGTATGAGTGGTTTTGTTTGAATTTTTTGATAGTTTTCCAAAAAATCTGCACTATTGGCTGTTCACTAAGTTATTCTTATTTTTCTATTTGTAAATTACAAATAGACAAAATTTACAATTTGTAAATTGTAAATTACTCAGTAGTCATCCAATACTGGTAGAAAATAACAAAATACGGAACACTTCCTATGAAAGTAATGATCTCCAGTTGACTTATAAACAAGCTTTGTGTTAATGTACCTTCCCTTTTGTGGTTCTGTCTCATTAAGACATCTTTAGTTGTGCACAAATGGCCTCTGATTAAAAACTTCTAGTCTGTACCCATGTGATTATTTGGGTTTGGTCTACACAAACAACATTTGCTATGGCTACATGGATTTCTATTTACCTTTGCAGCATTTGTTCCTCTGATCGTGGGATCCTCAGAAAAAAAAAGGAATGATCTGGGATTTTACAGTAGAATGACATTTTGTGTTTTTTAGGTTGGCAACAACCAAGAAGTCCAGGTTTGTTTCCTCAGGGCTATTTCTTACTAATTAGTTTGCCTTTGTGTGATTTCTTTTCTACATATGGCACTCACAGATCTTTGAAAAGTGAAACGCAAACACATACAAATGGTTGTGAATTCAATATGCATTCAACTTGCCCATCAAGAACACGAACGTTTAAAAAAATAACAGAGCTATTTGGATGAACCCTAAAGCATTCATAAATAGCAATCATTTCCTACCTGGGTTTAGTGGGGATTATGCTTTTGTGTTGTAAAAATTATAAAACATAAAAATGGCTTTAGAATGATGATTTGGCAAGCCCCTTAAGCTGCTGCAGAGGATGGAGCCACAGATGAAAAGAGGCTGATGAAAAAAATAAATAAATAAATAAGAATGAGGTGGGATGTGGATTTATTCAAGGGGAGGAGAATTATAGTGAATAACAAATGTATTTAGATGGAATGAATAAGGACAATTTAGTCAGGACAGGCTCCCAAATTACAGGCATTTTTTTCTAATAAGGACGTATAATGATGGTGGGGGAGACTTGCAAGGAAATAAAGGTTTGTTCTGAGGGACAAGAGAATAACCAGAATGATTTCATAGAAGGCAGCTCTGGAAATACAAAAGAAAGTACCAAGAGTCACAGGAAAGATGGACCACTGTCACTGGGAGAAATAGCAAATTGACTGACTTGAGAGACACATGATTGGAACAGCAACATCTTATGAGTTAACACTCTCCCTGAGAATCCTTCCATGAAAGCTTGATAGTTCCTCCTTCCTGATCCCATGCTGAAGTCTGGTATAGGTTTCTACTGTGACACTTAACAATATAGTTTTGAGAGTTGGTTTTATTTTTTCATCTCTCTTAAGAGACTCGCTTAGAACCTAATGCACAGCAGGTCTTTAAAAATATTTATTAAATTATAAAAATCAAGTTCTGTATTGTTTGCTCTATAACACAGAACTATATATGAGTTTTATTCCATATGTCCCTTCTATTATAGAAGATCTATTGGAGAACAGAAATTTAAGTCCAATTGTGATCAAAAGAATGAGAAAGCAAGCCACATGCAGGGAGAAAATATTTGCAAAAGACACATCTGATCCGGGACGATTATCCAAAATATACAAAGCACTCCTAAAACTCAACTGTAAGAAAAAACCTGGTTAAAAATGGGCCAAAGACTTTAACAGACACCTTACCAGAGAAGATATGCACATGTCAAATCAGAATATGAAAAGACACTCTACAGCGTATGTCATCAGGGAAATGCCAAGTAAAACAACAATGAGATACTACTCTATGCTTGTTAGAATAGCCGGAATCTAGAACACTGATGACACCAAATGCTGATGAGGATGTGGAGCAACAGGAATTCCCATTCAATGCTGATGGAAAGCTCAAATGGTATAGACACTCAGAAAAGCAGTTTGGTGCTTTCTGAGAAAACGAAACATATTCTTGCCATATGATCCATTAATTGCTCTCCTCGATATTTACCCAAAGGAATTTAAGACTTACATCTGCAGAAAAACCTGCACATGGTGTTTATAGCAGCTTGGTTAGAATTGCCAAATTTGGTTAGAAGAAAACAAAATGTCCTTCAGTAGGTGAACGGATAAGTAAACTCTGGATGCTTAGGCAATGGAATATTATTGAACATTAAAAAGAAATGAGCTGTGAGGTTATGAAAAGACATGGAGGAAGTTCAATTGCATTACTTGAAAAAAGCCAGTATGAAAAGGCTGCATGCTGTATGCTCCAACTGTATGACATTCTGGGGAAAGGAAATCTGGAGACAGTAAAAAGATCAGGTTGCCAGGGACTGGGCAGGGGAAGGGATAAATGGGCCAGGTACTGAGTGTGTTTAAGGAAGTGTAAATACTCTGCATGATACCATAATAATGCATATAAGCCATTATGCATGTGTCCCAAACCATTCACTATACAACATGAAGGGTGAACAGTAATGTAAACTATGGACTTTGGGTGACTATGATGTATAGATATAGGTTCATCAATTGTAACAAATGTACCACTCTGGTGGAGGATGTTGATAATGGGGGATGCTGTGTATGTGTGGAGACAGGGTATATATAGGAAATCTCTGTATCTTCCCCTCAGTTTTGCTATGAACCTAAAATTGCTTTAAAAAAATCAAGTCTTAATAAAAAAATAATTAAAAATCAAATTACGATTTGTACAAATAATTGAGAAAAGGGGTTAGATTCTCAGTTCAATTTCCTTTAGACAGAGCGATAGGACACTAATAGCTGTGAATATCAGGAAGCTTATTGTTTGGGCCACAAGGAGAATAAGATTAGAATTTTGTAACAGGAACTTGGAGATTGAGCCAGGCTGTAGGCAGTGTTGCCCAAAAACTTCGAATTGATTTCTGCTACTAATGGCTCACAGTTGAGAGAGCTTAATGAATTGATACCAAGTAAATGAGATTTAACTGAGCTATCTGTACAACTGAATGTCTTTGACACACATGAGTGGGACTCTGGACCTGATGGATGTATTTTGTTACCACATAATCAAAAGAACTAACATATCTAGACCTCTGCCACTCAGTTCAGTTTTCAGGTTAATTTAATTGGATTGATAAAATTTTTTAAGCAATGTAAATGAGGCCTATTCATATGTGTACAACCAATAAAAAATGTTATGGACATTTTTTTAAAAGATAAAAGTATGAGCTAAATGTGAGTAATTATAGGTCTGCAAATAAGGAAAAATATATGTGTACTGTAGTTGAACCGACATGGTGATTTTGATAATTGGCCATGTAGGTGCACAATGGGAATTTTGGCTTGGCATATGCTCATAAAACAACAAAGAATCCTTTTATATTACTCTCTTGCTGTCATGAGTGTTGATGCTGCTGCCCTGGGATGAACGGGGGAGTAGGTTCCAGAAGTTTTGGTGAAAAGTTCTTCAACCAACCTAGTTGGTAATTTGATCAACAGCATTTATCTTTCAAATGCCAAACTCAACAGTAATATGTTCCATATGAAATAAATATGGAAAATTGTATGTGAACACAAATACATTCAGAAAAGAATTAGGTCACTCCAGGAACTTTGTCTTCTCATTTTGGCTCCTTGCCCTACTGGTTTTCATATCCTGCAGGTCCAAGGGTAGCAGCAATCAGTCTGTGAGCCCTTTCTTTCTTTAGCCAACATTAGAAGTCAAGATGAGAAAGTGTACTTTTATTGTATTTGCTAGAAAGTTTTAATTTAGAATGTACAAACTCTCTCATTTAGAATATGTGCAAATTACCCTCAATTTTTCAGGAAAAATAGTCAACTATTTATATCTGGTTCTAATAAACACTTTTTATTTATTTTGTAAAGTATTTTAAGTCTTTTACAAGTAATCTAGAATTTTTTAATTAAAATTTTAATTACCTAGTTTTTGTTAGAAAGTCAAGCATAATTTAGTCATAGCAAACTATCAAGTATTAATAATAGTGTTAGGGCATTATTGTCTCATCAAAAAATAGAAAATAACATAGCAATATGTTCTTCTGGCAAAATGTGATGGTCCAGATTTTTATCAAAAATTTTATGTGGTGAAGTCCTTCTTCCCACTGATTGACTGACTGAATAAGAAAACTATATTACCTTTTAACCTCAGAGGCATATTGCCTGCTCATCAATTTTGGGTTTGAGAAAATTCTTGTAAGGTATCATTCTGAAGACACATGGTCTGAGATAGTTGCTTACATGATCAATTTTATCATCACACGCTTCAGAGTACTATTCTCTATCTCTTTCCATTCATCTTCTGGTTTGCTTGATGACTGTGAAATGTCTTTCTCTGTCAATTTTCTCCTTTTTGCTAGTATAAGGAGAAAAATAAAAAAACTGAATTTCAACTGTGTTCAGTGGAAGCTGAAAGTAGGATGCAAAAAATGATGAAAGCCGGGTTTCTTTTATGCCTTCCTGAAAAATAATGCATACTTTGGCCAACATACTAAGAAAGCTGAAGGATAAGAATTTATTTCATTTTTGCATTATTTTTCTAAATGTTTCATCATTCTTTAGTTTTATTATTTTAGGATCTTTCTCATAGTTAAGACCCATTAACGAATAATGAAGAGTAAAGATAACATAATTCCTAGGATTATTGGGGCACCTGGGTCGCTCAATCAGTTAAGGGTCCAATTCTTGATTTTGGCTCAAGTCATGATCTCAGGGTTGTGAGATCAAGCCCCATGTCAGACTCTATGCCCAGCGTGGAGTTTGCTTGAGATTCCTTCCCCTCCTCCCTTTCCCCTCCTACTCTTCCCTCTGTTCCTGCTCTCTCTATCTCTTTTTCTCAAATAAATAAAATACTAAAAAAGTATCCATAGGATTATGAAATATAAAAATGTTTCAACATATATGAAATCTAGATCATTATGTTACAATGTATTTTTTAGCTTTTTAAAAAATAAGAGTATTGGGTGCCTGGGTGGCTCAGTGAGTTAAGCCTCTGCCTTCGGCTCAGGTCATAATTTCAGGGTCCTGGGATCAAGACCCACATAGGGCTCTCTGCTCAGTTGGGAACCTGTTTCCACCCCCTCTTTCTTTGCCTGCCTCTCTGCCTACTTGTGATCTCTTTTTCTCTGTCCAATAAATAAATAAAATCTTTTAAAAAATAAGAGTATGGTAATTACAAAATAGAATGGGTTTTAGTCTGTTAAAAAATGTTATCTTTCAACTTCGGAATATCTTTAAAATAAGACTTATGAAATATCAATCCTTATAAAATTCTCGAAAAATAATCAAAAATTAAAATTGAGTCTAATGATTCCAAATGCAATACTGAGAGTTAAAGAAATGAAGCTAAGAGGTCACAAATATACATGTATGAACAGACAGTGAAACAATCAAAGATTGCATACTGAGTGCATCTACTGGGATGTCCTGAAATTTTGGAAAGAAAGTCAACTTCTACAGGAAATAAACTAATAATATAATAATAAATTGTATACAAACAAACTGATTGTGATTTCCATATATTTTAAAAGGTCTAGTTGCTGAAACATAAGTAATCTAATCTTTTGGTGTTAAGTGAAAAGAACTTAACGAAGCTTATCTTACTGTATGTCATTATTTTGGCTTCACATAAATCCAACAATGAATTTAAGTTTTACCTATTTATAAGGGTAACCTTCTGTGAGATTATATAAAGTGATCTGAGTGATACCGAGAATTCCTCGTCCAAACTTTTCTTACCTTCCATTTCTTTTAGTGCTGTCTGGTGTTTCGTTATTATCAAACAGTCTAATGCTTTAGTTATAAAAACATTAACTTTACACACTCAAGGAGGAATAGTTCAATTGTGCATTAATTTGATTCAGGAGTTTCAGTGTTTTTGTTCACCTGTTTTTCCAGATTGCACGTTCCAAAGAAGAATTTGAGATGTGCACTTCTGGAGAGTGAATCTGCCTCCTGCCAGAGGACGGCATGAGAGTATTTAGTGCGTACCTACTTGAGAGAATGGATGTTGGAAAAAGAGTATTGTCCAAACAAAGTATCACCCCCAACAAACTTCACCACGTTTGGTCACTCCAGTGATTTAATTATCTTAGTGCCTGACAGACCTGACTATTCCTGCGTTCTCTTCTCTTTCCACTTCCTCCTCCTTCTCCTCCCACTCTTCCTTTTCCTAGTCTCTCTCCTCCTCTTCTTCTGCTTCACCGTCTCCTCCTTCTTATTGCAAATGCAAATAGTCCTCCAAAAATTCATATACGTCCTTTTATATAATTTATAGTTACGTACTTCAAAGAGAATTCTGAAACCACAGCAGTGATATGTTCTTAGGTCATGACGTGAGCCTCCATTTCTTCAACCAAGTACAGGGGAAAGGAGAACGTTAATGCTTTAAAGTTTGCTTGGCTTCTTTTCCACATTCAAGAATGAAAAGAAGAGAAAGAGAGGTTAAAGAGGAGGAGAGAGGCTAAGAAAAGGAAGAGGGGAGGAGAAGGAGGAGGACGAAGAGGAAAGAGAAGAAGAAGAAAAAGAGAAGATGGGAAGGGAAGGGAAGGAAGGAAAGAAGGAAAGAAAAAGGAAAGACACCTTTAAAAAATATTTGAAACAAGTATTAGGGAACTTAAGAGAGAAAATATAGATGTAATTTTGCACTGTCACTCAGATATGCAAACTGATACGGTTGCCAGCACCTTTTAGAAATCATAGAAGGATCACTTGACAGACTGGGGATAAAGCCAACAGTAGGACTGTGTATTTGGGCTTAGTTTGTATGATACATTCATCTTGAACGGCAGGGGGTAAATTTTCTAAATAGGTCACTAGGGATCCCCACAAATCCCATTAGCTAGTAATAGGATTTGTGTGCATAAATTCTCTGGCCTTGAAAATTTAGAATTTGGTGTTTAATTTTCCATATGACCTGTATACCCATTAGTATAAATTAGAAGGAGCTTCTCTGGGAAATTTTTTTTTTTTTTTTTTTTTTTTGCCTCTTGTTTATTCTTTTTTAAATGACGACTCTCTCCAAAGGTTAATCTTTGAAAAATTCTTTAGTGTCTGAAAGTATCTGAGGGGGGATTAAGTGGTGGAGAAAATAATGAAATACTGTTTTTCATGTTTTTTAGCTTATTAGGAAAAGCTCTAAGGGAAAGAAAAAGTAACCCATTTTTTTTTTTACTATACTTTTAAACTATCAGAACAGGAAACATTATGTTCATATCCTTTTAAAATACTGTAATATTTATTAATGTTTTATATACTCAAGTTAATACATCTTTGCCCACAGTGAATACTGAAGATAATCTTGTCAACTTGGATTTTGGTGGGAAAAAGTCTGCCTTTGGGTCCAAAAGCTATTTGAGGATTGTGAACTTTTCAAATAATGTTGATCAAGGAAAGCAGTATCAACTTCTCAGCCATCCCGTATGAACTTAAAGGAGGAATACAGGAGATAAAGTCACCACAAGATAAACAAACTTAACAGGCTTCTCTGAGTGTTGTTTTGAATTTTCAGGTTTGTTTGAACCACAATCAAAGTCAATATACAAGCAGTTTATCCTTTGAGCAGAGATATGTAGAATAGGGGCCAAAAACTTATATGTGCCCTGGACTCCTACAGCTGAATTTAACCCAGTTTCATCTGACATAATAATGAGTACTTTATTCTTTATGATAAATTGCACTGTTTAATAGTAGTAACGACCATGAGATAGATGTCACTTATTTAAGCAAAAAATAAGGAGGTTACTATAAGGATACTGCTGGAATATATCTTTGGTTAGAAAAAAGAAAGGAGGCTGTCTATAACTTGTCAAATTCCTCAAATATGTTTTTCTCATTTATCCCTCTTAATTAGCTGAGAAAATATAATATTATCCATCTGCATCTTAGCAAAGGACGACAGAGATGCTTGGAAGACCGACTTAGCATTCCAAGCATACACAGTTAACTGGTGTCTGGCTTCAGTGACCTGGTTTTGCCAAGATCCAAAGACACCTCCATGCTCATCCAGGAATGCAGGCTGGCCACTCTTAATCCATTCTAATTCTGATCGCCCGAAGAGGTGTTGCTGATGTAATGGTAGTTTTTTAAGTCTCTGTTTTCTTTTGTTTTGTTTTAGTGGCTTTCCATTTGGATAATCTTCAACACTGGATTTAAACCTCCCAGTACTTTGGTGTAAAGGATTATACAAGAACAGCTGAATATTCCCATACATGAGTTTTCCATTCTCTTTCTTAAAAAGGACATTGCATTTTCTCCAGTGTTATTAAAAAAAAAAAAATCTTTTAACCATGGCTAAAAAAAGGGAATCTGCATATTGATTAGGTCAGTAACTATGTGGATGCAGGGTGGAGAGAACAGACAAAAAAGAGAGAGAGAGAGACCAAGGGAAGGAGGCTTGAAAGCCCTGCTCTCACTCCCATGGTGCCAGAAGTGATTAATTTTAGAGGGTCAGTGTGTTAGTTAACAATTGCTTCAAAAATCTTGCATAACACAGAACCACAAAGTTCTCTGAGCATACAATGTAAGAATTGGTTTAGCTCATGCATCTGTGGGACCTCTCGGGGATGGGTGACCTAAATCGGGCTCATCTGTAGCAGCTCCTCTTTGTGTCTGTTATCTTCCTTTGATGAGCTGTATATACCCGGCAATTCCCACAGCAATGGCAGAGGATTAGGAAAGCAACTTGAATCTTGCAAGGCCTCTGAGGCATAGACACAAAGTTGGCCCTCCATCATTTCTGCCATACTCTACTTGGCAAAGCAAGTTATAGGGCCAAGTCCAAAGTCTGAGGAGATGAAGTACACTCTATCCCTCTAGAAAGATGAACTACAAAGCCATGTGGCAAAAGGCAGGTATACCAGAACAGGTGAAGCATTGAAGTCATTAATGCAATTTACTATAGCCAGCACAACTGCCAAGGAAAGGAAAGGACCCTGAGAAATGAGGAATGATCTGACTCTAGGCCAGAAAGTTGAAGGATTTATCAGCTGGGTGAGTATAGCCTGTTGGGTCTTATAACCCCCATGAAAAAACTGAATTGCCAGGGGTTTGAGGAATGTTCAGGCAATAGTGCTCATGGCAGTTTGTAGGACTTAAAGAGGTCTAAAACGGCTGCTGTGCTTTCTGAAAGATTAAGAGGTATGTGATATATTGGGCAAGTGGATTTTTCCACACCCATACCTCAGACACTACTCTCTCTCTCTCTCTCTCTTTTTTGAAGATTTTATTTATTTATTTGACAGAGAGAGAGATAGCAAGAAAGGGAACACAAGCAGGGGGAGTGGGAAGGGGAGAAGAGGCTTCCTGCTGAGCAGGGAGCCCAATGTGGGGCTCGATCCCAGAACCCTGGGATCATGACCTGAGCTGAGCTGAAGACAGAGGCTTAATGACTGAGCCACCCAGGCACCCTCCCTTTCTTTCTTTCTTTCTTTCTTTTTTTTTTTTTTTGAATGAGAAAAGAAATTTAAAATGATTGAACTACAGAATAATTAATATCCTATTAATTTAAACTTCTTCTGTGTCCTTAGACCTTTCATTCGGTAAAGTAGCTACAATAACTTACAACTAAAATTTCACATTCATACTGTGCTTCAATTTTTATGAAATGGTCTCATATCTATTATCTTAATTGATTCCAAATAATCTTATTATATGTAAAAGTCTGAGATTAATCACACCAATTACACATAAATCTACCTAAGTTCCCTTAGCTGGTTCCAGAATTTTTCAAAATCTTAAGTTCTCCTTTCCCCTTTCCCTTATTTCCCTCTTCTCTAAAGCCTTCCTACTCCTCCACATCTTTTTTGTATCTCTCACTGATCCTAGCAATAACCCTTTCATATATATAATATATAAATTCAATTTCCAAATGTTATAGCCCAAGGTCCAAATCTGGCAATCTTCCCACTTGGACCCCCTCTCTTTGGAAGAGAGATAGCAAATAGGAGTGGGAGTTAGATGTAGGAATAGTGAATGTAAACAACCATGTTTTCATCTGGCCTGGGCTTTGGGCCCTTTGAACATCTCTGCTAATAAAGCTTCCCAAAGAATTTACCCAGGACCTCTTTGCAGAAACTAGTTGGCTCAAAGTTCTTCCTGGAATAGGAAGAAAAATTAAAAAATAAATAAACACTGGTACTGTGTATTGCATGCGCGTGGTGGGGATGGAGTGGGTGGCTAATGTTTCAGATAAGGATATACAATGAACGTGGGTATGCTTGTTTGATCGTTCCGTCCGTCATTTGGCAACCCTGCGTGTCAGCCCGGTAACCACCTCTTCATCCTGTGCTGAAGGATAGTTGGAAGAAAGGCAGGCAGGGACAAGAGGCTTCCCCCCACCTGCAAGGAAGCCACTCAAAAAAAAAAAAAAAAAAAAAGGAAACTACCCTTAAAAGGATTTTATGCCAGACTGGAAAGAGCCCTCCACTGTTTCCCACATGACAGGTAGATGACAAAAACCTGATTGGATGACAGGAGCAGGGAAGGTTAATCAGATTGAAACAGCCAGCCAACGAGCCCATAAAAATCCCTAGACTTGGAAGCTCCTGTGGCAGCCCTCTCGGGTCCCCTCCCTCTTCAAGAGCTTTGTACTATTACTCAATAAACGTTATTATCGCTCAATAAACTTTGCTTTGCTGCCCACCACTCTTCATCTGGTCTGCCTCTTCATTCTTTGAAGTGGCGTGATCAAAAACCGCGGAAGGAGAAGGAAATCCCGTAACACCTGGTTCTAAGCAGTATCAACCTCTCAGCGCCAGAAAGAGGCTGACTGGCTCACTTTTTGATGGAGAATCTTCATATCCCCTTATCTTTTTAAACATCAGTGGCCTTGCAATTTCTGTGGGCTCATTTGGTACTGCTTCAGAGGATATGGACATAAGCTCTTTGAAAACACTGCTGCTGTTTGTTGTTAAAGTTGTTTCTAAGATAACTTCATTACCTTGTGTTGAAAGCTACCAGAGGTCTAGCCTGCCAGAATTGGTAGGCAGGACCAATTATTTTCATATGGGGTGTCAGAGCTCCTTGGAAAAGGTGTGATTTTTTTTTTTTTTTTAACTTGTCAGAGAACAAAGAGAATAGTGTCTCATTGATATGATCTTTGGAGGTGTTATCCTGTGCCTCTAAGAATTCTTTAATTCTTGATGGGTACAATTTAAGCTCCCTTGGAACATTATAGGAAGAGATTGCTTCTTTATCTTCCCAATCTGTTAGTCTTATGATGGGCCCTTAAGTACATATCCATGTGAGCCTTGGGTAAATGCTGAAAGAAGTCTCTCTTAATAATATGTCATTAAGTAGTTTGCTTCATAAACAACAATTTTTTTAAAGGATTGGTTATTATAAGGTGTTAGGAGAATTCACGGAAGTACTATTATATGTTATAAGAATAGATTTGCTAAAATTAAAATATTTTTATTAATGTGGTATTCCACATTTTTGTATCATTTTTATGTGACTTTCTTTTTTAAAATGTACAATTTTACTATAGAATTTATATATAATTATATATAATTTATGTGTAATTTTACCATAGAATTTATATATATTATATATAATTATAATTTATATATATAATATTTCTTAAAGGTGTGAATTATTATCTCAATTTTATAAATGTATAAAGAAAATACTTTTCTAATGTCTTAAATAATAATAATGACAATTACAGTAGTGGCAGTTATCATGTGGCAGGTATATTACTAACTCATATTGTGTTATTTCCCTAATGCTTCAAAACTTACTATGATACAGATATTTATTATTATTTACACTTTACAGATGGATAAACTTCTATTTAGAGAGTTTGAGTCACTTTCCAAAAATACGAGAAAGATCCAGGTTCTAAAACCAGGGTCAGCAAATTACATAGGTTATTTGTTTGTTCCTTTGTTTCAAGTTTTCAATTAAATTCTAGTTAGTTAACATATAGTGTAATATTGGTTTTAAGAGTAGAATTTAGTGATTCATCATTTACATATAACACCCAGTGCTCATCCCAACAACTGCCCTTGACATAGGTAAATTTTTAAACTACTATTATGCTTTCCTAACACCCAAAACTGGACATGAAACATTAGAGTGATACGAGTGAAGATTACACATTTTAAAAATGTGGATTTTTCCCCACCCATCCCATCCTAAGAAATAGATCAGGGGGTTGATACTGAGAGTCACGTTCACAGAACACAAAATAATTAATATCTTAAGTAAAAATGTTTAGAGAAAAAATTTTCTTTTTTTCCAACTCTGTGAACATTGTCCCATGTGTTCTAGACTTCTGTGTGATGCAGAAAGACAGCATCAACTGTTGAACAGAAAGGAACTATGTTGAGAGGGTAATGACATCTCATCGATGTCCTGGAACTCCATTACTCATAAAGCAGTGGGGCCCGAGAAAAATGGCCTCACCAAGAGCAGCTATCTGATTGGCCAGGGGATTAACATAGCTTCTAATGTGATTATGGGCTCTACCTAAAAACAAAACAAAACAAAACAAAAAACATTATATCAGAGCCAAGGCTGGGCTGTCAGCTTGTGGAGATAGAGCCGACAGTGGGGCTATTCATTCAATGGCACACATGACAAAATTCAGCTCAAACCATAGGGGGCACATTTTCAAGTGAGCCCTCATAGATTCTATTATTTAGTAATGGGATTTGTGGGCATCGAGTCTCGTGCATGGAAAAATCTACATTTAGGTGACTAATTTTCCATGTGACAGACCAATTTATTGAATTAAAAAACTGAGCAAAATAGTGCAAATGTTCTGGCAACTTTCAGTTTCCTTTCTCTTATATCTCTGCTTTGTCAAAAATGACACATTTGTTGAATGGTAAACTATGTCTCATAAAGTAAAGTTATAGAGTATAAAATAATGGTGTGATACAAAGTGAATTTAAAAAATTACAAGTCATCTATGTTTGGTGGAATTTCTCTGACAGAAATGATCATGTAAGTAAAAAGAGCCAGCACTGTCTCTGAAACATAGAAAGATCCCTTGAATGTGTCTTGAATCCAACAGAACTAGCTCCTCTAAAAACGACTTGGTTTTAATAATTTAACTGCTGCTATCACACAGATGCTCTCTGGGTAGAATTGTATAATTTTGCTTTCCTTAGTGATACTGGAACTAGGTTATAAAATATGCATGTTTTATTTATTTATTTTTGTCTTGGAATTAGTGGCTGAAGACTTCTTAATTTCCTAACTATGGGCTTTTTTTATTTCTTTTCCAGTCTCTCAGAATGTGGAGGAAGGTTTTTATTCAGAGGTATGAATTCTGTGATGCTGTTTTGCTCACATTAAGTTGAATTTTTGCCAAGTGTTATGTTAGATGCAATCACTGCTGGGGATTCTGTGGGTGTTACTGAAAATTACTTGGACAGAAAAACAATATGTTGGCTCAGTATAGGCTGAGAAAGTGGGGATGCAGGGGCACAAGGGAGTGCTTTGCATTATGTGGCAGTGGCTGGAATTCTTTCTGCCTCATTTCCAACCAAAACATTCTACTCAGAGCTTTGTCACTTTGCGGTGACAATATTCAGACCCAAACTTCTTAGTTTGCTACCTTAGCTTAGACATTTTCATCTAGTTAACACCTACCTAACCCATTAACTTCTAAAATTATTCAAAGGCAGGAAGTTTCAGTTAAGGGGGAAAAAAAAAAAAAGCTGTGAAAATCAGTAAAGAGATTATCAAGGAACAAACTCTTGATAAGAAAATTATTAAAAGAAATAAAAGAGCTTCAGCCAATAATGAAAACAGAAGCTTCCCTTCCCATTTTCTCTATTTTCTTTTTTCCTACCACTTAGTACATGTCTCCTGTTTCTGTCAACATGGCGCATAAAGGGACCATCTGTTCCTTAGCTGTTCTTCCACAGCGGAGACTTTCATACCCTTTCCTTTAGTGGCTCTCTCTCTCACCCTCAGTTCTGGTTCCTTAAACCAACTAGTCAAATAGAATTTCCCATTTAGATTGTCTGCCTACAACTCATGTTTTATAAATTCAAAGTTTGTAAATACATAAGCAAAACATGTTTTGAACAAACATAGCTTTTATAAATTTAAAATTTATAAAGTTTCAAAGATAAGCATATATGCCTTTTATAATCAAAAAGAGGGTGACCAACCATGCTAGTTAGCCTGAAATTGTCCAGTTGTAGTGTTATAGGACCCATGTTCTGAGAAACCTAAGAATCCCAGGCAAACCAGGGCAACTGGGCATCCTAAAATGATAACAGTAGTTCGAAATATCCTGGCAGCTAGGATGATGAGGTCAAGTTGCTATTTATCATATAACTCATTATCATGAAGAATAAAATATATCATTTCTCACAGAAACTGTGCATGTGTGTGTTGTATGTGAATTACTAAATTCAAAGAGAAGTTCGTATTTGGGAGGCACTGAGTAATACACAGGATTCCATGTGACTTTCTCAAAAAATTACATGGAACCTAAGGGGCTAGCTCTGATTTTCAAAAAAGGAAATATCTAACCCTGGACTGTATTAAAGGGAAGTAATTCTGTGGTTGTCTTAAATGCTGATGCAAATTTCAGGACAATTATGAAATACTTAAGGAGTAAGTAGCTAATATACTCCTTAAAATATCAACCTATAACAGTGATTTCTCTCTGTTCGACCTTTGCTAGGACCTGGAGAGCAGAATTAAAGGTTGCTTGTTTGATCAGGGCCTTTGCTATTCCAAAATATTCATCAAGACAGATCAGCAATTATGGTACCTTTATGTTATCCGTTGCGAGGAGTCTAAAATCTTAAGTCACTCAAACATTGTTACCACTTAAACTTTTCTCTTTTTTTTATGCTAAAAGCTTTCCTAGTTTTACCCAGAAGGGTTTCATATTTTCCCTGCATTTTCTTGGCCTTGCTGCTTCCCAGGATGACACTGACCTCTTACAAGTAAATCTTCTTCAGTCTCTTCTCTTCTTTCTTCTCTTCTCTCTCCTTTCCTCTTTCCTTTCCCCTCTCCTCTCCTCCCCTTCCTCTCCTCTCCTCTCTTCTCTTTTCTTTCATTTTTTCATTTCACACATATTTCTTGAGCACTTACTCTGTGCCAGTTACAGTGGTAGATACCAAAGATAAAATGACAGACAAAACAGACACAAATTCCCGCCGTCATGTATCCTACAATCTACTGAGGGTGTATAGACAATAACAACAAAGATGGTGATCAATTCTTGGAGAAAGGGAGATTGGAAGAATTGGGATGATGTTTTCATTTTAAATAATAAATTGACATTGGATAAAAAGCTAAAGGAGAGAGCATGCCATGGAGATGTAAGATGAAGTTTTGGTAACTTCTGCACCTCTATTTTGATATAGCTTTTCTTTATATCACTATACCCCGAATACCCATTGCTTCAGTGTAATGTAAATAGAATAATCTCAAGGCCTCAGTTGGAAATAAGTACAGTTAAGATGATAACTTGGCATAAAATTGGAGTTTTATCTTTCTTATATTGAAATTGGAAAACAATGTAACTCTAATAAACAATGTAATTCTAATAAAATTTCCCATAATAATCTCATGGCCAAAATAGATGGTATTATGAAAAATACTACTGGATTAGCTGAGAAACCAAGGCTTTGATCCATAGCTATACTTATAATTAGCTACAAAATGTACAGTGCATATTCTTGTTCTGTTTATTTTTCAACATGATAGAGGATGTCAACATGCATTCTATAGCAACTTCTAGTTCTGTAATGATATAATCTAAGATTCTAGGATTAAATTGTACCACTTCCAAACATCACTCTGTTTTATACAAAAGTAGTATTTCTGGGGACCCCCCACATCTCACTTCAGACATTTACTATCTTAATACTTGAATACAGCCAACTCAAGAACACCCTAGGAAGACTGTGCCTCACAGTATAAGGCAGAAAATGCCCAGTCCACTAAACTCTCTCTTTTAACAATTATGGCAAGCGAAGTCTAAAATATCCACAGTGACCTAAGCCCTTGTATAATCTCTCTTTGAGTGTGAGCAGGATATGATGGGATATAATTCTCAAGATTATGTTACTTTATATGATAATTGTTAGTTAAGGAAAATTGTAATAATAAAGGACTCTAATTAGTTGACTTTGAGTCAATAAAAGATGGATTATCCTTTGCGGTGACAATATTCAGACCCAAACTTCTTAGTTTGCTACCTTAGCTTAGACATTTTCATCTAGTTAACACCTACCTAACCCATTAACTTCTAAAATTATTCAAAGGCAGGAAGTTTCAGTTAAGGGGAAAAAAAAAAAGCTGTGAAAATCAGTAAAGAGATTATCAAGGAACAAACTCTTGATAAGAAAATTATTAAAAGAAATAAAAGAGCTTCAGCCAATAATGAAAACAGAAGCTTCCCTTCCCATTTTCTCTATTTTCTTTTTTCCTACCACTTCCCACATTGCCCTTCACTGCTGACAGAATCACCTCTTGGAATGACTATTTAAAATGGACTTTAATGGGGCGCCTGGGTGGCTCAGTGGGTTAGGCCTCTGCCTTCTGCTCAGGTCATGATCTCAGGGTCTTGGGATCAAGCACTGTATTGGGCTCTCTCATCAGAAAGGAACCTGTTCCCTCTCTCTCTCTCTCTCTCTCCCCCTGCCTCTCTGAGTACTTGTGATCTCTCTGTCAAGTAAATAAATAAAATCTTAAAAAAATAAATAAATAAATAAAAAGGACTTTAAGTCTTAAATATATCCTTGTCCAAAAAGCTAGTTTAGTGCTGAGTACATATTTTGCACTCTTTGGTTATTCTTTTTCTTTTTTTTTAAACCCATTTTTTAAAATTTAATTTAATTTTTTTCAACGTTCTAAAATTTATTGTTTATGCACCACACCCAGTGCTCCATGTAATACATGCCTTCCTTAATACCCACCACCAGGCTCACCCAACCCTCACCCTCCCACCCCTTCAAAACCCTCAGCTTGTTTCTCAGAGTCCACAGTCTCTCATGGTTTGTCTCCCCTCTGATTTCCCCCAACTTACTTCTCTCCATCTCCTAATGTCCTCCATGTTATTCCTTATGCTCCACAAGTAAGTGAAACCATATGATAATTGACTCTTTCTTCTTGACTTATTTCACTCAGCATAATCTCTTCCAGTCCTGCCCATGTTGATGCAAAAGTTGGGTATTCATCCTTTCTGATGGAGGCATAATATGCCATTGTACATATGGACCATATCCTCAAACTCAACACACACAAAACAGATAATCACGTCAAAAAATGGGCAGAAGGCATGAACAGACACTTCTCCAGAGAAGACATACAAATGGCTAACAGATACATGGAAGAATGTTCATCATCATTAGCCATCAGGGAAATTCAAATCAAAACCACAATGAGATACTACTTCACACCAGTTAGAATGGCCAAAATCAGCAAGACAGTAAACAACAAGTGTTGGAGAGGATGTAGAAAAAGGGGAACCCTCTTACATTGTTGGTGGGAATGCAAGTATGGTGGATCCACTTTGGAAAACAGTGTGGAGATTCCTGAAGAAATTAAAAATAGAGTACCCTATGACCCTGCAATTGATCTATTGGGTATTTATCCCAAAGATACAGATGTAGAGAAAAGAAGGACCATCTGTACCCCAGTGTTCATAGGAACAATGGCCACAGTCACCAAACTGGGTAAAGAACCAAGATGCCCTTCAACAGACAAATGGATAAAGAAGACATGGTCCATATGTACAATGATTATTCATTTTCTTAATGGGTTTTACAGTATTACAAGTAAAACTGCATGATTAAATGTGGTATGTAGAACCTTTACAAATGAATAGAAATATGTATGTATGTAATTACATATTTAGTTTGAGGTATAATTAACATATATCAGTTTCACATTTACAAAATGATTCAATATTTGTATATATGGCAAAATGATCATCAAATTAGGTTTAGTTAATATCTATCACTACACAGAGTTACAAATATTTTTGTGATGAGAAATTTTAAGATTTACTCCTTTATTACAAAACAAAAAAAATTTACTCTTTTTGGAACTTTCAAATACACAATACAGTATTATTAACCATAGTCACCATGCTATACATTGCATCTCCTGGACTTACTTATAACTGGAAGATTATACCTTTGGACCAGAAGTTCTTTTTCTGGTGGGATAAAGAGAGAAGCATTATTCCCTCTTCTAAGACTTCTGAAATCCCAACACAAAGGTGTCTAACATTTCTCTTACTCTTTAGGACTTCTGTGTCTGTCACATAACTTTCATGCAACTAATACTATGAAGACAGTATTTCAAAACTTTATCCTCAAACCAGATATTTACATAACCACATATTCAACCTACATCTCCAACTGAACTCCACTTTCTCTTCCTTTACAGTTGGAGAGGAATGGGTATGTAGATGAAGAATCTTACAATAAACCAAGGACTTAACTAGCCTGCATTGAGACAGGCTACCATAACCCAATAAACAGAAGAAGTGAAGGCTGTACAGAGCAAGACCATCTCATGGCACTGAATATGAAATCTGCTGTCTGACAGGGTGAAGCATAACACTTAGCTATTTCTTTTAAGCTTCATTTCCTCCCACAAAAAGCCATTCTTTAGCCCTATAGTTCAACTCACATCAGTATAATGCAAATCTTTGATGCCTAAAACTGGTTTTAATTCAGCACAGAGACATGAAGTTTGCAATGTTGTATGTGTATATTGTAATGGTCAAACAATAGAGTATGTCTTGACCAGGGAACAACACATTTAATAAAGACATCTTATTTATCATGTATAAAGTATAATTCAGAGGAAAATCTGAAAGCTTTAACATCAAAATTTCTGAATAAAAAATGTTAAATTTAAGATTTCCAATTACAAATGAAGAAAAGTTCATGTTTATGTGGCTTTACATTACATTTAATTAAATATCACCTTTGTTGAAAGAATAGACAATTGAATTTTACCAGTGTTAGAATTATTAATGGTGCAACACATTTTAGGGTCTCTTGGCCAATTCTCATTCTTGAAAAATAAATACAGTGGAGGAAAGTGTTGTGGTGAATAGTTCACAACTCACTGTCTCCTACAGAGAAATCTTAGAGCTCACTTAAGTAGAAACAACGGTCTCTTTTTTGAAAAGAAAGAGAAGAAGTTAAGAAATACAGTTAGAGTTAAGAGCTACTGGCTACACATGAAGCAGAGATTGCATGTTAGATTCTTTAAAAAGGCCTGGAAGGAAAAAAATAAAAAGCCTTGGGAGGAGGGGGCCAAGATGGCAGAGGAGTATGAGACCCTATTTCAACCAGTCACCTGAATTGAGCTACATATCTACCAGAGCACTCTGAACACCCATGAAATCAGTTGGAGATTTAAAATTATACACTTCTGGATCTCTATGTGGACAGAGAATCATCAGTGGAGAAGTACAGAGGAGTTGGGAGTGAATGCACTGATATCGGAGGATAAACAGAAGCGGGAGGGAGCCACCAGAAGGGAGACATTGGAAGGTAACGCCCCAATGCGAAAGTGTCCTGTGCTTGGGGACCAGCAATAGCTTGGAGACCAGCGGTTGTGAGATGGGAAGAGACAGATAACAGCACTCAAACAGAACAAAGGGACTTAAGGGACAATTGTTGGGACAGGGTCTCTGCAGGTGTGGACCTAAGCCCACAGTCCCAGGACAGCCCATCTGCTGCCTCCCTGCACCTAAGTCAATGGGTCCCTGGAGCTGACGGCTGTCGTGGCCAATCATAGCTGCCTCCACTGCCTTGACTACTGCTGGGCAGGCTCAAGTCAGCAGTCCCTGGGGCTGGTGGCTGCTGCTGCTACCATAGCCACTGCTGCCTCTGACGTAGCTGAGAGGACCCAGCATGGACTTGAGTCAGTGGTTTGGGAAATGGCAGCTGCCAGGCCCAGGATCTCCTAGACCAGTGTCATTTGTGGTTTTGGTGGCACGGGGGTAGAAAGACAAGCAGGGACCTCTGGCAACCACTGACACGGTAGCTGGATATGAGCATCACCTGTGAGAGGCTGTGGTATTCAATGGAGTTTGCAGAGGGGGAATCTGTGTGTTCTGGAGGCTTCAGAGAGGAGCAGTCTATGGTTTCTTTCTGAGGTGGAGGCTGGGTGCACACAGTTTACTTTGCTCTGACCCTCCAAAAACACAAGAAAAGCCTCCAGAAAATAAAAGCCTCCAGGGAATAAAAGCCTCCAGAGAACAAAAGCCCAAAAAACCTGTTTCTGGGGAGCCCAGCCCCTTGATGGGAACAGGATAACTCTGCTCAAACAGGACTGACTGAAAAACAACATGGCAGGCCCCTCCCCCAGAAGACAAGCTGAAAGAACAAGAGGACAGCATCCTTAAGGTCTCCATAAAGCTGTAAAACCCCAACACCAGGATAAAACAGTATATTAAGCTCCTAGTATTGCCTCACAGCCTGTATATTTCTTAGATACACCTTTTCTCTTGTTTCAAATTATTTCTCATGATTCCTGTTCTTTTTTTTTTTTTTGCTGCTTAACCATTTCAATTAGATGTTTAATATAACATATTCCATAGTAACTTTTTAAGTTGAAATTTTTCATATATATACTTTTTTCTTTTCCTTTTTCATATATGTATATAGATAGATAGATAGATAGATATAGATATAAGCTTCAATGTAGTCCTTTTTTCCCTATTCAATACTGCCTCTATATATACACCTGTTTTAATTTCCCTGTATCTCTGGAAAATTGAGCCCTCTAACAAAGATAACAAGATACACCCAGGAGGAACTAAAATACCTTTCCTCATCCACATTGAGGGATTATAACCACCATCCCATTACCCACCCACCCCCCTTTATTTTGTGAGTCTTTTTCTTTTGTCAGTCTTTCTGTTTGTTTTTGGTTTTGTACTTTATAAACCTTGGGGTTCATTTTTGCCTTTCTTTTTTTCTTTTTCCCTTTTTGGTCTTTTTGCTTATTTGTTTTTGTGTTTATACTTTATAAATCTTATTCATGGGGCTCATTTTGGCTTTTTTTTTTTCTTTTTTCTTTCTTTTTGGTGGTGACTTCCAATTGCTCTGAAACCTTCCAGGGTGCACCTTCCAGGATCATGTTTGATATTTTCAGATATACATCCCCGCAACCACCTCTCACCAGAAATACTAGGACGAAGAACCCCCAAGAGATGAAAAATTCAGACTGTGACCTGTGCCACAGAACTAATGGATAGGAACATAAGCAAGATGTCAGAAATAGGGTCACAGTTGTGCAGACAATGAGTAGGTTGGAGAAAACCATTAGTGGCAACACAGATTCTCTAAGGGCAGAAGTGAGAGCTGACCCAGCAGAACTTAAAAATGCTATCAATGAGATCCAATCTAATCTAGATACTCTAACAGCTAGGGTAAATGAGGTAGAAGGTCAAATTAGTGATCCATAAGACAAATGGGTAGAAAAGAAGGATCAGGAGGAGACCTGGAGCAAATAGCTTGGAATCCATGAAAACAGAATTAGAGAAATAAATGATGCCATGAAATGTTCCAGTGTCAGAATTATTGGGAACCCTGAGGGGTGGCGAGAGAGAGAGGACTAGAAGATATAGTTGAATAAATCCTAGCTGAGAATTTCCCTAATCTGGGGACTGAAACAAGTGTTTGTTTCCTAGAGGCAGAGAGGACACCCCCCAAGATCAACAAGGGTAGAGCGAATTTGTAAGCATGTAATTGTGAAACTCACAAATTGTAAAACAGAGAAAATATCTTAAGGGCAGCTAGGGGAAAGAGATTCCTTAAATACAGAGGGAGGAATATCAGAATAATATCAGACCAGGCCACATAAACCTGGCAAGCCAGAAAAGGCTGACAAGACATATTCAGGACACTAAATGAGAAGAACATGCAGCCAAGAATACTTTATCTGGCAAGGCTGTCATTTAGAATGGATAGAGAGATAAGAGTTTCCAAGACCTGCAAAGACTAAAAGAATATGTGACCACAAAGTCAGCCCTACAAGAAATATTAAGGGGGGGATTCTATAAAAGAAGAAAGACCCCAAAGTGATATAGAACAGAAATTTACAGAGACAATCTATAGAAAAGGGATCTCACAGGCAACATTATGACAATAAAAACATATCTTTCAATCACTCTCAATGTGAATGGCCTAAATGCACCCATAATATGGCACAGAGTTGCAGATTGGATTAAAAAAACAAAATAAAAAACAACAACAACAAAACAAAACAAAACAGGACTCATCCATACGTTATCTATGAGACTCATTTTCAACCTAAAGATATATCCAGACTGAACATGGAGAACCATCTTTCATGCCAACAGGCTTCAAAAGAAAGCTGGGGTAGCAATTCTCATATCAGACAAATTAGATTTTAAGATAAAGACTGTAGTCAGAGACACAGAAGGACACTATATCATTCTTAAAGTTCTATCCAACAAGAAGATCTAACAATTATAAATATCTATATCCCCAACATGGGAGCAGCCAACTACGTAAGCCAACTGTTAATCAAAATAAAGAGACATGTTGATAAGGATACATTAATTGTAGGGGATCTTAACACACCACTCTCAGCAATAGACAGATCATCTAAGCAGAAAATCAACAAAGAAACAAGAACTTTCATACATTGGGCCAGATGGACCTCATAGATATATACAGAACATTCCACCCTAAAACAACAGAATAATTATTCTTCTCAAGCACTCATGGAACTTTCTCCAGAACAGGCCACATACTAGGTCACAAATCAAGTCTCAATTGATACCAAAAGATAGAGATTATTCCCTACATATTCCTAGACCACGGTGCTTTGAAATTGGATTTCAATCACAAGAAAAAGTTTGGGAGAAATTCAAATATTTGGAAGCTAATGACCATCCTGCTCAAGAATGTTTGGATCAACCAGGAAATCAAAGAAAAACTTAAAACAATTCATGTAAACCAATAGAATGATGACACATTGGACCAAAACCTATAGGATACAGCAAAGGCAGGCCTAAGGGGGAATCATAGTCATCCAAGCCTCACTCAAAAAAATTTTAAAAATAACAATTACATAAACTCCCTTTACAGCTTAAAGAACTGGAGAAGCAGTAACTAATTAAGCCTATCCCACCCATGAGAAGGGAAATAATTAAGATAATAATTAAGAGCAGTGATCAATGAATTAGAAACCAGAGATACAGTAGAATGCATCAAGAAACTAGAAGCTGGTTCTTTGAAAGAATTAATAAGATAGATAAACCACTGACTAGACAAATCCAAAAGAATAAAGGACCCAGAGTAATAAACTTATGAATGAAAGGGGAGAGATCAGGACTAACACCAAGGAAATAGAAACAATCATCAGAAATTATTATCAACAGCTGTAGATCAATAAGTTAAGCAACCTAGAAGAAATAGACGCATATCTAGAAACCTATAAACTTCCGAGACTGAAATAGGAAGAAATTGACAACCTGAATAGGCCAATAACTAGTAATAAGATGAAGCAGTGATTAAAACCTCTCAAAAAACAAGAGTTCAGGACCTGATGGATTCCCTGGGGAAT
Organism: Martes martes; assembly: GCF_963455335.1. NCBI lineage: Eukaryota > Metazoa > Chordata > Mammalia > Carnivora > Mustelidae > Martes > Martes martes. The sequence continues at coordinate 133,885,245 of NC_137889.1, forward strand.
TCTACCAAACATTCAAAGAAGAAATAATACCTATTCTCCTGAAGCTGTTTCAAAAAATAGAAACAGAAGGAAAACTTCCAGACTCTTTCTATAAAGACAGCATTACCTTGATCTCCAAACCAGGCAAAGACTGCATCAAAAATTTCAGACCAATATCCCTGATGAATATAGATGCCAAAATTCTCAACAAGATCCTAGCTAATAGGATCCAATGGTACATTAAATAGATTATCCACCATGACCAGGTGGGATTTATCCCTGGGAGGTAAGGGTGGTTAAACATGCACAAATACATCAATGTGATAGAACACATCAATAAAAGAAGAGAGAAGAACCACATGGTCATCTCAATTGGTGCAGAAAAAAAACATTTGAAAAAAATACAGTATCCTTTCTGATTAAAACTCTTCAGAGTATAGGGACAGAGGGAACATTCCTCAACTTCATAAAATCCATCTGAAAAACCCATAGTGAATATGACTCTCTATGGGGAAAACCTGACAGCCTTCTCATTGAGATCAGGAACATGACAAGGATGCCCACTCCCACCACTATTGTTCAACATAGTACTAGAAGTCCTAGCAAGAGCAATCAGACAACAAAAATAAATAAAAGGTATTCAAATTGACAAAGAAGAAGTCAAACTCTCTCTCTTCTCAGATGACATGATACTCTATGTGGAAAACCCAAAAGCCTCCATTCCCAAATTACTAGAACTCATACAGCAATTCAGTAACGTGGCAGGATACAAAATCAATGCACAGAAATCAGTTGCTTTCTTACACACTAAAAATGAAACTGTAGAAAGGGAAAATAGAGAATTGATTCCATTTAAAATCAAGCCAAAAACCATAAGATACTTTGGAATAAATCTAACCAAATGGTAAAGGATCTATACTGGAGGAACTACAGAAGACTCATGAAAGAAATTGAAGAAGACACAAAAAGATGGAAAAACATTCTGTGCTCATGGATCGGAAGAATAAACATTGTTAAAATGTCTATGCTGCCTAGAGCAATCCATACTTTCAACACCATCCCAATCAAAATACCATCGGCATTTTTCACAGTGCTGGAACAAACAATTCTAAAATTTGTTTGGAACCAGAAAAGACCCCGAATTGACAAGGAAATGTTGAAAAAGAAAAACAAAGCTGTGGGCATCACGTTGCCTGATTTTAAGCTTTACTACAAAGCTGTGGTCGCCAAGACAGCATGGTACTGGCACAAAAACAGGCACATAGACTAATGGAACAGAGTAGAGAGCCCAGATATGGACCCTCAACTCTGTGACCAAATAATCTTCAACAAAGCAGGAAAAGATATCCAGTGGAAAAAAAGACAGTGTCTTCAATAAATGGTGCTGGGAAATTGGAAAGTTATCTATTTTTAGAATGAAACCAACCATTCTCTTACATCATACACAAAGATAAACTCAAAATGGATGAAAGACCTCAATGTGAGACAGGAATCCATCAAAATCCTAGAGGAGAACATAGGTAGTAATCTCTTCAGCATTGGCCACAGCAACTTCTTTCAAGTCACGTCTCCAAAGTCAAGGAAAACAAAAGTGAAAATGAACTTTTGGGACTTCATCAAGATAAAAAGCTTCTGCACAGCAAATGAAACAGTTAACAAAACAAAGAGGCAACCCAGAGAATGGGAGAAGATATTTGCAAATGACACTACAGACAAAGGGCTGATATCCAAGATCTATAAAGAACTCCTCTAACTCAACACCCCCAAAACAGATAATCATATCAAAAAGTGGGCAGAAAACATGAACAGATATTTCTCCAGAGAAGACATACAAATGGTTAACAGACATATCAAAAAATGTTCATCATCATTAGCCATCAGGGAAATTCAAATGAAAACCACAAAGATACATCATCTTATACCAGTTGGAATGGCAAAAATTAACAAGGTAAGAAACAACAAATGTTGGAGAGGATGTGGATAAAAGGGCACCCTCTTATACTGTTGGTGGGAATGCAAATTGGTGAAGCCACTTTGGAAAACAGAATGGAGGTTCCTCAAAAAATTAAAAATAAAGCTACCGTATGACCTGGCAATTGCATTACTGGATATTTACCCCAAAGATAGAGATATAGTGGAAAAAAAGGGCCTTATGTACCCCAATGTTCATAGCAGCAATGTCCACAGGCACCAAACTGTGGAAAGAGCTGAGATGCCCTTCAACAGATGAATGGATAAAGATGTGGTCCACAAATAAAATGGAATATTACTAAATCATGAGAAAGGATGAATACCCAAGTTTTTGTATCAACATGGATGGGACTGAAGGAGATTATGCTTAGTGAAATAAGTCAAGCAGAGAGAATCAATTGTCATACGGTTTCACTTATCTGTGGAGCATAAGGAATAACATGGAGGACATTAGGAGAAGGAAGGGAAAAGTGAATTGGGGGAAATCAGAGAGGGACAAGAACCATGAGATACTGTGGACTCTCAGAAACAAACTGAGGTTTTTATAGGGGAGGGAGGTGAAGGGATGGGGGAAACTGGCAGTGGGTATTAATGAGGGCACGTATTGCATGGAGCCCCGGGGGTACACATAAACAATGAATCTTGGAACACTACACAAAAAACATGACGTACAGTATGGTAACTAATGTAACATAATAAAAAAAGAAAGAAGGAATAGAAAATGGAAAAAATAAAAAATAAAAAGGCTTGTACTTTTCCTAACCATCACTTGTACAACACAGTAGCTCTGACTGGTTGTCTTAAAATATGCAAGGCCCAAATCTCTTAGGAGCACCAAGCAGGAATGCCCAAGGAGCTGGTCAATTCTGTTAATCTACTAGAGAAATAACTACATGGTTATAACTTAATGATGGCAAGTAACAAAATACTTAGTTTTTTAAATCTAAACAGAAATTTAGAAGTAATTCATTTAAACTATTCATTTTTCCTTATATTACTATAAAATACATAAGCACATGGTAAAAAAATATCAAAATGATATAGATACACATACACATAAACACATATATGTTATATTTATATACACACAGAGAGAAAGCATTCTTTTTTTTATTTTTTTATTTTTTATTTTTTTATAAACATATAATATATTCTTATCCCCAGAGGTACAGGTCTGTGAATTGCCAGGTTTACACACTTCACAGCACTCACCATAGCACATATCCTCCCCAATGTCCATAACTCCACCCCCCTCTCCCAACACCCGTCCCCCCAGCAACCCTCAGTTTGTTTTGTGAGATTAAGAGTCACTTATGGTTTGTCTCCCACCAGATCCCATCTTGTTTCATTTATTCTTTTCCTACCCCCCCAAACCCCCCATGATGCATCTCTACTTCCTCATATCAGGGAGATCATATGATAGTTGTCTGAGAGAAAGCATTCTTGAATTCTTGAGGCTATTTTGGTAGAATTAGTCAGCAGGAGGGGGAATGCTAGAAGCCAGGCCTCCTGATTCCTACACCAAACATTTAAATAACAGTTTAGGTGCAAAAATTAGCTCAATACAATGAAAGTTAATGAAAATTAACAATTTTTAAATTTCCTCTTAACAGAGATTTATGCTAGAGAGAAGGTATATTCAAAAAGTCTAAACTCAACTTTTTGCCAGTATACATAAATTCTACCAACCCATTGCAGGATACACTTATCATTTATATCAGTCTTTTCCAATATGTAGTTTGCAAACCATTTGTAGGTTTTGAGATCAATATAGTAGATCATGAAGAGCATTTAAAAAAAAGTAAATCAAAATAGCAGAGTATATTACTCAATGGTAAGGGTAAATAACGTTTTGTAAAAGTATTATTTAACTTTCATTTAAGATCTATGTATAAGTTTATGTATTTAAGTTTTAATGTATTATGGGTCAGAGTATAAAATATATTTTTTTACTTAGTCATAATAAAAAATATATTTTAAAGCCACTGGTTACAGAAATGTAAGTTTCTTAAGAAATGCATCCTACGTGAAACAGAAAGAAGACAAAGAAACAAGAAGCAAAGTCTTGTTGCAAGAAATAGAGTGATGGCAAAATATAGTACATTTTCATAAAATATATCTTTGGAAACAGAAAGAAAGACAGGCTACTCTGTTCATTGCCTCACAGGGACCCATCCCAAAGAGCTTTACTTTATGGGGGTCGTTCGTGCTATGGAGACAGATTCACCATTCAAAACTCACCACCATCATCCACAAACTGAGCCAAAAAGAAATTTTTAAGAGTCAATGAAGTGTGTGAAAAAATACCACCACCAGCAACAACCCCTCTTTGGTTCCTGAGAAGTGTCACCAATGAAAGAAAGGACCGTGGCATGTCCTCATGCTAGTGTTCAAGAGGGAAGGAGGTTTTATTACAAATGATTCTTAGTTCTAAGCACTGAATCACAAACTCATTCACAGTAGCTTTCCAAATAGGTGAAATGAATCCATGCTGAAAGACAAATGAAAACTGTCTCCATTCCTTGGTGCAAATACCAGCCCTTCCTCAACCTCCTGGTATCCTCTTTCCCTTTTTCACACTAAGGAGTATGCAGTGAAAGAGGACACGTGGGCATTGATGCTCCTCTATGAAAGTGGCTGCTGGTATGCAGTAATGACTGACAGTCTTCAATCAAGCAGTAGCATACAAAGGGTTAAAAAAATCAAAATCCGAGCTTACAACCTCAGATAATCTATAGCACAGTAATAGTGAAACTAACATGCCAAATATTTGAAGCATAAATGCAATATATGGTGGAAGAATTTTTTTTTTAAGATTTTATTTATTTATTTGACAGATGGAGATCACAAGTAGGCAGAGAGGCAGGCAGAGAGAGAGGAGGAAGCAGGCTCCCTGCTGAGCAGAGAGCCCAACGCGGGGCTCGATCCCAGGACCCTGAGATCATGACCTGAGCTGAAGGCAGAGGCTTTAACCCACTGAGCCACCCAGGCGCCCCGGAAGAAATTTTTTTACATACAAAAAGTGATGGCATTTGCTCAAGTTCTGATTAAGCTGTTTTTAGCTAAGTCGCATTTAAGTATAAGTAGCAAGTCTAGGGTTGCATTTACAAGCAGTCTACTTACCTCAATAATAAATCCTGGATTCCATTAAGAGTTGAGCTTGCAAACTGCAAATCCTGAGCACCAGTTCTTAGATGCAAAAGCCAAATTCAAATTTCAAGTTTTGAGCTAGTGTACATTCGCTTTTGAATTAGAAAAGCACTATATCAAAAACTAATGATGTACTGTATGGTGACTAACATAACACACAAAAAAGAAAGAAAGAAAGAAAGAAATCCAAATGGGGTCCTTAAAAAAAAAAAAAAGAAAGAAAGAAAGAAAGAAAAGAAAAAGAAAAGCATTATAGGTCAAGTTATCTCCTAAATGTAGTTTCTTAATTCTAGGCATCAAATAGACTCTAACCTGGGAATTGTAGAAATCAAATAATAACATGAATATTGCTTTGGATTTTGATGACACATAAAAATGAGTTAATTTCAGAGATATACTACTAGGGTACAAGAAATAGGAAATGAGACCTCTTTCTGAAAATAGCTTCTAGATTTATCTGTGGTCACTTTTCTGAGTGCCATTTCTATATTGAAATTAAACTTCTACTTTTCTTCCCTGTAGGAAAAAAATGGTGTGTCAAGTTTTATGAAGTCATTAACAGACTCTGATTGCTAGAGTTGCAACAAAATAAATTGTTATGTCTGCAACAATAAAGACTGACCCTTGGAGATTATATATTTTGAAGTGTGGCATTATCTACACATACAGAGTGAAAATAGAATTGAGACAATGTAAGCTGATAAATCAGACTGAAGAACATGTCCACTAATTGAATCAAAGGAAGTTTCACATTTTCCAGATAATGTCTAAATTTCCCAAGCTCTTATTTTATTTATAACTGAAGCCTCTGGGCATTAGCCCAAAATATTACTTCTTGAATATGATATTATTTCTTAAAGTTTAACAGAAAATAATGCCTAAAATCTGAGAATCATTTAATAATTTAATACTACACATTCAACAACTTATATAAATCAAAAACTGCTCACTAGCAGCTTTGTAATTGTTTTACTTAATTTACTTAATTAATTACTTAATTAACAACACCTGAAGGTCCATACAATGGAATAATACTGGTACACAGAACAAGAGTATATTCTAAAAGCATTCTACTAAGTAAAAGAAGCCAGACACACAAAAAAGTGTGTAATGTATGATTGCTTTTATTCATGACATCTTACAAGACAAACTATAGTGACAGGAAGCAGATCTGAATTTGCCAGGGCTGGGCTTCAAGGAGGGAATGACTGCAAGGTGGCAGGAGGGAACTTCTTAGGGTGATACAAATGTTCTAAATCATGCTTGTGTAGGTGGTTATACTGTTGCAAAAATTTGCCAAAGCTGTGGTGCCTGGGTGTCTCAGTGGGTTAAAGCCTCTGCCTTCGGCTCAGGTCTTGATCCCAGGGTCCTGGGATGGAGCCCCCGCATTAGGCTCTCTGCTCAGCAGGGAGCCTGCTTCCCTTCCTCTCTCTCTGCCTGCCTCTCTGCCTACTTGTGATCTCTGTCTGTCAAATAAATAAATAAAATCTTTAAAAAAAAATTGTCAAAGTCATCACAAAAATCCCCCAATTTTAGTGAATCCAAAGTATATCCCTACAGAGTTGTTATTTGGAAATTGAAAGAAAAAAACACCTTAGATAAATGTTTGTTTGTTCTTTTGTTTAGAGGAAGAAACACGTTGAAGGTGAGTGATTTGCAGAGGGTCACACCACCACTTAACTGAACCCGGAGATGTTCAACACTGACACCAAGAACTCAATACAAACAGGTAGGAACTTGCAGAGCACTCTGTTTCCATCATCAGCACCTGTGACTGTGTCCTGTCGAGAAGACACAGGCAACATGTATTTGCAATACATACATAAATAAGTTGCTCACTCTGCTGAACAACTTTGCCTCATAATAAATTTTCTCTCTTCATAGTATTCGGTTTCTTTAGAAAAATCTGAGCTGAAAAATCAAAAGCTCCTCAAATGGCAAAGATAGTTTATAAATATATTAAACCTCTCTGCCATATTTGGCTATAGATTATAATTTTTACCTTTCAAATCAGAAGTCATTTATTCTGGGGGATTAGAAATAGGAATTTTTTTTTGTTGGTGCTGAAATTCTAGGACTTATATTTGGCATAAGATTTCTTTGCTTTCTTATTGCTTTTCTGAATGAGAATATTGGAAATTTATATTACTCTTTTCTTTTTGAGTTGTTATAGTTGGGCCTTCCCACCCTGATCCCCTACAGTTCTCTCTAATGAGTTTCATCTAAAACTCCCACACCTTGAAAGTGGTGCAGATAGATATTTAATGCTTGCTAAAGAGGCCCAGCCTTGACCTGTCCCGTTTTCATTTTGTTATAGATAGCCTTGTACCCTATCAGAGACTCTCTGAGCATTCCCAGCTTTTTGACATTTTTTGTTTCTGAAATTTCAAATACCACAATCTCTCCTTGCATCTGGAACACGCTTGTTTACTGGAAAGAGTTTCTTTTCTTTTTTTTCCCCCCAAATATTTTATTTATTCATTTGACAGAGAGAGAGAGATCACAAGTAGGCAGAGGGGGAGGGGGAAGCAGGCCCCCTACTGAGCAGAGAGCCCAATGCGGGGCTCTCTGAGAACCCTGAGATCATGACCTGAGCCAAAGGCAAAGGCTTAAACCACTGAGCCACCCAGGCGCCCCTGGAAAGAGTTTCTTATAAACAATTTAAATGTGGTTGTCAAAAATCCATGTCAACTGCTTCAGCTTCCTCCCCCATACTCAGGATAATTGCCTTGCAAATTGCAAGGAAACAAGGTATCTCTCTCCTTCCCATGCTTTGTGTCTCTCTTTCTCTTTTCAAAGATTTCCAGGCTCACTCACTGCCTACGTCTATTTCAGATTGATGAAAGTGTAATTTAAAGGATAGTCTTTCTTCTTTCCTATAAAGGAAGGGGTCTTCAGTGGAGATAAAGATTGCCTAACACAAAGATTTTTCGAGACGCCATTTAAAAATAGAAAACAGGGGCGCCTGGGTGGCTCAGTGAGTTAAAGCCTCTGCCTTCGGCTCGGGTCATGATCCCAGGGTCCTGGGATCAAGTCCCACGTGGGGCTCTCTGCTCAGCAGGGAGCCTGCTTCCCTTCCTCTCTCTCTGCCTGCCTCTCTCCTTACTTGTGATCTCTATCTGTCAAATAAATAAATTTAAAAAAAAAATAGAAAACAGCATCAGACATACATATACAGAAGTGAGTTTGGATTAGAAACATTTCTTTTTAAGAATCATAATTCTCTTGCTATTCATTAACTGGACATACTTCCAACTGTTTCCACTGTATTACCATTTAATGGAAGGAAGCAATACCAAAGCGGTAACAGGACAATCCTGAGTTCACAAGCAAAGAAAAATCACTTCATCTGAATTATTTAAAAACATATATCTAGTCATTTCAGGCCTTGCAGGAGGTATGTGATATGTGCACAGGATCCAACAAGAAAGAGAATGTATTATTTCATTTACAAGCTTGTTCAAACTATTGAAGGTAATAAATTTCCTTTAAAAAATAATTAAGGATGATTTTTCTTTAAGCACTTGACTTACAGGCTTCAGATATGTCAATACAGATATGCATAAGGAACATAAGCCCTGCACCATTCACTGGCAGTGCTTAGAAGTTAAGATGTTTCCAAGTCAGTACTTAAACTGCATTATTTTAAAAACTAACTAGAAAATGCTGGTAAGGAAACAGGTTGGTATAGAAACTAGGAACATGCTTTCTTTTAGAAGTCTGGAAATTGTAATGTACATAGATACACTTGACTACAGTGTAGATGCTTTATAATAGTAGCTAATTCAGTGTAAACTACAAATGAAAATGTACATTGAAACTTCTCGAAGGGACTTCGGTCATGATTGGCAAATTTGCCAAATAAAAACATAGAACATTCGTTAAATTTAAATGTCAGTTAAATCACAAATACGTTTTTAGTATAAGTATGTCCAGTAAAATATTTGGAACACACTTATACTAAAAATGATTTATTGTTTGTCTGAAATTGAAATTTAACTAGATGTCCTGTATTTTATCTGGCAGCCTTAATTTGGTATAAAATGGTACAAGAACAAACCAAGAGTTACTCTGTAAGTATTAAAGTGACTTCAAAGTTAATGTTATACAAAGTTACCTTGATGTTTGTGGTTAGTCTTTAGAAGACGACACACTTTAGAAGACGACACAGTATCTGAAGCCAGACCATGAAACTTTCATTTGTCAATAAAATTTTGTCAATGAAAAAAAGTGAACGTGGACTTTTTTTTTCACCGAATAACAAGAAAAAGAACACAGCAAATCAGGTTTGTAACAAAGGTAAATAGTATAATTGAATTAATAAACTTTAAAGGAGATGATACTCTACAATTGTTTTTAAAATATGCTTATTTGATGAAATAAAAAGAAGACATCACAATACTGGTCCTTCTTTTTAAGTTCTGTAAAATCCAAAAATTTTGCTACTATTGGATTTTACTATTCTTTTGACATCTGAAGTCCTATTATTATCTTTTTTTTTTTTTCCTGGTTAGTATCAAAGTAAGGAAGTTCTCATTACTTCTTTACAACTCTTTCCCTTCTATTAATTCTTGTTCACATGATTACAACTCTTTCTGTTTTGGTCCAGTCACCACCACACTGAACTGAGGAAACTATTCTCCTATTTGTAATAAAATCTGCTTATTTTTTTTAAGCTTGCATTCTCAATTTCTGACAGATTATATTATACAGCTTGACCTGGACCACTTATGCCCTTTGTAGCAACCATCTTAGTCTAATTTACTATCTCCCATACATCTCTAACAGCTTCTAACATTCCTATTTTGATTCAATTGATTCCATTCACTTTATACAAAGTAGCTATCTGATATTTTAAAAATATAATCAGATAGTAACACTTTCTTATGTAAAACCTCTTGTAGTTTCTCATCACCCTTAACAAAATCCCAGTTAAAGACCAGGCCTTATGGGTTTGATGACTATAATACCGCTCCAGCTATATTTCCATCATCCCCTCTCCATCCTGTCTCTTGCTCCTCAAATATGCCCCCTAGGTATCCTCAAGGCAGGATTTTCCACAGAACTTCTTTCCTTCAGATCTTATCATTGCTCATTTTCTTACTTCCTTCAAGTCCAAGCTTTAATATCACTGACTGAGTATATGTACTAAGCCATCACCTAGCCCCATCCAATATATACACTGCAGTTATCTCTCCTTATTTTTCTTTAATTTTCTTCATAGTGCTTTGGAATACCCAAAGCTATTTACTTATTCGTTATATAACTCTACATATTGGAAAATAAAAATCTTTAACAAATAACCTTGTCTTTCTTTTCCCCTGACTTTGGCCCCATTGCCTAGTTATATTCACATTATTCTTCTGCTTTCATCTCAAACTTCACTTCCTTTTACTAAGAGAATTTCACTGTTTCTTGAGAGCACTGACCTAAAAGTAAAAAAGCATCCATTGCATAGAAGTATTTGCTCCATGGGTTAAAGGGATATTCTTGATACTTGATACTTGTCCTACTAGCCTGTGTCATACTTTACTTACCAAACAAAATAAGAAACCATAGGAGACATATAGCAAAGGCCTTTATTATGAAATTCTTTTTATAAATGTACAAATAAAAATAAAAACCTTTCATCGACAATCCAGTTATTTTTTTCCAATCAATTAACAGGAAGTTAATAATAATCATTAAGTATATTTTTTTCCACCTGAAGCTGAAATACAATCCCAGAGATGGATATCTCCAAAGATCATTCTGTCTCAGCATTTCCTGCATGATCTGAAAAGGTGTTGGCATTATGGAGGGGAGTGTTTCCACTTGCTAGTGTTCACACTTACATGATGAAAAATTTAAGGAGAAAGGATTTTCGAAGGGATTAGTCATAAATAACACGAAAGGCACCAACAGACTATGCCTAGCATGTAGTAGCTCTTCAATAAATATTTGTTGAATAAATAAATTAATAATTCAACTCATTTTTCCCCTTTGAAACTATTGAAAGTTGCATTTTATGAAAATTAAGTCTGGAATCTCACCAAGGTTTTTCTCGCAAAATCCAAAGGTCCAGTTTAATTCTTCATTTTTTTTCTACTTACCAGATGTCTTCCTCCTTGAAATTATCTCTTCATTTGTTATTCTGACAGTACACAAGCCTGAATCTACTTTTTAAAAAAGTTTTATCCTACTCTATCTCTTTTGATTTCTTCTCACCCTCCTATCAGCGCACAGATCTGTTTCTCCATGATTCTGTATTCAGTGATGACCTGTTAAGATCACTCCCTCAGAGGATTTGTAGATTTAAATATTTCCTCTATGCAAATGACTCAAATAGTGTGTCCAGTCCTCACTGTTCAATGATGCTTCAATCTCAAGATTTAGAAAGCCTGATGCCAAATTTCTGATTCCAAAGAAAAATGTTTTCCTTTTTTTTTTTTTTTTTTTTTTTTAAGAAAAATGTTTTTCAAGAATTCACTGTGACTCCACTTTGTCTCCTAAGTCATGTTTAGGGAATGACACTTAGAATCTAAACCTGCTTCTCTGATTGTCTGTCCCAGGGTACCCCTGTATGAACCCTCTCCCCCTGAAGTCACTGAGCTGCAGTTACTTCCTGTTTCTCCCTATGTGGCACTGTTCTGCTCTTCTGTCTTCTCAGAATGTCTCCCAGTCTTCATTAAATATCCCAAATCAGTAACATGCTGTCCAAGGGATGATTTAGTGGTTAAGTCAGGAGGAAAAAAAAGGAAGAAAAGCTAGAACACTGGACCTAGAAGTAGGAGGAGGAGAATTTGATTGGCATCTAACTAGGTTACTCTAGGAAAAAGATTTCCTGTTAGGCCTCGGGTTCAACAATCTGAGATGTTTTAGGGGTAGAGCTCTAGAGTAACGCTACAGTACTGTTCAGCTTTATTAGATCTTTTTCATCTGAATATAAATATTTGTTTAAAATAATTTGCTTTTTTCTTTTTTCTCCCAAACTCCATGTATCATCTCACCATTTTCCAAGCCTAGCAAATACACTATTCTGCATAGTTTTGCTAATGGAGATGAATATACTCATAATAAAACTCTACATTATTATGACAAGGTACCAATGAAAACTTACCTTCAGCAAATCAAACTAAGGGGGAAAAAAGAACATTTATATATTACCAAAAAGATACAAAGCTTGGCATTAGTGACTAGATGTTTCATATGCATGACATGGAAAAACTAAACTATATTTTTTAGATAATATGAGAACAATAAAATAAACCAGAGTAGAAGTGAAGTATTATTTTCTTTTAGGAAAAATACTAAAATAATAAAGTTATTTTACCATTTTTATCTAAATCAAATAAAAAGTTTGAGTCAAAGTTTTGTTAGCATAACTATGTCCCTAGTCAATACTCTCTGATTGTCTCTAGAGGACTCCTGGAGACATTGACTCCTCAGACTGTGATCTTCTCCTCCACACCCCCAGGCTCTGTCCTCAGATTTGACTGGTGGATATACACTCTTCAACGTTTTGTTTTTTAAATGCTATCCTAAGGGTGGCAAGATACCTAATTTTATAAAACTCAGCCCAGATAGAGAAAGACCTATTCTCAGGGAGGAAGTAAAAACTGCCAGGCTTCTTGTGTTAGGTTTTTTTCCTGATAGGAAAAAAAAAAAAAAAAAAAAAAAAGACACCAGAGCCCAGGCCAGGTCTACTGCTTCCTGTGGTCAGGAGACATGATGTCATGTATGTTTCCACCTCTCATTTCACTCTAAGGACCATGTCACTCTGAAGCAGAGTTGGAATTAAAACTATGCACCTGTAAGATAAGAGAGAAAAAGAGAAAGTATATGTACCTATGTGTGTGTGCATATACAAAGGCACTCGGCAACGAATGTGAAAATAGAAATAAATTTGTGGGTGGCAGAATTTGTAGAGTGTGAGGTCACAACTGTCACCAAGCCCAGAAGCTTTGGGAGTTTTGAGTGTGTTAACAGCAAGAAAGGCAACAAGGTTATTTTAAAAAAATAATATCCATATTTTCCCCAAAAGATTCAGGAAATACACAGACATAGAAATATAGTATCTGTGAATAAAGAGCTAACTATTTTCAATCCCAATAAATAGGAAACACAAAAAATGGATTCCATAATAATTTAAGAGTCTAATGCATTTATTCCAAAGCAGAGCTGTCATCTATAATGAATTTATTGAGCAACCTCAATAAACCAAGTTGCTAAATGAAATGATTTTCTTTTCTTTTTTTGTAACCACCCACATGTATGCCGTGTTGAGCCTCATATCCTTGTGGGCTAAAAGCCATATTTGCTAATAATTCTTTGTCCTGATCTCATTATTTTTCAACCACTTTCAGTTATTCAATCTCCTCTTGGTCTACAGGACTCATCCTGGTTTATTTTAGAACTTTATTTCATACTCTAAAGAATCCCTTCCTGTCCCCGCAGTCAGGTATAAGCTAAGCTCTAATGGCTGCCAGGTGGGGTGGGTTGGTGTGACTCTCATACTTCTTCCTACTCTCTTTTCTTGATGACAGCTGCTCAAGCACTGGTGAATGGAAGAGGGGATCTAACAGCTGCAACACTCCTTCCTCCCTCTCCAGTCACTACACACAGCCAACAGTTCTAGCACTTTGTCCAGGAATCACTGCAGAGAGACCGAGAGATGATAACTCAGTTCTGCAAAGCACCTTTAGGTATGGGCAGGTCCTGTAGAGATTATCTGTGCTCTTTCCGCAGAACCCAGGAGGCAGGCACCTCAACTCTTAAGCAGCAGTCCTCTCCCTCTGCAGCAGTCTCAGCAAACTACAGATCCAGCTGCATGGATTTAAGGGTTAATCCTAGGGCTCCGGCACTGCTTGGGAATGAGAGCTTCGGGGACAGGAGTGTGGTGGTCCCTGCCCTGGCCTCTCTGCAAGGGCTTTCTCAGCATGCTCTCCCACAGTTCTCCACTGTTGTAATAGCACAAAGCATGACAACCAGCAGGTTTCCAAGAATGCAATGCCAGCTTTACCTTCTTGCAACTTCCTCGAATTGCTTAATTTGAGGAAAAGAAAGCAACTCCTTGTTTCCAGAAGCATGGGGTTACATCTTTGTATTAGACAGCATTGCAGGAATCAAGGAATATTTCTGCTTTCATTCATGAACACAGACTTTCTCAGACTGACAAAAGTGTCTTCTTTTCTTCTCTTATTTATTATATAAGGTTTCCATGACTTTATATAAGACAATTTGTAGCCCTTGGTATCTTAGCATCTTTACAGCCAAGAAAGGCAGAGCTATGCACTTTTGGCAAGACAATAGGATTTGAAGTGCAGCAGGCATGTGATTATAATAATGTCAAAGGACCAAAGAGCTATAACATTTAACCCTTTGTGTTTGGAGTGTTGGGTCCAAGCATTTGTATTACTTGTTTTTTTGTTTTGTTTTGTTTTTTTGTCCTTCTTTTAAAAGACCAGTATTGAAGTTTGATTCCTAGAGGAGAAAAAAATTACTTTGTGCATCTTGAAACAGGATGGCATTAAATTTCTCACTTCCTTCTCATTGTTTGGTTTAGCTGGTTGACACTCAGTGCTGACTGTGAGCTGTTTTGGGAGTTTTAGGGAGGCTAACTATTGGGTTTCATCTCCAACTTCATGTGAAGCATCTGCAAATAATCAAGATACAGAAAGAAGCTCAGAGTGGGAGCAGGCTTCGGGGTTTGATTTAACTAGACCTTCCTGTGAGCCACATTTCTTTGTTTACATACATTCCTGCTCTGAAGGCCAACTTCCTGTCATAAAGCTGCATACCAAATTGGAGGATTTAGAGAACAGTGTGGTTCAAACCATTAGAGCACTAGAAGCAGACTTCCAGTGATTATTACTCTCCAAAAAAATATGTAGTAAAAAGCAGCAACTCATCCTAACTATCACGATTTAAATCCTTTTCATAGAATCACATACATTTACACATGTACAAATAGAAAAAGGAATTAGTATGATTTGGGAAACAAAAGTATCTGTCAGTAGAGAACCTTTCTGGAGACACCAAAGTGACACAGGACAAAGACTGACAAGGAAATAAACTTATTTTTCAAAAGTGATAAATCCATGAGAAAAGACACAGTGTGACCAATACCCTATGGTATAAATTTGAGCAGTACAAATTTCTCAAATAATTCAGGTGTCATGGTGCCTTTGGCCCTCTCAAGGGGGATATATCAAGGGGGATGATATCATCCTTTATCAGTCATTTTCTACTTTTTAGATCTATGTCTACCTTCTTTTCTAAAATATTACCTAATCTTTCCTTCTTATCCTCTCCCGATCTTCCATCCTCTCTTTCTCTCAACAAATCTCTTAGTTTGCTTTCCCGGGTGATACCTGCCTTTTACCATATACACAAAATACAAAATCACATCACTTCTTTCCTAGCCTATATTCTCCAAGATATAAATCATGAAGTTGTTTCAAGTCTATGCTAGATCTCATTAAGCCTTAATTAGATCAGACCTCTACCACCCAGAAATCATTCTTCCCATAGTCACTGATGACCTGGTTATTAAATCAAAAAACAATGGACAGCTTTCACTGTGTACTTATTACACTTTATCAAGAATTTTGTTCTCTTGGCAGCACCCTCCTCGAGACTGGATCCTCCCTTAGTTTCTATGATATTATTGTTAGTCAACATGATTGGCCCCTTTTCTTCCTGTATCCTTCTAATCTTGGAGCTTTCTAGGGGTCTCTTTAGATGTAGATTTTTATGACCTACACACATTCTCTATTCCTCTTCTGTAGCATTAGTTGCACAATGGACGCTGATGATCCCCAAATCGACATAGCTAGCCTGTGGTTCTCCCTCACTTACTGCCTCTTTCCAGCAACCAGTGCCTTTCACTCCTACTTACAAATGCCATTTAAACATACAATTCATTTCTACCTCCAATCTTAGAAACAGTATGATATAGAGTAGTTAGGAGTAAATCCTGGCTCTGCCTCCTGCTAGCTGTATAACTCTGTGTGAGTTATTTAACCGCTCTGTACCTCAGCTTTCACATTCAGTGGAATTCAGTAAAATGGAGATAAAAGGAGTATCTAACTCACAGGGTCTGCTGATGTTGTTATCATTATTATAGTTCCATTCATCATCATCTTTAAATATCCTTATTACTTGCTACCGCCTAACAAGGTCTTCTGCCCCATGTTGGCTCTCTTAAAATTAATTTTCCACCAAACAGATTAATCTTTCTGAAGTGTTAGCGTATCTTTTCAGTGCCTACAGTTTTGGGACATCTTCCCTGAAGTTTCACAGTATCACTTAGACGAACCACACTCTACATGATAGGACTTCCACCAACCTTTTAAACCTAACCTATTGGCACAGTGGAGAATGGAGGACACCAGATCCCTCTTCCGACTTTCTATCAGCAATTATGATACTGTATGTACAAACTCTCAGTACTAGAATTAATTTCCCTTTGGCTACTTGTCTATTTCTTAAGTTGCATTCTAAATAAATAGGTGAGTTTAAAATGAGATTTAATCATTTTTGGAGGCACAGCAAAGTCATATATTGAGACAGAAAAATTAAAATGCAACTTTTATGTGTGGCCACCTATCATTTATATTCTTTATTAGTCTGACCTCCTTTACATTTTGTTCCTAGTGTTTCATTTGACTCTGTCATGCTTCACTGTACTGAAAGCAATAACCACGGACATGATATAAACCAATTATGTTCAAGACAGAAAGTGTAGATGGTGGAGGTAATTAAGTATAGAGGTAAATCTTCCTACAAAACCAAAATTGACCTTTTTTTTAATGTTGTCCTGAAATTTTAGTTATTCCACTTTGAAAATGATATTTACTTAAGCAAAAAAAAAAAAAAAAAAGTATAGGCCAGTATTCATTACACTAATGTCATTTCTAGAAATTGGATAATGTAGGTAATCATGAATTAGTATCCTGGGAGCCATTGCAATGGTAGGAAAAAAACTTAATCAAATCAGTTAAAACAGTCTTTTGGAACATTACAATATGCATGTATACCACACTACATTGTTTCTGAGTATTTTAAAAGATATAATATTGTTTGCTGGTCATTAAGGACTACTTATATGGCATATTTTTTTACCTAAAGTAACATGATTAAAATTCAAACTTGTGTATTTTCATCACTTTATATATGATACATAATACTACGAAAAGACAAAAGAAACAGGTCACGTAATCAGAAGAGTAAAACACACCTATACCAATTGCTGTAGTACTTTTTTAAAAAACACCATTGATTTCCTTCTTGTTAGTGGACTTGATATGAAATACTTGGGGCAATTTTATCAAATAAAATCGTATAATCTTTAAAGTATAACTCTAGAATTCCCTGTCCAATTTTTCAGACTAATTATAAGAGTTTGGTTATTATCAGTATTTTTTGACATTGAAAAATACATAAAAGATTTATGTCTTCATTAGACTTACCTATATTTGTTTATTTTGAATGTTACTTAAAGCACTTTATCAGTAAATCATAATTTTTGAGTTGATGGTTAGCATTACCCATTTATTTTGTAGGATCGATATGACTTGATTTGGGGCAAATTTCTATCTTACTGTGTTTTGAGTTTTCGAAAATAACTAATTTAAATCTTCTCAAATTATCTAAACAGCCATATATATTTTTCAATAGATACAATGTAAAGAAATTAGTAAAATATAAAGTATCCCTTTGGGGTCTGCTTCTTGGGGGTCACTCCTTTCCTATGGTTTTTATTTATATGTTTTTATCCAAGTATAATAATATTAGTTTCAGGTGTACAATGTAATAACTCAACAACTCTACACGTTACTCAGCACTCATCATGATAAGCATACTCTTAATCCCCTTTGCCTATTTCACCAGGCTCCCCTCCCATCCCAACTCTGGCAACCACCAGTTTAAGAACAATATATTTTAATAATTTTTCACATACTTGCTACATTTTAATGCTCAGAGATACAGGAGATGCCATTTACCGGCGCAAACTGAATGAAAACTTCTTTCTTTGTCTACCGGCATTCTTGAAGCAGCAGTCCTGTATTGACTGGGTCGTAACGGCAGTGTAGCAGGAACACCAGAATTCAAGCAGTTAGCCTTGAATGGTGCTGCCTCATCAGCTCCTCAGAATTAAGACAAGGTGCTGTCAGCAGAACTGCTCCAGTTTACTCGGTGGAAGGCAGATAAGTGGTCCCTCAGGTAAGGAAGGCTCAGACAATAACGCTTTACAGATTGCAAGCAACACCTTAATTGTGTTTGAATGTGAACAGGAAGTCGATGTCGTTCTCTGCTGTAAAATGAAGCTTAGATTACTGAGTAAGCTGTGCTCCATTCCGTACCCTTAGAAACTGTAGAATAGATGCCAACATGATGTTAATGTTTGATCATCTTTAATATTTCAAAATCCTTAATTTGAAACAATCAAGTTGCAAGTGGAATATATTATCTTCCTGAGTGTTTGTAATGTTGTTTATGCTATAACTGGGTTTGTGCTTATCCACATTTAATGAATTATATTGTATGTAAAGGGAATGGCGACATATCAAAATATTCCAACGCACTTTAACACATACCATCCAAGACCTTCCTTTGCTGTATTTTCCACTATTTAATATTATGGCACTATATAGGGAGTTTGTTCTGTTTGGTTTTATTTAAAGATCTTTCTTATTAATTAGATAGTAAGCTCTTTGAAGTCAGGGTCTATACCTTTCTAGGTTTACTAAATAACACAGAACAGTTCAGTCTCTGGAATTGGAGAGACCAATTGAATAAATTCATGCCTCTTTATATCATTTTCAAAAATGTGGGGAAGAAGATAGTGCTGTTTGATTAAATCATAGAGCAACAGTGTAGTGATGAAATATACCAAATGCATGTTTACTTTTAATATATAAGTAATATTAAACTAAGGACTTCTCTATAAAAACTCTTATATTCTTTCTAGGAAAAATGACAAAAACCAAAGCTATTTGTACCACATAAAATGGTAGGGAAAAAAATGCAACATTAAAAAAAAAAAAAGGTACACATTTTAGAATTTCAAATATGAGCAATAGTTTAATGAATCCATCCTGGTATTCTTTATAAACAGAAAAAAAAAGTTATAATAGAAAAATGATAGGGCTATGTTCTTTGTATAAAATAATACAATTACTAAAGCGTCATTATTCTAGATTTATACACCATCACCTGTCTAGTTCTCACTGTAACAAATAGCATGTGTTTGTAAAATGACTGGCTAGGGAAAGGGACAAAATTTGTGTCCTTGGAGTATGGAAAAACTAACAGACCTCTACAGGCATTAAACTCATGGCTTTATTGTGTTAGCTCAAGGCTTATCCCACAGGAGCAAAGCAGCAAGGATTTGGGGTCGGTTTCTATTATCACACAACATCCTTTATTAACTAACTCATCATTGTACTCTGTTTTTTCATAGCATTGCAGCTTAGAAATTCCACAACTTTCCAGTTGTACAACTAACGTAAACTCCAAATCACAACTGACTTCTTAATATAAGCATATGTTCAAGACCATTTCCTAATATAGAAAGATATTCTTTCTTTTCAATTACATTCTGCAACATGTGGTGGATTGTTTTTTTTTTTTGTTTTTTGTTTTTTTTTTTCTGATTTGGCCCACCCTGGAATCTCATTTCAGTGTGGAAAGCTTTCAAATATTTATATAGGAACATAAATAAAAATTACTTCTCTCTTCTTTTATAAATCTATTGCTACTGTTGCCTCTTCTGCCATTACTTTTCATTTTTCCTATTTGACTGCATCCAAACTTCTGGACTTTGAAGGGCTCTTTCTTCTTCACACACAGCACTAAAGTTTGCAAGTGTTTTATTAAAGATCAATTCACTTAACTCATTCATATATACTTCTTTGTTAACATTTAGTATCTCAAACAATACTTAATGTAGTGGTCACTTAATAATTTTGCTATAACTATCTGTTGAAAAGATAATCATAAAAGTTAAGTTTACTTACTTTCTGAAAAAATACATATATGTAAATACACATACATATATGCATTCATGTTATATATATAACACATATACATATTATACACACATACGTGTGTGTGTGTGTGTGTGTGTGTATGGAGAGAGAGACTGAGAAAGAGAGAGAATGAGAATACTATGGGAAGCAAATATACGACACTCAAAATCACCTTAGAAGATATGCTATGGAAGGCATACGTGTGACAATTTATTTTATAGCTGGTACTTTTGAGAATAAACACATTGATTCTTCATTTCAAGGAAGTCTTACTGAGTATAGAGGTAAGATCTAAATGCAATGTGCTGTATTGAGTGTCAAATAATATTCCAAGAATAATGCATGTCATAAACCAACAATTGCCACAATGTTTTGGAAAATGGTCAACAAATAACATTAAATTTCAGCTTCAGTGCAAGGGAAATCCCTGGGCTCTTGACAGTCACTCACTGTATATTTTGTCACAAGCCATTAACAAATCATAATCAAACAGAGACCTTAATCATACACTCAGTGCCATAACAATATATTTGTGATAATACCTTGTTATCACACACACAAAAAGAAATAGAGAAGTACAGTGTGAGGATAGAGAACAGAAGAACAAAGAAGTCTTTTCCAAGAAATTTTATTTTTATTTCTATTTTTTTAAGATTTTATTTATTTATTTGACAGAGAAAGACACAGCAAGAGAGGGGAGTAGGAGAGGAAGAAACATGCTTCCTGCTGAGCAGGGAGCCTGATGCTGGGCTCGATCCCAGGACCCTGGCATCATGACCTGGGCTGAAGGCAGATGCTTAATGATTGAGCCACCCATTTCTATGTTTTATAAGGTTCTCATAAGTTTACTATCTTTTATGGTGGAAAGCAAAGTAGTCTATTTTGAAAACAAAAATAATAAAACTCCCTGAAAAGGAAAAGAAAATAAAATCTGAGCCCTTTGTACAAATCTAGTCTTCTCTAAATTCTTCTTTCATATATAATTTATTCTCAGATAAAAAATACTCTACAAGTTATTTTATATCATAAATGTAAATAACTTCTGGATGAAAATATTTTGTTTAGGTGAGATAAGAGGACATGAGACTATTTTCAAATTACTGACTGTGTTGAAAGTTAGGCTATTTCTTAGATTAAAGTATCAGATGGCTCAATGCCATCTAACTATGCAGGAGAAATCCAAGAATTAAGTTTCTATTTACAAAGTTATTAAAATCTGTTTCAGGTAATCATCATCCTCATTGTATCATGGCTATCAGTTTATTGTAATTGAATTTCTTATACTTTGTTAGAATGCCACACATCTTGTTTTTGCTGGTATGCATTGTTCTAATTTAACATATTGAAAATGGCCAAAGATACAGCTGAGTTAGGGAAGGCTACCCTTCTTAAGAGTGTTGTAGGTTGTTTGTATGTAAATTTGTTGCTTTAATTTGGCTGACTTTGAAAACAATTACTATCTTGCCCAATTTCTTATCTGAACATTCCTTTACTCTTTAGGATGTTGAGGAAAATCCTCTGTGCTTTATGAAATTGAGGAAAATCCACCGTCAGTTCAGGGTGAGCTTACTGCTCTCCATCTTCCCTGGGTCTGTGAGAGAACCTTTCAATTTTTTAAGAAGTCTCGTCCCATTCCAGAGCCACATACTCTAGTCACATTACCAGAGGTCTTACAGTAACCACACTTCTTCCATTTCTTCCTAACATTCAAAACCATCAGTAAACTCTGGCCATTTAGTCAGCTTTCATGTTGTATGTATCATATTTCTTAACATCAACAAATGAAAGTTTTACTCTCAGAGAAACGTGATACAATGAGATCTATCTTTCTGTCCAGCACTGGCTGGAGAAGGTATTATTTAACCTGAATTACTTTTAATCTTAAGAGAAAAAATGTTAGGTTTCCTCCTCAGTGATACAAGGCAAGATTTCTCAATCTGAGAACATAGTACTCCTTCCTTATAGAAAAGAAAATGTTTTCATTTAAAATGAAATTATTATTTTTTGAAAGGATGGGTTATAGAAGTGTCATAAGCATGCTATGAAGGTGTACATGTGAGTTGTGTCTTTCCACAATGCCAGCTTTATTCAATTGTAAAGCAAAGTGAAATCATAATTATAAAGCAGGTTCAGGTTTACAAACTCGATTTTTTTAAAAAGATTTTCATTTATTTATTTGACAGACAGAGATCCCAAGTAGGCAGAGAGGCAGGCAGAGAGAGAGGAGGAAGCAGGCTCCCTACCGAGCAGAGAGCCCGATGTGCGGCTCGATCCCAGGACCCCGGGATCATGACCTGAGCCGAAGGCAGAGGCTTAACCCACCGAGCCACCCAGGTGCCCCACAAACTCAAAGTTTTACCATGTGATTAAACTTGGCTTCTGAGGCAGCACACAAAGCAGGACAGCAGAAAAACCCCACAACAAACAAGATAACCGAAGAGTGTAGGAAGTTAATGAACCAAACACAAAGTCGGTCTGTGGGAGAGGAGTTGTGATAAGGCCTCAGGCTGATCCTCGTCAGCTCTTGGCACTTACTGCTTCTGATGTTCACGCAGGGAAGGATCTGGGTTCTGTTCAGAGATCAATCAGGCAGAGCCTTCAGTGGCAGTTGCCTTTATCAAGTAGTCAGACATAGAGGGGTCAGGTCTGAAAAGTCTGACGGTTTGCTGCCAAAATCCTCCCATTTTTAAAGGGATTTAATCAGGTTTGGGTCTCTGCAGATCTTGGGTCTGCTTGTTATCGGTTCTGGGGAGTCAGCTGACATTGGTCCCAGTGATATCTCCTAGCTGCAGTCCCTGAACTGCTTGTGTCATTGCTTGACCCAGGCCCCTGCTTGACATGAGAGACTCCATTTTGCTCTCTCCAAGAAGTTAAGCAAGTGTCCTTGTTTCAAGGATCTTAGAGTCTTTAATATGTTACTGTGTAACAACAGTCTACTCAGTGTACTGAACTCTCTGGGAAGTCCAAGCTTGCCCCAGGCTCCAATGCCCAGAGTTAGCATTAAAGACAGCTGTCTCTACCCTGAAGGAGCCCCATACTGACTTAACCACATTATCTAAAAGGAAAAGTTTCAAAGAAAATCAAAGAGGGTATATGGGCATAAGCTCTAACCTCTCTCTTCTTACTATAAAGTTTGTAAAGACTCCTAGAAAGTGTTTACCAATTCTGACTGTGAGAAGCTAATGCAGGGATCCCTGGGTGGCTCAGTGGGTTAAACCTCTGTCTTGGGCTTCGGTCATGATCTCAGGGTCCTGGAATGGAGCCCCGCATCAGGCTCTCTGCTCAGCAGGGAGCCTGCTTCCTTCTCTCTGCCTGCCTCTCTGCCTACTTGTGATCTCTCTCTCTGTCATATAAATAAATAAAATCTTAAAAAAAAAAAAGAACTATTGTCCCAATCCAAAAAGGCATAGCATTGGCAGCTCTAAGAACCAACACCTGAAAATGCCTTCCTCTTACTCTCTGTCTCTGCAAAGAGGCAGAAAAATGTGATTAACTCCGCTGCTTGGTTCTAGATTTCATGTGGCCCAAACTAGCTTGCTGAAGTTTTTCATTAGGAGTTAAGAAAACAATCTGGTTAACAAGAATTTGTTTTGTTTTGCTTTGTTTTCTCCCTCCTGCAAATATCCCTCTGAAAGTCTTAATCGTTTTGACTGAGGGCAGATTTAAAGTATTGTGGGTACTACTAGCTGAAATCACCTTAATGTTATTTGAAATCACACTTTAAATACATCTCTTCTTCAATATTTTTTTAATATGTGGCCTTTCTAAACTTGCTTACTCACGTAGTTGGTTTTTTTTTTTTTTCTTTTTATTTGAACATATGGAATCTAATTTGGTAGGTTTCAAATGTTAGCTTCACTACTTATTAGCCAAGTGGTCTTCATTTATTTTTTTAATCTCTTTGAACCTCAATTTCCTAGAATATAAATTGTAAGGGCCTGGTTAGCTAGAGGAACATAGTTGCAAAACCTGGATATAGGGGCGGGCCAGGCCAGATGGAGACAACCAATCAGTGGGGCGTGCATATATTTACTGTGGTGAGCTGAAATCCCATTGGCCACCTGTGTGTGGGCCGGGCTCAACCACCTCTATAAAGGTTAGTCTGTGAGGCTGGGCAGGGGGAGTAGGGGGAGTAGTAGGAGTTAGAATAGCGGTTAGGAAGAGCTGTTAGAGCCGTTAGTCAGGGAGAGCCGTGAGGGAGAGCCGTAAGAGCCGTGAGGGAGAGCCGTTAGGATAGCTATCATAGGGTAGTCATCAGAACAGCATTGCCAGAGCCACCGCTCCGCTGGCGGCAGCCTCGCTGTCCGGAGCCACGGCCCCGACGCCAGCGGCCTCGTTGGAGCAGCCTCGCCAGAGCGGCATCCTTCTGGGGAGCGGCCTTGTCCGGAGCAGCCTTGTCTGGGGAGTGACCTCATCCAGAGTGGCCTTGTCTGGGGAGCGGCCTTGTCCAGAGCGGCCACGTCCAGAGAGGCCTCATTGGGAGTGGCCTCGTTGGGGTTGTCGTCATTGTTGCCTCTTGTTCCTTTGATCATGGACCCTAACAGCCTCTTCGTAAGAGAAGGCCCCTACTGGTCGGTTTGGTTTCTGAGGCTGGCATGAAATAAAGCTTTGCTTGACTTTCGCTTCGCTCTCGTTCCTTTGATCACGGACCCCAACATAAATGGAATTATTATCTACCTCCTAGTGTTATTTCAAGCAATTCTGAAACGATATATATAAAGACATTAGGATAGTACATGGCATGTCATAAATCCTAGATAGATCGCAATCACTAAAAAATTGTCCCCTTATAATTTCCTTGCTATGCAGCACCAGATCTATAGCACCCCTCTGCTTAATATCACCCACTGTGTTCCAGTCACCTTTAGAATAAGATTCCAAACTTCCTGAAAGCCACATATGATGATACCTGCTTTTTCCTAACTGCTCTTCTTTCATGGCATTTTTCGTTTTCTGTATCTGGTTTCAACAGCCCTTTATCTATTCCTTTACATACCAAGCTTGCTCTACTTACTTGGACTTGCTTTGCTTATTTCCTAGAATTCTCATCCCTAAAATTTTTATTTGGTTGAATCCTTCCTGTCACTCAGATCTCAGTCCAAATACCACCTTTCCTGAACATAATAAATATACTGTTATTTATTTTAGCGACATTCCCCCTAGTTGAAATTCTCTCATTTTTGTTGTTGTTGTTGTTGTTCATTTGTTTTTGCTTATCTTCACCATTAGAATGGTGTAGGGTGTAGGGACTTTCTCTATTGTGTTCAACACCATAGTCAAAATACTTAAAATCATGTTTAAAGCAAGGTAAATGCTTAATAAAATATTTGCTTGATAAAATAAATGGAGTGGGCTGTGTCCATGTCCATTGCAAGTGATTCTGCTCTGCATTTGGCCAGTACCAGAAGTTGTGAATATTTTGGTATCTGGCCCCAGAGGGAGATGTCTGGGGGATAGCTGAGAGAGTGAGGTATTTAGTCAACAATCTCAGCCCTCCATTCTATCATTCTTATCTTTCATAATCCACATTATGGTTAAGAAAAAGAAGAGAACACCACTGGGATATACACTTGATACACCAATATATATTCATGACTGCTAGTGCCAGGAGATCATAAAGCCACCATCACACTCTTGCAGATGATCATCTTGTATTTGCTCAGAGCTGGAAACACCCATCAGAGGGATACTTTGGAGACTTAATCAAAGATACATGTGGAAAAATGATCCCAAGAGTTTCTGTCTGTAGGATAGATTTTGATATCAAAAATACCCCAGGGTACCTAGCTCTCAGTTCTTGGTTTATAATATTATTCATCAATAAAAGAAATGAGGGTTACTTGGAGAAAAGACTGAGTCTAGGGGTAGGGTGAAGAATACATAAGATGACCTGGAGTATCTCAGTGCCCAAAAAGTAAAAAGTGCTCAAATGATCCCCCCAAAAAAGAAAGAAAGAAAGAAAAGAAAAAGAAAAAGAAAGAAAACAACAACAACAGCAACAACAGAGAAACATAAACCTCTCACCTCACAATGCTGGGCATATATCAAAGTCACACAGATGGCAAATGAAAGAGTTCTCAATGGCCAGAGAACAATTTAAGCAACAAGATAAATAAAATAGTACTGAATTATAGCCCAAAGTACAAAATAAATATCTGTGAATATATACTAATGCAAAAGATAACTGAATAAATAAATAAGTGGGGGGAAAGAGACAAATCTCCCTTGAAGGAGAATTCCAAATGATTTAGGTAGCTACTTGGCTCTCAAGGAGGTAAAGCCTTAACGACTACCTCTGAAATATGGGATGCTCATAGTGACTTGCTTTTAATGAGAACAGTATGGAAATGAGAAGAAAAGAATAACTTCTCCACGTAGAAAAAGAAAATGAAAACTGGCAAATACTACTTGGGTCAGTGATGAAGATTAACACAAATGGTGATAAATTGTATTATGACATGTAACCTATGATGTAATGAAAATGCCTTTGTGGTCTTCCACCCCAAAACCTATAACCCCAGTCTCATCATGAGAAGAAAACATCAGACAAATCCCAGTTGGTGAACATTTTACAAGTTACCCAATTGATGTTTCCTAAACACATCAAGGTTATAAAAAACAAGAAAAATCTGAGAAATCATTTCAGTCAAGTGAAGTGTAAGGAGACTGGTGACTAAAGTATGTTCTGGATGAGATCTTTGACCAGAACAAGGACACTAGGTAAAAAGTAAACAATATAAATAAAAATGGACTTAGTAGTTTATAAATTTTGATTTATTCATTGTTATAAATATACCATACTAATGTAAATTGTTAACTAACAATAAGGGAAGCTGGGTATTCAGTACATGAGAACTCTCTGTGTTACTTTTGCAACTTTTCTGTCAATCTAAAATTATTCTAAAGCAAAAAATGAATTTTAAAAAATCCAGGATAACCATCCATGCTTGAGTTTACAGAAACAAATGATGAGTTTACTGAAAGTGACATTACCTATTTTATTACAAAAATTACTCTTTAAATATTTTGTGATTTTGAGAGGAAAAAAACAAATGAAAAAGAATTCAGACTTATTAGGTTTAAATTGAGCAGAGGAACAAATCCTTAGGTAATAATTTTATTTTAACTAAATTTAAAACAAAATAATAATAACATACTTCTCTGTGACCATTCCCACCATACAAATAAAGAGCTTTTTAAAGACATTATCTCATTCATTCCAGTATCATTACGTAGATGAAGTTTTTTAAAAAATCAAGCAAATCATACACACACACACACACACACACACACATATGTGTGTATATATATATGTATGTAAGGACAGTTCTTTAGAAATTGAGTCTGTGACAAACATTGTTTAATTTAGTTATTTCTAAGCTTGAATTGACCAACTTCCTTTGGGATGCATAACTATTTTTAGTTTAGGGCAGATATTTATATAAAATTCCCTGAGGAAACCATTTAGTCTTGTCTCTATTCTCAGAATCCCGATTAAAAAAAGAAGAAAAAGAAAGTTCATGAAAATAAGACTAAAAAGCAGGAACTTATCTCATATAAAGTTTACCATATTTAAATAAAAACTTTTTTTTCAGAATTGACAACACTTCAAAAAATTACAATGGTATATTGCTAACATAGAATGAAATTGATATTCTTCTACATCACTGGTGAAAATGGTGATTGATTTCTTTTTGGAAAACAACTGGAAAGTCTCTCTCATTCCACTTGGAGCAAGTAACCTTGTGTCTTAAAATGTATCATAAGCAAAGAATATAAAATATTAAACGAGAGAAGAAAAATTCAATGCCTGAAAATGAGATTTAGTATAGTCTACATTTTAGAATTTAAAAAAAAAAGCTGTCAACTAAAATGCATTATAAAAAGGAACTGGGTAAGAAAATAATATTGGATTATTGGAGAAATTTATGTGGTCATTAAAATACCTGCAAAGAATATAAAGCAATTTAATGCCTTAATAAAAAGCCAGTACAAAAAATGGATACTCTTAAGAACATTAGCTTAATACTGATTGCATATTAATTTTGACAACCATTTCTCTAAGTTGAATCAATCTCCTTATATAAAGTAGATCATTAGTCTTATTTATACACATCATATTGTAACTAATTCAGTTTGGTGGAAGTACAAAAGGCATGTTGCTCAAATCGACTATTCTTGAAAGCATCTATAACGCATTTCTAGGGTTGAATTTGTTAACTAGTAATATGACATTAAAATTTTTTCAGGCCCAAAACATCAGTCATGCACCACTGAGTAAAATTTAAAGAATTCAAGTGATTCATTCATATACTGAGTTGTTGAATTGGACCAAAAAAAAAAAAAAAAAAAAAAAGTCTTGATAAAGAACCCCTGCTTTGCTTTTAGGTATTCTGTTAGTTGCAGAAATGTGAGAGACCAAATTAAGTTTCTGATTTTCCATGAAAGTTAACAATTCTCTTACCTATTTTGTTCCTGAAACATAGGCTCTATCATTAAGCCAACAATATAAAAGTATGCTGGGAAGGATTTTGATCCCAATGATCTTCATCTCCTGATGTTATATCTGTGAATATGTTACCCTACATGACAAAGAGGACTTTGCATATGGAAGGAATTAAGTTTGCTGATCAGTTGACTTTAAGAAGATTATCCTAGGCTACCTGTTGGGCCCAATGTAATCAAATGTGCCTTTAAGTAATTACATCGATTAATTTTTTTTTTTCCTTTCAGCAGTCATTTGAAGTACTGTATGCTAGTTATCTTCCATTTTCTCCTCCAGACTCATCTTCCACCCTTCCACCCACCTTCCACTCTGTGGGGGGGGGGGGGAAGGGTGAAACAGGAAAGCAGAAGAGTCAATGAGAGAGATGTGGCAGAAGAGGCAGGAGAATAGAAGCATGAGAAGGACTTACCCACCGTTGAAGTCTTTGAAGACAAAGACCACCAAGAGCCAACGAACATGTGGCAGCCTCTAGAAGAGAAAAACAAGCCACACTGACATGCAGTCCTACAACTCTATGGAACTGGGTTTTGCCAACAACCTGCAGAAGCTAGGAAATGGATTTTCATCTACAGCCTCCAGAAGGTAACACAATCCTACTGACACCTAGATTTTGGCTTGTGAGACTAAACAGGAATTAGCCAAACCCACTTGACTTCTGAGGCTGAAACACCCATGCCTACAGAAACCTATGACCCATAGAAACCATGAGATGATAGATCTGGACTGTTTTAAGGCACTAGGCCTACTGTTAAAGGCCAAACAGATGAACAGTCTATTTATTAATGAGTCAAAAAGATAAAAAACACACATTCTCTCCCAGAAGCTTAGAACTGAATTGGATTAAGTCTGACAAAATTATGTTGGTTCTGTTTAGATTCATCATCTTTCTCTTAGTTGGCTTTTAACACTGCCTTTTTGTCTTTATAAACTTACTTTGGAAGAACTGCCATGTGAGCACTATTACTATATTCATTTTTAAAATTTTGAAAAATTTACTCTGTACCTCTCTATATTAAGTTTCCATTTAATCAATCACTTATGATGATTCATCATTACATGATGAGTCACTATGTGATGGGGGAAAAAAACTTTTTTTTTCTGAAAACTAGTATTTTCTTCTATATATTGAAAATTTCAATAATCACTGCTGATTCTCTACTCTTGTTTTTCCTTCCTTCCTTCTTTTCTTCCTTCCTTCCCTCCTTCCATGCTTTCTCTCTTTCTTTTTCTCTCTCTTTCTTTCTCCCACTGCCAGAAATCAGAGAGCCAATTCAACATTCCAATATGAATGTATAGTGCTTATGATCATAAATAAGACCAAACATATGTATGGTCAGTATATTATTTCCCCTGTTTATTATTACTTATATTCAAATATCCCACGTTCTGGGTTTTGATTTTCTTTATTTATGATTCTGTATGACTTTATTTTTATAAGTCCTTTCAAATTCTTGGCAGATTGAACTAGAAATATATAAGAAAAAAATACAGTTTCTTTCTGATTATTTATCCATATATATTTTATTTCTGAGATTTCTTTTTTTTAAAGACAGAAAAACTTTATTTTTTAACATCTTAATTTAATTTTATATTTTTCAGTGTTCCAAGATTCATTGTTTATGCACCACACCCAGTGCTCCATGCAATACGTGCCCTCCTTAATACACTCCACCAAGCTCACCCAACCCTCACACCCTTACCTTCCAAAACCCTCAGTTTGTTTCTTAAGAGTTCATAGTCTTTCATGCTTCATTTCCCTCTCCAATTTCCCCTAATTCACTTTTACTTTCCTTCTCCTAATGTCTTCCATGTTACTCTTTTTGTTCCACAAGTAAGCGAAACCATATGATAATTGACTTGCTCTGCCTGACTTATTTCACTCAGCATAATCTCTTCCAGTCCCATCCATGTTGATACAAAAGTTGGGTATCCATCATTTCTGATGGAGGCATAATATTCCATTGTATATATGGGTATATTCTTCATCCATTTGTCTGTTGAAGGGGATCTTGGCTCTTTCCACAGTTTGGCGACTGTGGACATTGCTGTTATGAACATTGGGGTACATATAGCTCTTCTTTTCACTACATCTATATCTTTGGGGTATATACCCAGTAATGCAATTGCAGGGTCATAGGGTAGCTTTATTTTTAATTTTTTGAGGAATCTCCACACTGTTTTCCAAAGGGGTTACACAAACTTGCATTCCCACCAACAGTGTTAGAAGGTTCCCGTTTCTCCACATCCTCTCCAACACTTGCTATTTCCTGTCCTGTTGATTTTGGCCATTCTAACTGGTATAAGGTGGTATTGCAATGTGGTTTTGATTTGAATTTCCCTGATGGCTAATGATGATGAACATTTTTTCATGTGTCTGTTAGCTATTTGTATATCTTCTTTGGAGAAGTGTCTTTTCATGTCTTCTGCCTATTTTTTGACATGATTATTTATTTTTTGGGAGAAATCAGTTGCTTTCTTATACACTAGCAATGAAAATATAGAAAGGTAAATTAGAGAATAGATTCCATTTACTAAAGCACCAAGAACCATAAGATACCTTGGAATAAACCTAACCAAAGAGGTCAAGGATCTGTACTCAGGGGACTACAGAACACTCATGAAAGAAATTCAAGAAGACAAAAAGATGGAAAAACTTTTCATGCTCATGGATCAGAAGAACAAACATTGTTAAAATGTCTTTACTGCACAGGAAAATCTATTTCTGAGATTTTTAAGATTTTATCCATTTATACTCTATCAGTGGCTAAGAAGAGCATCTAAGTTTTGGGGTCTTGATTTCCCTGTTCTATCTACTTTTTTTCTCCTTCAACTTGTACATGAAGTAAGTCCAAAGTGCATTTCTCTGGCAGGTTCTATTTAATGTAGCTACTGGTGCTTGAGATTTGAGAACAGTTTGAGGAGAAAATAAAAACATAACTAGTAAGACAGTACTTAGAAAAAAATGTATCTATGAATATTGGTTCACAGAATATTTTGCCATCTCTGTTTTGTGTTGTTGAATTGTGTTTTTCTCTCCACCCCCCACCCCCAAAAGAAAATATATGTAGAAGTCCTAACCCCCAGTATCTGTGAATGTGACCTCATTTAGAAATAAGGTCTTTGCATATTTAAGTTGAGGATCTCAAGATGACATCATCCTTGATTTAGAGTGGGTATTAGTCCAATGCCTGGTGCTCTCATAAGAAAAAGGACACAGTAACAAACACACAGTAACACCGACACATGAAGGGTATGCAGAGGTGGAGATAGACATTAAAGTTATGCTTCTATCAGCCAAGGAATGCTTGGGACCGTAAGAAGCTAGAAAAGATTATACTGATTCTATGGTCTCTCTCATATCCATTTATCTATTGGTATCCAACGAAAATGAGAAAAAGTAGGAGCAGATACAGAAAGAGGATGAAGGAGAACTATAGGAGGAGGAGTGAGGGAAGAAAGGAAGAAGAAAAGGAATCAGCAATGTATAAAAAAGAGAACGAAAAGGAGTTCATAGATAGTTTTAAGACATTGCTTAACTACTGAGTCAAGATTTTTGACCTGAGTTGTTAAGCCCAGGTGATAGGAATTATTCCTTCTCTATTTATAAAATTAAAGCTTTCTAAAGCACAGATGTTGACCAGAACACATTTGCACTTTACCGTCTTGATATTGTTTCACTAGAATGAGCAGAAAAGACCACTCTCTTCAAATTTACAGGTGTGAGATTGTACCTGTGGTGCAACTGTCTTAGATAACAGGATCATTATAATGGAGGAAAACTCTAGTATCAATTACCTAGCATCTAGTATCACATCATTTGCTATCACTTAAACCAAAGTGCCTTTTATTCTGCTCCTAGACTCTACTAGAAGAAGAGTTATTCTTTCTTCTCTTCTTTTCCTTAGAATTAGCTTCATTATTAAGGTAACTCTAGACCTGCAGGGCAGTAGCTAAGAGCAGACTCCCCAACCCCAACCCTGAAAATCCTGAATTGAATTAAAGCATATTTTCATACATTAAAAACTAACAATCCATCCTGGGATTGGTTCAGGAGCAAGTTAGTTCCTGTTAATGAATTTTTATTCTAAGGGAAAATCCCCTTAAAAACTCCCCTGGTA
The DNA here is from genome assembly GCF_963455335.1 of Martes martes. NCBI lineage: Eukaryota > Metazoa > Chordata > Mammalia > Carnivora > Mustelidae > Martes > Martes martes. Next base: position 133,917,983 of record NC_137889.1, read on the forward strand.
TAGCTTTTTTTGGAGTTGCCCCAAGGAAGGAAATTTCCGAGAATGATATTGTTTTTGCACAAGGGAAATGTTTAAACATAACTGTTGATTCTACTCCCAATTAACAGAGATCAAAGTTATAAAAAAAAAAACAACAACTGTTTTAAGAGTCTTAATATCACCCTCAACTTTTCTATACTGGATGCTATTAATACTAACCATTAGTCTGAGAGTCTATTCCAATGTTCTCCATCTCCAGTCTCAACCCTCTACATCTCCTCTAAGTATACATGATTCTTTCAGTTGTACTCCAAAGTTTCCTGTCCTCCAACAACCAGCCTACAGAGAATAGCATGTTTCACAACATGGAAAGAAAACTAGGTGTGTGAATATAGCACAGAATAGATTCAAATACATGCTTTCAGAGGAAGACAAGAAAAATAATCCTCATGGACATTCACTCGAGCACCAAACTGTCCTTGCTGCTTTCTAAGAAGGCTCACTGACTACCAGGTGCTAACTCTGAGAATCTTACAGTGAAGGTAGGCTAGCTAAGCTTCTAGCACTCTCCCAATCCAACCAGTCTCAAGTAGAGAATTTATTCACCTGAATAATGATTCATTTCACTAGTGAGCACCCAAAAGAGGTTGTGATGACTTGGGTGAAACTAAAAAAGGTGGATAGATACCATCAACATCCATTTGCTCTCTGATATTGGAGAAGTGGAATGGATGTTCCATATGCTTTCTGAATTTCTGCTTCATGCTGTTCTTTATGGTTCATTTTTAAATCATTTTCAGAAAATAAATAAATAAATAAATAAATAAATAAATAATTTTCAGAAATACACACACACACAGAAAGAACTCCCTCTCCATGAGTTTTATATGAAATATTAAAGTTTTTTATGATAATATCACTTTCCCTTACTACTACTGACATTTTACCTCTTTATTTCTCTTCCATCAATACTTTGAAGTTATATATTGAAAAATCACCTAATGTTTCCTAAGGCATACATTGAACTAATCATTTTTATTTTTGTGTGTATGGAGAAGATGAAGAGAATTCAAGTGTCAATTGGGTAAATATGTTTTCAAATTTGAGAGTCTCTTTAATCCTGACAATAACATGAACTTTTTCATGTGCTGCCAACAATGTGATCCTTTGCATCTTTAATCACCTTTATTTACATTTCATTATTAACATTCTTTGGTTTTGCAATGTCATAATAATTTCTAGAACTGTAAGTTTAAAAGATGTGCAAGGCATTTATTTCTCCTTTCTCTGATAAGGAAAAGGAGGGAGGACCACCCAGATAACTATTTGTTCAATCATAACAGGATGGAAATTAACCAGACCAAAGTGATGAACATCAGCACTACATAGATTCAGTAATTCAATAATTCTAATGTGGAGTTATCTTTTACCAAAAATAGTAATTATCTTTTTCATATTGTAAGCATGGGGGTGCCTGAGTGGCACAGTCAGTTAAGCGTCCGACTTTTGGTTTCAGCTTAGGTCATGATCTCAGGGGCCTGAGATTGCTCTATGTGGGGATCCATGTTGGGCATAGAACCTGCTTAAGATTATCTCTCTCTCTCCCTTTCCCTCCCCCCTGACCCTTCTTGTGCTCTCTCTCTCTCTCTTAAAAAAAAAAAAAAAAAAAAAGGAAAAGAAGAAAAAGGATATAAACATAAATAGCCTTCATTTTATAGTGAAATGCAATGACACCACAGAATTGTAGAGAGGCTGAAGATGTTCTCTATGTTCTATCTTCATCAACATGAGAGGGGCCTTGCCTTAATATTCAGGAGGAAGGACAAGATTCAGTCAAATTCTTCCCCTTCGCATTCTAGATTTACAGCTACAGCTCAAAGTTGTAGCTTCCCCTCTCCCCCTTTAGGATATAAGTAGTTAAGTCCCTGTTTGAAATATATTACAGACAAGAAATAGAAAACTTTAAAATAAGAAATGTAGAAGAGGGGCGCCTGGGTGGCTCAATGGGTTAAAGCCTCTGCCTTCGGCTCGGGTCATGATCCCAGGGTCCTGGGATCGAGCCCTGCATCGGGTTCTCTGCTTGGCAGGGAGCCTGCTTCCTCCTCTCTCTCTGCCTGCCTCTCTGCCTACTTGTGATCTCTGTCTGTCAAATAAATAAATAAAATCTTTAAAAAAAAAAAAGAAATGTAGAAAAGAATAGTGATGGTCAAAAAGAAAAACCGTATCTTTTCTGCGAATCTTGGTTACCCTATTAAGATGCTTATTGATTACATTGAAAGACTTCTAAGCATGAACAGATTCGAAAAGAGCATTAATAAATGTGCAGGTCACCCCATCTATCAGTATTTGACATCTGTATAAGAAACCATTCATTGATATTTGACAGTTATTTATGATTTTCAAGTGAAGCACTGTTGTTTATTTGGATTTTGATTAATAATTTGAAATAATCTTCCCAGGAGAATATTAAATATTGAGCTTGACACATTAGATGAAGTTAGTCATCATCTATTACTAAAATATACCAGTATGAAATATTAGGAGCTTTTCTATCAACCTGAAATATTTCTGACAGTGAATTTTAAATAGATCATTAATGTTCACACTTCTGTTGCATGATGAAAGCTTCAGTAGATGATTGAAGGGCCTTTTCAATGTTCAGAGTTGTGTTGAGTTTTACAGATCATAGAATCATATAGCTGGAGGAATCCTAGCTACTATTTAGGTTTAGAAGGCTAAAAGTTCAAAGAGGTTAAGTGATTGTTAATAACCTACAATGCTAAATGCATATTAGGTAAGATCTCTCTTTATTTACGAAAACTAAACAACAATTGAGTATATCCGAGAAATATGCAGAAAACATTTCCAGCCTTGTGAATGGTATCTTATCTGATACTTCCTAACGAATGAGTGCTTTTGATATTGAAGATACTAAATCATGTTCCATCAGAAGGCCAGAACATGGTGCAACTGGGTGGTTGAGACCCTTTTAAATAGAATTCCTAGAACAGTTTAGTACCATTTGAACAACTAATTTTCTATTCTGTCAATAGTGAAAGGTTAGTGAAATGTTCTAATAAAATAGTGGGACTTTGATAAATATTCTTCATCCAGTTTAACAAAGTTTCATACAAAAAGTAAGCATATTAATATATTCTATTATGCTGATTGAAACTGTGTAAATGGAAAAAAGCTCAAACTACACAATTGGGAGTCCATTTGCCTTCCAGTAATTTATTTTCACTTCCTGGCTGCCAAATTAATAGTAACTAAAATATGCCTGGAAACAAGGCCTGATTATTACATTTCCCCATTTCCAGACTATGTAAACTAATAAATGATAATTAACATTGGGGACACTTTAAACAGTATCCATCTACCACTATTCCTATAAAATATACATGCAGCTACAAATTCATGCCCCTGAACACCTCAAATACTTTTTTTTTTTTTTGAGATAAACACATTATTTCAATAGTAAATACTTATAAGACAGGAGGATTCTGGGACTTTTAACCTATATAAGCGTACTTTCTTCTTTTGTTCATATTCGTTTAATTTGATAGACATTCTATTTTCAATGCAACATATAATTTCACCTTTACTTATCCATAATGTCATTTAGTTGAACAGAAGATAGATTTTGTGATTGTTTTGTTACTAACTTAAGGAGCTGATGCATTCTCCTAAACTGAACAAATTGTTATATTTTCACTTTTTAAAGATAAGGGATATTCAGGGTGCCTGAGTGGTTCAGCAGGGTTAGTGTCCAACTCTTGGTTTTGGCTCAAGTCACGATCTCATGGTCTCGGGACTGAGCACCATAGTGCGCTCAGTGGAGAGTCCGCTTGGGGTTCTCTCTCTCCCGTCCCTCTATCCCACCCTGACTCGCATGTGTTCTCTCTCTCTCTCTCTCCCTCCCTCCCTCTCTCTTTCTCTCTCAAATAAATAAATAAATCTGAAAAAAAAAGATAAGGCATATTCATTTGAAATACCTATTAGAGAATAAGCTTCCATGTTAGTAAATGCCTCCTTAACAATGCTAGCTACATTTCACTAATTACTGCAGATAATACAAACAGACTTAACCATACTGGTTCCAACAAGGCTAAGAACTCAAATTAATTAAGACAAGTATATTATTAAAAACCTAGTTTGAACTTCAGGTAAAGAATATGAAAACGTGATTTTTAACCTCAGATGGGTATTAAAAAGGTCAACTCAGCATGTGTATTTGTTATCTCTAGTTCAGTGTGATATATTTAATAGACAACCTATGATTTGATAAAGGTCACTGGAGTCAGAAATGCCAAATCTCATTAGTCTTACTCAGCTGATATTAAAGTTACCTATCTGCCTATATGCTTAATGAAAGGTTGATTTAATCATTAAAAGATAATTTTCAGATTGCACATTTCTTGAAACATGTTTTGTTCCAGGAAATGAACTTTTAAAATATAGTTTCATTGTATGTTAATTTAAAGTTAAAAAGATTTCTGTTCTTCCACTTAGTGTCTAATCTGAATTGCTTTAATCCATATATTTGACTGTAACTAGAAGGTTAAAGTTAGGCCAAAGAAATATATGTACAGATCACAAAATTTCTCAAATTTTTATAAGGAATTAACTATTTAATTCATTTTTTTCTTAAACAGAAAGCTGAACATTTGTGCATATGGTCATACTATAGTGTAATTGTAGGGTAATTGAAACCAGCTGTCACACTTTGTAGTTTCTGGAATCCTGTGTATTGCCTTCTAGCTACAGTGACTTTGTGCAGGCCTTAATAAAAGAAATTAAAGAATGTGCAAGCTTGAATGACTTTCACATTCTTCTTCAAAAGAGCTTTAATTCATACCAGATAGAAGAGGCATAGCATTTCCATTGCCACTTGTCCATAGCACACATGCAGATGAAATAATGATTTTTATTACTATGATTTAGTGATTTGTAAACTTCAGCCACTCTTCTTGCTTTATTTAAATGTATCTATTTATCACAAAGCAACTTGCCATGTTATATTCAAGGATTTTTAAAGACAACCGACACACACACTCACACACACACACACACACACACACTCACTCCAACACTATCTAGCATCTTATTCTTCTTATTCTTATTTCACATACTATCTGGCGTAATATACAATCAAATAAAGTAACTTATATTTAGCCAGGTAAAATTTTTGCTTAAGGGAAGTATGATGGAATTATTCCAAATTCATCTTCTTTCAAAATCTTAGGCTTATGGCAGTATTTAGTTGTGGTGAAAAAAAAATATGATAGTTCAGGGGAGGATTTGGGGAAGATGATAACAGAATTCTTTTTAATCTCACTGGCCAACCACCATGGTAGCCAGAATAATAATGGCTCTCTCAGAGATATCCAAATCCCCAGAACCTGTGAAAATGTTGCTTTATATGGCACAAGGGATTTTTTATATGTGATTAAATTAAGAGTGCTAAAATGGGAGATTATCCCAGATTATCCAGTGGGCCCAATGTAATCACAAAGATAGGTGTAACAGAGTTAGAGATATGAAACATGAAGATACTAAGTGCTGGCTTTGAAAATGAAGAAAGAACCAGGTCTCAAGGAGTGCAGGCAGCCTCTGGCAGTTGGAAAAGGAAAGGAAATTGAACCCTAGAGCCCCACAGGAGACAGAGCCTTGCTGGTATCTCCTTTTTAGCCCAGGGAAACTGATTTTGGACTTCTGACCCCCTCAAAATTGAAGCTAATAAATTTATGCTGTTTGAACCCACCAAGTTTGCTGTAATTTGTTACAGCAACAATAGGAAACTAATAAAATGGTATAAAGGAGAAAAAACTACTAAAGAGCAAAATCTAAGTCACATAGGAAACATTAACAACAAAATTAGGTGGCAAGAAATTCCCATGATCACCAAAACCTTAGATGAGTGAAAACCTACATAGTGTCAGAATCTCTATGAAAAGAAAAGAAGGGAATGACATGGTAGCATCCCATACACCAGAAAACAGGAGAACATCAGTTTAGTAGACAGCTAGCAGGGCTGAAACTAGCATGAGGTGGAGCGTCCCTTTAGCAACAGGTGACTGCAATTGGCTAATGGTGAAAAGGACCTAGAACCGTTGGGTCCCTATGAGCCATAAAGATGGACCTATCAGGACTTCCTTCTAAGTAAGAGAGAATTCTGTGAGTGAAATCAAATGGAACAAGGCAGGAGTATAAGAAATGAAATAAAAAGATTTTGCCAATTTGTTGGGAGGGAGCAGAACCAAGATATCACAGAAAAAAAGCTACCATATATTTTTATATCACTACCAAAAAAGGTAGTGGGGAGTAGAAAGAAAAAAAAAAAAGAAGAAGCTCTCTGAAGTAGAATTCTGTCTAATTTTAAAAGTCCAGGAAACAAACTTTACACAAAAATGAATAGTAAAAAATTATTAAATCTTATCCCATACAAAATTACAATAAGAAAAAAGATAATAGTAAGTTCTCTAAAGGCAATGAAAGAATACTTTAAAGATGGACTCTGAAAAACAGATCATAACATAAAAAATCAAAAGATATTATGAGAGTGATAATAAGAGTTGGTCCACATAAGGACAGGAATCCCTGAATATAATCCTAAAACAAGAGAAGAGGTAGTTGCTAAAATCATAAGTCGAGTAAACTTTCCAGAAATAAAAATTCTTCTGAAATAAAAGATTTGAATTTACATGTTGACAGAGCATGCTGAGTGCCAACAGTAAGATCTAATGAAATTATTGGTCTTTCAGAAAAAGAAAAAAGAAAACATCCTTTGGATCTCAAGAAACTCCCCAATTTTCCATCAGACTTTTTTAACAGTAACGTTTTATGCCATAAGAAAGTGAGGACCATATTAAAGAAAACCAAGGAAAGAAGGGGTGAGTCAAAAATTTTATATCCAGCAAATCTGACTATCATGTCTGAAGGACACAGAACTACTAACAGGCAAGATGGGGAATATAGTCGCTTATACACTTCCTCAGAAGTTGACTAGAAAATATATTTTAGATCACTAAAATGACTGGAGAATAATCAACACAGGAACTGGTACTGAGCTCTAGAATGAAAAGCAAATGAAGCTTAAGAAGGAGTGCGTATAGTATGCAGTGGTTATGTACTCTGATAATGTAGAGATAGTATAACTATTTAAAATGAGGGAAGAATGAGGAGAGTATATGCAAAAAATGTTTAATATTTTCATAATCATATTAGTGATACTATTACTATTATCATTCTGCTACTTCTGTAATATGTAATATAGGGATTAAACAAGCAAGCATTTATGTATATCTTTGAGAACCAGCATTCTTGATAAGGAAGGAAAGACACACAAAGGTCATTGGGAAGTGGCAAAATAAAGCCTCCTTAATTTTGATTTTTGAATTGGAAATATCAATACAATCTCACAAAGTATTTAGTCTTTGCACATATACTTATATTATTTCTTTGCATATACATATTGTATTATTGTGTTTTATGTTATATTAAATATATATATATATTTTTTTTTTCCATGCTTGGTTCACTAAAAGACCTAGAAACAATGACCAATGATCAGTGTGATAACAATAAATATCTCTAGCATCCAGTTCAAAAGTCTGGAAATGACATGTCTCACAAAAATAAAAGTTTCCTTAAAAAATGGCTAATTCCAGTTCTGAGCCAGGACATGTTTGATATGAGCCACATCTTAGCAAAGCTTACTATAGTGCTATGCCAAAAGGACTCCGGGGTCAATCTCAAGAGGCTTCACTGACTGAAAATGAGACAATCTGAGCTTCTATGATAACTATTATAAAGGACTTAAGCCCACCATATGTGTGTAAATCCATGTTCTCATAATTTTAGTTAAAGAAGAGCTGGTCAACTTTAGAGAATGAAAGGAACTGATTCATGAAGTGAAAGAGTCAAATATTCATACTACTTTTCCCATATGAACTATGTCCCTGGACTACCAAATAAATGATGCTGGCTTTAGGGTTTACCAAAAAAATGCGTGTCTTTATAACAACACCCGAGGAACAAACAGAAAAGGGAAGTGACAGAATGAAAATACCATCATTTTGCAAAATTTCATAAAATAATAGATATAGGCATTAACATCAATGGGCACTAACACCAGAAAAATAGAGATAACTAGAAAGTATATGTTTTTTATAGATTTTGCCAAACATCATGTAGGATCATGCCAAAAGGATCCAAATTTCTGGACCTAGCAGTCATTTTTCAGAAAGCACAGAGAAAAAGGACCATGTTGAACTAGACCATGAGCATGCAACCCATAAAATCCAGCTTCTTCAACAGAAGGTTAGAGGTATTACCCATAATATAACTTTATAAATTTATAACCTGAGAGGCATTATTAAATTTAACTAATAAAAAGTTAATTCCTGCTACATATCTGATGCTATCTTATTTTTAAGTTTCTCTTTAATGTTCACAACAATCCTATGAGTTAACCATGTTTTTTTTTTTTTTACCAGTTAACAGAGAAGAAAAGGTTTATAAAGTTGAATAACTTGTTTAAAGTAGAAAGCTTACAATTTATAATTCTGAGATTACAATCTATACAATTGGAATAAAGGATACAATTTGAATTCTATGATACATTTATACTCTATTATACATTATATAATTACAATGAATTCATGTCTTTAAGAAATCAGAAACAGTGGACGGATTTGGAAATTTAAACAAAATACTACAATACAATCATTAAAATTTTTTTACACTCAAAGTAAAGTGCCTTGTATTTCATAAATGTGTCACAGTTAAGAACTTGAATAACTTTGTAAAAGCAAAATAATACTTTGCCAGTGAGATCATTTGATTCACAGATGAGATGAGTTTGTAAAACCTCAAGAACAACTAGAAATTTATTAGATGGTTGGGTGTAGCTGGAAGCAAGGGAGGTCCAGGCAATGCACAGAGCATGTGTAAAGGCACAGAAGCATGGTATGCTCTCGAAACATATTCATTTGGAGGAATAAGAATAATAGTTGTTTCAGCAAGGGAGCTGTAGTATATAAAAATGAAGTCTGATTATATAGTCTTGTAGTCCAGGAAAGATGTTGATGTTTTAAACCAGAAGATGAAGATGACTTACTCAGAAGATGAAGATGAAGAAGAAGATGACTTACTCAGAATTGTAATGTAGTAAATTAACTCAGGATACTATCTGCAAGGAAGGAGTTCTTAATTGGCTGCGTGAATACTGAGTTCCTTAGACAGACCTTGACGGTTCTGGAAACTCGTAAAATTATATGTGAAATTTTGAATTGTATGTTTGTGCATCTCTTTTGGAAGGTGTTTTATAACTTTCAACTGATTACCAAAGCATTCCATAAAGAATCCTCATATTAGAAGTTATGGATGCCACTTGGGAAATATTATTAGATTCCTAGGGCTGCTGTAATAAAGTAACAAGAGCAGAGCAGCTTAAAAGCACAGAATCGTATTCTTCCACGTTCCTAGAGGCTTAAGAGTCTGAAAGTAAGGTGTGAGGAGGACCACCCACCCTCTGAAAGCCCTAGGGAAAAACTCTCCTTTCCTCTTCCAGCTTATGGTGGCCCCAAACATTCCTTTGCTTATGTATATATAACTCTGAACTCTGCCTGTCTTCCAGATGACCTTTAGTGTGTCTCTGTGTCCTCTTCTCTTCTTTTTTTTTTTTTTTAAGATTTTTTATTTATTTCACACAATGGGAGAGATCAGAAGTAGGCAGAGAGGCAGGCAGAGAGAGAGGGGGAAGCAGGCTCCCCGCTGAGCAGAGAGACCAGGACCCTGGAATCATGACCTGAGCTGAAGGCAGAGGCTTTAACCCACTGAGCCACCCAGGCGCCCCTCCTCTTCTCTTCTTTACAAGGACACCAGTCCTTGAATTTAGGGCTTACCCTAAATTCAGGATGAGTTCATCTTGAGATCCTTAACCAATAACATCTGCAGACCCTATATCTGAATAAAATCATATTCTAAGTGTCCAGGTGGAAGTGAATTTTGGTTGTTATTCAACTATAAAAAAACCTATTGTTTTAGTCCAGGAGAGCTATGATGCTGTAAAGGGAGTGGAAAAACAAAAGGGCGAGTATTTAGAATATGAAATTTTTGAGTATTATTGGATTTAATGATTAAGGGGAAGAAAAAATAAAAGATGAATCCCAGATCTCTAGATTGGTAGATGAAGAAATTGTTACGTGATTAGCTGAGGTAAGAAACAAAGGGTATAGGTTGTGGGTGGGTATGTCTGGGGTGTTTGGTTTGTGATTTAGATATGCTCTCTAGAGAGAGATGTCTCAGAAGCTTTAGGAAATAAACCTTAAACTCAGCCTGAGTTGAAAGAAAAGTTTTGATAGCAAGACAAAATTGAAGAGGAGGGAATTCAGAAGGTGAAATTCTTACATGTGAAAATCTTTAAAGATTAAGCAGCTCTGGATAAGTTGTTTCACTGATGGTTTCAGGAGAAAATCCAGACCGCAGGGGAATCAAAATTTGGTGGGAAGAGAGGAAGGCATGACAGGAAATGTTGAAAGACTTTCCAGAAAAGTCTGGAAAGAAAATGTTGACAGACTTTCCAGAAAAGTCTGGAAAGTGAGCAGCAGAGACAGGCAGAGGAGACTACAGGATGAAGTTTGTTGAAGTAAAAGAAATACCATTATGTTCTAAAAGGAAAGAATCAGTGAAAAGGAAAGCAACGGAGAAAAAAATAGGGAGACATTTGATGGGCAAGTTATAAGATAATAGAAAGGAATGAAATCTTCAGCACATGGAGAAGTTTTAGCCACATTAAATCTGTTCATAAACTATGAACAGAGAAAGCACTAAGTTGATTTCATTAAAAAACAAAAAAAACACAAAACAGTAACTTGGTGACAGAGGCAGGAAATGGAACGAGGTCACCCTCAGTGTGGGGAGAAGTTGAAGATGTTGCTTGCTGAGGGTGAGGTTGCTAATAATGGCTTGAAGAGTGTGGGGTCAGTTTAGAAGAGTCTGCAAAGTGAAGAACACCAGCAGAAAATAGGGGGTTGCTGCTGAGCCTCTCACTACACTTAATGGTAACATAATCAGGGAGAATCTCCCAGAAGGGTAAGCTTTCTTATCAGGTCCTGGAGTGGTGCTCGAAGATTCTTTGGAGTTATTTATCTCTGAGTTGGTAGGTGACGCTGACTTCAGTGCTTGTCTACAAGTACTGAAGAAAAGTCAGTTTTGTAGTTCATTATTTTCTAAAAGGCTGTTGGAAATTTATTCAGGATATCAGCTTTCACAGAGCCTACAGATTGTATTTATGTCCCGCTGACATCAAGCAATTTATGAAGCTAAATAGATCAGTCTTGGAAACAGGGTCATAATATTTCCCCATAGCTATCACCTAAATAAAGTGAAATGTATTAAAGAACTCATTATAAAGAAACTTATCATACACCAGGGCTTGGAAATGAACTCCAAAATCTTGCCAACTACCTTTGAAATTCAAACAATTTCTTAGAGTGCACTTGGTCTTAAATTTACTATGTACCAAAAGGAGAAAGTAGAATCTAATTCATCATAGCACTTTCCGGAGTAAACCACTTGATCAAACGGTTGGTGATTAAGAGAACAGGCATTGGAGCCAGAAGCCCAAGTCTGACTTTGCCCCTTATTACTTCTGTAACCTTATGAAGTTTACTTGCCCTTTCTGTGCCTCAGTTATGCCATACATAAAATGAAGATGACAATAGAAGCTACTTCATGACTTGTTATGAAAATTAAATGAATTTGTGTTTATAAACTCAAAGCTAACACCTAGAAAATAGCATTATACCTTTAAACCATTCCAGATCCTTCAAAGACAAAGAGATTTCTTAGGATAAAAATAAGTTTATAGAGACACCTGGATGGTTCAGTCAGTTAAGCATCTGCCTTCTGCTCAGGTAATGATCTTGAAGTCCTGGGACTGAGTCCTCCTTGGGGCTCCCTGCTCAGCAGTGAGTCTGCTTTTCCCTCCACCCCATTTCCTGCTTGTGTACTCTCTCTCTCTCTGACTCATAAATAAGTAAGTAAATAAGTAAATAAATAAATAGTTCACACATATGCACATGTATATATACACTTGCATGCACACATACACACTTTCACACATACTCTTGTTTTTTATTTTTGGGTAGTTAGGGAAGAACAATATTTCTTTAAGGTCATCAGGATGCAATTTAACCCTATTACAAAATAAGACAAATAGATTTCCAAATTATTTTTGGTAAATATATAAATGAGTCTCTGGACATTTATAAGAAATGCATTCTTACATCTTATGTCTTCTCTTCCTCCCAAAGACATTTAACAAATAATTGATTATTAGTAAATGTAAGATAATAGCTTAGGTTCACAGCTTGCGCTGCTTAAAATCTTTTAATTCCTTCTAAATGGGTTACATATGTTATTTAATATATAAAATAATTTCAGATGAATATTATATATTATAAAATACCATAAACCTTTTAAAGTCACTTATGAAACTGTGAATTTTTCATTTAAATACGCCAAGAATCTACTCTTTCTGCATAAATTATACTTGTATGTATGCACAGAATTTCACATGTACTTATATATGTGTAGTGAAAGCCTGTGTGCAATCTGAACAATTCTCCAAGATTGTCATTGGCTTCATGACATTTTGCTTTGTTTTCAAATTGGGCATCTTTCACTTTACAGCCGATTTGCATGATTTTCACTCTGTATTTTAAGCAGTGTACAATAGCCTACCATCAGTGAGGGATAGATCCACAAATATGTTGAGAGCATTGGGAGGATTAATTTTAATCAAAAGGTAATTAGTGAATATGTTTGTCGTATGGGCATTTATGCCTCATTTGTAGTCTCATAACTTTGGGGACCAAAATATAAACTCTTGCTAGTTAAATCCATGTCAGGGTTGCTATGACTCCCTGAACTAAAAGCTTACCTTAAGAAGTACAACACTGCACAGAAGTATGTTCTCATTTAAGATAAAGAAGAGCACAACATATATCATTAAAGCCTGATTTTAAAGGGACCCTACTTTAACTGAAACCCTCACTTGGTTTAATAGTATATAATCTCATACTGCTCTTCATTTGGTTTGGCCTTTTTTCTTTCTTTCAAACGTAAGAGATATTCTAAAATAAAAATTCTCTGGAGTTCCTAACAAGAGATACTCCATGATACCCTAGCATAGACTGCTGCCTCATTCTCTCTTGTCTGCCTAGACACATTCTGCGTTTAGAGTAGAACTCAAATTCCCCATCATTCATTAGTGTCCATATTAATCTCTCCCTCTCCTGATTTCCACAGCAACACTCTATGTGCAGTAGTTTGAAAATATTTTTCAAATATTCATATCCTAACATGTGCTCTTATTTGGAAATGCCATGTATATGATTTATTTCCCCAGTTCAACTGTAAGCACTTTGGCATGCTTCATGTTTCTCTTGGATGGGCTACAGAGCTCCCTTCAGTAATTTGCATATAGCGTGAAACAATAAACACTCGGGGAACCAAAATTAATACAACTATGCATATGAAATATAGCACTCATGTCTCACTTTTTTGGTCTTCTATATTATCTAAAATAACTGAGAGACCCTTGTACATTTCCCAGAAATAAGTGCATGGTGACTGTTATCTAAGTGATAGCCCCATAGAAAATCTGTCAAGACATTCAGCTGGCTTTAAAGAAATGTGGCAGAGCATAGGAAAAGCAAATTATTAACTTCAAAAGCATGGTAAAATTCCCTTTAGTGATACATAGATGGTATGTATTTATGAGGAGAGGTATGCATTTATAGGAAAAGGCAGCTGTCATGTTGAAGAATAAACATGAAATTTAAAGTCTGATTGGAGTTTTATTCCTGGACCTGTTTTAATAGCTGTGTGATTTCAGACAAGTTTCTTTTTTTTTTTTTAATTTTCTGAGCTTCATTTTTTTATGTAAGATAATGGGAATCGTTTCATAGAGTTTTGTTCTAAATAAAAATGTGAAAATAACAAAAGTGCTTTTAGCTCTGTGAAGTTAAGACTTTTAGAATTACTTTGATATCTGTTATTTCAAGATAATTCATATTTTAGTTGTTAAAAATTTAGTAACTGTCTTACCTAAATAACATAGAACCACATACAAATATTCTTCACCAATAAAAATACATAAAGAATTGATAATAAAAGTAAATAAAAGTCACCTTGTGTTTCTAGAATATCTTCCTTTTTAAAATTTTTTAAAGATTTTATTTATTTATTTGGCACAGAGAGAAACAGAGTGAGTGCACAAGTAGGCAGAGCAGCAAGTAGAGGGAGAGAAAGTAGCAGACTCCCCACTGAACATGGAGCCCAGTGCAGGGCTCCATCGCAGGGCTCTGGGTTCATGGCCTGAGCCGAAGGCAGACGCTCAACAGACTGAGCCATCAAGGTGGCGCTAGACTATATTCTTTGTAACTATCTGTAATTCAGCTAGGATTTACTGAGTGTCTACTGACTACAAGACACATGGTTATCTATAAAGAACAGGAAGACCTCAAGAAATGAAATACCAAGTCATCCTCATATGCTATCTTGCATTTTTATTAATACTTTTAAAATCAGCACCTGAAATGAAAATGAAGACACTGTAAAACATTTATTATATTCCTCATCCATCTCCTCAAGTCCAAGAAAAGTTTGATAAATTCTTAAGGAAATCAGATACTAACTTATTTTCTGTTGTCCATTCATTTATTCATTCATTTATTATTCATCCAGTAAATATTTACTGAACATTTATTTTTTTCCAGATACGATGATAAATTCTAGGTATATTGTTGTAAATTACACACACATGGACTCTCCCTTTATGGAGCTTATAGTGTGTGTGTGTGTGAACAAAATATATATAGGTAAATAATTTAACTTGATATAAATTCAATTTGTGATAAATGAAAAAGGAAATAAAAACAGTTCAGCTTTTAAGATCAGCAACATAGAACCTACCTTAAAAAGAGGGGAAAAAAGTCTTCTCCCGTTAATTGACCTCTCTGTTCAGTGTTGAAGGATCAGAAGTCAGTATTAGGAAGAGCAGAGGAAAACCTTTCACAAAGCGCCTAAGGAAGGAAATTTCTTGGTTTACTTGAAGGTACGTCAAGAAGTTTGTGTGGTTGGAGCAGTGAGAGAGAGAGAGATGGGAATAAGAGATGACAGTGGAGAGGTAGTCAGGATTGGGATCAAGGAAGACCTCATGAGCCATGATAAAGAGTTTGTGTTTTAGGCAACATGCAAAAAGCTAGTGAAGATCTTGGAGGGTAAATAAACTGATTTATACCTTTAAAAAAATTGAACTTTATTTTAAATTGGAGAAAAGGAAATAGGGGAAGCAGAATAATAATAAGAAACCTACTATAGAAGACTGTGTTGCCTAGGTGACAGGTGATAGTGGCTTGGACTGGTATGGTAGCAAAAAGTAATAGCATCTGTCTTTGGCACATTTTATATTTAATGTGGAACTGGCAGTAGAAGAAATTGAACTGGGGGTTCACTTAAAATTCTTGATTTATTTTGGGGAAAGGAGGGCACAGAGATTTATATTAGGTTCACTTCTACTGGTACAAATATATTCATAGAAATCATATCTCTGGTCTGCCTGGTCCTAAAATACTTTATCTTGGAACATTCTATTAGTTAAAGGAGTTATGCTCTACAGATTGTCAAACATTATTTTTTACACATATATTTAGCACTTTTTATATGCCAAATACAGTGATGGGTGTTTTCTGTATATGTTTTCATCTCATTTCCATAATAACAATACTACCTCCATTTTTTGAACTAAAGAAAGAAAACAAAAACAAAAACAAAAAACTTGTCCAAGGTCACACCACTCACTACATCCACTCTAAATCTAAATTTGCCTGTGCCTAACTTTAACCTCATGCTTTCTGTCCTAATTTACCAGTTATTTTTCCCACTCCCTCCTCCATTTTCCTTCCTTCCTTCCCTATTTCCTTCCTTCCTTCCTTCCTTCCTTCCTTCCTTCTTTCTATCCTTCCTTCCTTCCTCTTCTTTCTTTCTTTCTTTCTTCTTTCTAAAGAAACTATTAGCTTATTCACATTTCTATTTTTTGACACTGATTTATTTGTATTATTTTATTTATATAATTTATTTTCTGTGTTCTACAAACAATTTCTTAATTTCTTCCTACCATTCTGAAACTCTAAAACACAGAAAGAAGGTATTCACTGATAATTCATCCTGAAATAATTCTTAATCAGTGTTTTCATCCCAAAATGTCTAGGCTCCCCAGAGGCAGGCCTGGCTCTGCCCCAGCATGCTGATGGAAACTTGGATAAATTTACCACTTGCCAGTAGAAAAATGGGACACATAGTTGCTTACCAAACATCCCTATGTCTTTCCTACAAATATTTTATGTATTCAAGTGAAATGGCCCCAAAATAAACCCTACTATTTTGATTTCTTTAATATAATTCTATCCTCACAACTTGTTAATAGGAAAACAAATGGATAAGGAGATAAACGTTTTAGAAACCTTAAGAATCCATTTGAATACAATGGGGAATCACCTAAAAGAGTGGTTTTAATACAAACAAATTTTAATGGAAAGACGTATCTTTGACTGATCTAATTAATGGTTTTTTCAAACTCAGCAATATGGACATTTGGGACTAGATAATTCCAGGGGACAGTCCGGTGCATTATAGGGTATGTAGCAAGATCTATAGCCTCTACCTACTCTACGCTCTTAGCAACACATCCTCCTCCACCCAGTTATGATGACCAATGATTTCCTCAGAAACTGTCAAATTTATTATGGGTGCAAAATCAGCCCTGGTTGGGAACCATTGGTCTAGAGCACTGGATTCTACTCAGAGAAATACCCCTGCTAAAAAAAGATAAAGAATTCCCAGGATGTTTTCAAAGTGCTGAGTACTGGCTGGGATGGAGAAATGCACAAGAAAGACACTAAGCTTTGGAGAAGGTAAATTAGTAACTACCAGTGTACAATGATACAGTTTCTGTGTTAGTTCAGAAGGAGAAAAAAATGAATAATTTTGACAGGAGTTTGGGCTGCTTCAAAGATAGCAGAGTCTGTGTGGCTGTTCTCCAAAAAGTGGGGCAAGGGCACTAATGAGAATGATGAGAGAGAATAATATTCCAGATAGAAAAGAAATACCCTGGACAAAGATACCACTTGTGAGAATGTTTGTCTTTGAAGAAATGAACATTATTTACTGTTTAGTGTAGGAAAGAAGTTTGGTGACCTACTATTGATTCAATAGAAAAAGGAAGGTTATGTTATATTCTGGAGCTAAAGAAAAGTTATTAAATGTTGCAAGCAAGGATTCTGTTAAATATTTATAGAAATGGATAGATGAGTAAGTAGGTAAGAAAATTAGAACATTTGGGAGTCTATATTAAGGGTCAGCAAACTGCAACCTATAGGCAAAATCCAGCTCACTGCCTCATTTTTGTGAGTAGAGTTTTACTGGTTCAATGGTACAATGGCAGAACTGAATAGCTATAATAGAGACCATGTGGTTCTAGGGTTTAAAAAATGTTCTACCTGCCCCTTTACCAAAAAAGTTAGCTCACTTGTATGGACTGAACTGCCCCCTATCCCCCAACCCCCACCAATTAATGTGTTAAAGACCTAATTTCCAATGTAGTTATAATTGGAGATAGGCTTCTAAGGAGGTAATTAAGGTTAAATGATTCATAAGGATAGAGACCTAATGTGATATACTTCCCTTATAAGAAGAGGAAGAGAGAACAGAGCTCTTGCTCTCTATCTGTGCATGCACAGAAGAAGAGCCATGTGAGGACATAGTGAAATAGTGGCCATTTACAACCTAAAGAGAAAAGCCTGACCAGAAATCAACCTTGCTGTCACCTTGATCTTGGACTTCCAGTTGCCAGAACTGTGAGAAAATGTTTAATTCCTGTTGTTTAAGCTACTCGGTCTTTGGCTTTTTGTTATGGAAGCGCAAATAGACTTACACACTGTCCCTTGACCTAGATCATTTATTTACTCAGGAACATTACACACTTACAATGTAACAGGAATTTTATATAGATTTAGAGTTACAAAGATGAGAAAATCATCATTTCTACCCTATTAAAGCTTATAGTCTAGAGAAGGAGACAGATGTACATTTGGCAGAATATTCTGCATATACAGTTTTCAAATAGTTTTAATGTTTAGAGTCACTTGACTCTTCTTACCTAGTATAGAAGAGAATGAAAGAGGGCACCTGGGTGGCTCAGTGGGTTAAAGCCTCTGCCTTCAGCTCAGGTCATGATCCCAGGGTCCTGGGATCGAGTCCCACATTGGGCTCTCTGCTCCGCGGGGAGCCTGCTTCCTCCTCTCTCTCTCTCTGCCTGCCTCTCTGCCTACTTGTGATCTCTGTCTGTCAAATAAATAAATAAAATCTTAAAAAAAAAAAAAAAAGAAGAGAATGAAAGGCAAATATTTTTTCTCACCCACTGGGAGAGTTTGATGACTTGGTGTTCTTTTGCTTTAAAAAGGAGATAAATAATTTTTGTACAAATACTTTGGTGTCTCAATTTCATGAATTATCAAATGACATCATTGGAAAATGAGATGATTTAAAGGAACAGGAAAGTGGTTTAAAGGTTCCAGGAAGGTGCTTACATTATACCAAAAAGAAATTGCCTAGGCTGAAGATAGGTTGGAAAAGATACATCTTGTTCTAGGACTTTTGCGACCTAGGTGCTCTTTCCTGGTGCTTTTTCCTTCACATGACAAAACTCCAGAAAAAAATGGCTGCCTAGAAGGTTGGAGCATGCATTAATAATAAGGGTGATATTATTCTGAGAGAAGATCAATATTTGTTGAATGGCAAAAACAAAAACAAAACAAAACAAAAAACCTTAGAAATTGTGATAATTTGTACTCTCCCAAAAGTTCACAACAGAATATAACCACTGTAGCTGGATAAAGGAAATTATTATGAATAAGAAGGTGGGAAACTGGTCTACTGAGGCAAACCATTTCTAGGAATCCCTTTGAGACTGCTACTCTCTCTATGATATTCAGATGCTAAGTTTAGCACAGAAGCAGCAAAAGAACCACACCTAAGAAAAATATGAACATGAAAAAAGAGCATTTCAGTGATAAACTAAAACAACAGGAGACTGAAGGATATGACCACAGCTTGGTACTACATGAGAGCCCTGTAGAACCTTGGCAACAGCCTTGGACAAAAGAGTTCCTTTTGAGTGCCTGGGTGGCTCAGTTGGTTAAGCGTCTGCCCTCAGCTCAGCTCATGATCCCAGGGTCCTGGGATCGAGCCCCACATTGGGCTCCCCACTCAGTGGGGAGCCTGCTTCTTCCTCTCCCTCTGCTGCATTGCCTGCTTGTGCTCTCTCACTCTGTCAAATAAATAAATAAAATCTTTAAAAATAAAAAAAAATTAAAAAAGAGTTCTAAGAATAATTTAAGTTGATTTCCTTACCACAGTGGAAGCCTCAAGTTGAAAACTTAGGAAACAGATGACTATGGATTTCTTGTACTGAATTTGTAGAATAAGATTTAGACCTGCTGTTATGGAAACAATAATAAGGAATGGAAGATTAATAGACAGGATCAGATTCTGGAAGAGACAGTGCTAAGAAGACAAAGGAATTATAAATTCTACTTAAGATAGGAAGTAGGGGGAGGGGTAAGATATTATTAGAAAAAAATCTATAGATAAGATTCCAATTATGGGATGATGACAGCACAGCCAAAAACAATGGTAATAGAAATAAAGAGGGCAGTAAAGATGTGAAAGAGAACTGGAAGGTATGATTGATGAGATTAAGCTACTCACTGAATCTTGGGGAGAGGGGGTATGTGAAGAAGGTATTGAGGATACCTCCTAGAAAGAATGAGTGCAGAGAATTCAAGGTCATAGGAGAGAAAATTTTCCATCTCTTTAGGACAAATCCAAGTTTCCAAATGCTTTGTACAAAGCAATTCTGGTAAAAGCAAAGTTTATAAATTGATGGCCACTAGGCTAAAAGTGTTGGTCAAATGGCTTTGTTCACGGCAACATATGGACAATACTCTCTAAATTAAAAATAAAAATTTGCCAACATTTGTAAAATCTTACAACATCTTCACAATAAATCAGATTTCTGAATCCTTAGGCCCGCATTCTCACCTAAGAACAACAAAAAACAACTGGAGCTGAATAGTGGGAGCTTCCATAAGATGGGGAATAAGGTCTCCAGGTCACCATTAAGTAGAATTTCTAATTCTGGCCCCAGAATATAAACTTTAAAGCAATCATTTGTTATTATTATAAGTTATACACTCCAAAATTTGCATTCACCAAATAATTGTATAATCTTTACCTCTTCACAGGTTTTATCTCTTCTTCCTACCCATCTTTCTACATCCATGCTTATTTGAAAGTTATTCTCCTTTTGAGCTGATTTCCTCCAGTACTAGAAAGAAAAGTGCTAAAGAGCAAGTCCATTTTATCACAGGAAGTTCACTGTGATGACATTCTTCTCCAATCTCTGAAAGTATTAAACTGTTTTGCACCCAGCTTGACCCAACAGCTGTAGCTCTTTTGCTCTCACTCCCTGATTTGTTTGCATTTGGCTTATATTCCTAGCTCTTTGGAGCGCTGATAATTATGCTTGTCTGGGAGGCTTAGAAGCTGTAAAAAATCTGGACCTCCTCACATTTCAGCACAAGTAGACAAGACTCAGGCTCCAATTTGGAACTGCACAAACTTAAATGGGGCATGTGAGCCCAGAGACATCGACAACAGCCTGCCAGCTTGAAGACGCTTCTCCAAAGCCACTCACCATATGTTTGGCTACAAATTGTGGACCAAGCTGGCCAAGATGTTACACAGAACTCAAATGGACCTCTGGTAACATATGTGGTTGGCATGGGACAGGTGAAGTGTTGATAGTTCAAACCTCATAATCTCAGTTACAATGTACCAGGGATATTTTCCTTCTCTTAGAAACACCTTCACAGTCTAATTAAAAAGCATCATAAAACATAATGATCATAGAGTACTTTAAAGAGAAGGAAATGTAGGAATAACAAAATTTTAAAATGGAGTTCATTTTTAAGAGATATAGACAAGAAACAATGTTAGATATATTTAAAGGGCAGTGATCATATTAGTTTGCAAAATTGTTTAAGTTATAGAAAAAATTATTCAGGTATATCAGGAAAATTAATTCTTACTTATCACTTAACCAATCGATAATAATGAATTCAGTACTATTGCCAAGTACCCAGAGAAGTTTAAAACCTGGCTCTCTTTAGATTTATAATCTAAATTGAAAACCTGAACTGTGGTTTAAGTTCATGTTAAAATGTTAAAAATTTTAAGTTGGCAACCCACGGGTTCAGGGATTTGGAAATGTGTTATAAAACATTCAAACTTGGTTTCTTCTGTGTCACAATGACCTAGTCAATGAGGAATGAAAGATGACCTTAAGAGAGGACTTACTTATCAGTATTAGGGTTATTTCTGTTCCGTTTTTGGAGAAGAAGCAGTCATATTGCTGACAAACTCATCTTAAATTATTATACTTGTTGAAAGATAAACTAAAACCTTTTAAAGTCACCAAGAATTGGAGACTTTAAAAAAATTTTCCTAAGTGGAGACTTCTTACCTAGATTTGAAATTGACTGACTAAACAATTAGGAGAAAAAGAGACTACTTCTCCCTATTTTTCAATCCCTTCTGTGAACAGAACTACTACCTTATACTTCAGAAATGTTAACTGCTTCAAAGAGCCCTTACTTTTACTTTTTTAAAAGGGTGTTTTTTTGTTGTTGTTTTCCAAAGATTGTAAAAATGACCCACTTAAGAGTTGTTAATTATTATTAAACAGTGAACACAGACATTTTTTGAGTGTTTCTCAAAATCATGTCATGATTCCCAGGAAGAAGGGGAATTACAGTTACATCAAGCATGAAACATGTGTTTTGAACAGTGACTTGACTCACAGGACTAGAACTTCACATGGGAGTTTGAAAGACATTTTGTTTAGTTTTAGCACTTAATGAGATAAAGTTCACGGTTTTGAAATGTGGCTGCCTTGGAAAATAACATTTGGAGAATGTATGAATCTATAAAAGCAAACACACACTATAGAGAGCTTTTCAGCATGGCTGGAACTGACGGAAATCCAGATGTTCTTTTTTTATATTCTTGGATCACCACCAAAGAGCAAAAAATAGCATCAATCAGTGCTGACCTATAACACTTGAAGAGGAAGCACTAGCCGTAGGACAGCAGGAATTATTTAACATTATTCAACAGTGGGCTGGAGATCCTCACAACTTGACACCACCATTTGCACATGTGAGTCCCAGTTACACTCGCTGTAATGAAAATACTCACTTGGTTATATACCATCTACTATCTAAATTTATTCATATGAGCCAAATTACGAGCTTTATTGAAGCTTCAGCTTTTAAAACAAACACTGAAAAGATAAGGGCTCTGGCTCTTCTAAATCAATGACAACAACAACAAAAAACCCAGAACCTAAGATAAGCCTACTGGAAAAGCCAATGTTTGCTTGCTCATCAAAGGTGTGACAGTCTGCCAGTGTGAAGTTCGAACAAAAATTCTTGTTTTTGCATTCACCACCCTCTTTTTCTGTGTGTCCTCCAAGGGAAACATTCTGACAAAAGTGCTGTCTTTTGTGGGGGATAATTTCCTTGCCCCTCTCATTTTTTTAGAAAAGTAGAATTAAATGAAGCCTTAATTAAAAGAGAAAAATGTATTGCTAGTAGTTGAGAACTACTCTACAAGAAGATGTTTCTCATTAGTTGAGTGAGTGTGTGTGTAGGTTATTCATACATAATTTTCTGGAGTCTATGGAGACAAAGGCAGACCAAGTATGGAGTGTGTTGGGGGTGGGAAGGATAGGCAGAGGATCAGAAAAATACAGAGTGTGGGAGAAAAATAAACAGAGTCTGAAAGCTATGGGAAATCTGCTACCTTTCCCTTCACAGAGGAATGAAATGTCTATGGGAAGATAAAGGACAAAAAAATTGAAAACTATTTCCAAAGTAAAAATAAAACATCTGGGGATTAAAAGGATCAGTAAAGTTTAAATCCGTGAAAAGACAAACTTTTGAGAAGAACACTAGTGACTCTCCCAAAATTTAAAGTTAAATGAATAGTAAATTTTCATTATGTTATATTTTGTCTTAAAATGTAAAAAGTATTTAACATAAAATTTCATAATAACAATTTAGAGTTACTAATTTTATCGACATATTCCAAAAGATAGAAGATCAAGTTAATAAAAAGGATATGGTCAGATTTTGTGATACTCCTTTCACTTGAAATGTACAATTGTTTATCCTTTTGTTACTATATACAGAGAAGGAGTTTGAAAGTCACGTACCTAATGAAACACAAGTATTTTTGGAAGACATAATACTACAACAATTTCATTTAAGCCAATTTCTTATGTGGATATTTATGTTAACAAGAAATGTCATTGTCCCAATAAGCTTACTATTTTTTTTTTTTTTTTTTTTTTTAGTTTTCCTAAAAATCATTCTACTTCTGCATTATGTAGAAAATGGTTTGGGCTAAAGTAATGTGTTTTTCTTTTTTAAACTTTTTAACAGTAAACTAAGATGACAACTGTAGAAAAAAGTGACAATTTTTAATACCTTTAAAAAGCAATGTTATTTCTAGATACATAATAAATATAGTGTGAATACAAAAGAATGAGTCAAACTTAATGTATTTCATCATAATCCACAAAAAGAATTCTTAATAGGTGGCAGTCCCTTTCCAGTTAATGAGTTGTCTGACTCTCAGGACTTCCATCTGCATCAGCTTTAGGCAGGTTGATAGGCAGGCATTTAACTGGATCTCTAAAACTTGATCCTGTCAGCTAATGACAAAAACAACCTGATGGTATGCAATTATTTCAATCAATCAATCAACAAGAATTTTGGGCATACATCATTTCCTCATCATTGTGCTAGATGTAACAAAAGTGTGTAAAAGATAAATAAAGGAAATATAAAACACAGACCCACACTTAAAAAGCACGCAGATTGGCCTAAAGAGGGAAAAACAATACACATGAAATAATTAGCAAAGTTAACAGAATATTTATAAAGGACAATTTATGTTGAAAAGGCAAAAATGTTATAGAATATTAGGGATGGTAAAATAAATAAATGTCTGGAAAATCAGTGGCAATTTCAATGGGAAAAATTTGGAAGGGAGTACAATTTAGGTGAGTAAAAAAAAGGAAAAAACTGTTTTCTTCCTAATGAATGGACATGCATAGCATAAACATTGGGAGGAGAAGGGAAATAAGTCTAAATTTGAAAGCTTAAAATATGAAATGAACACCTTGATCAATGCAGTAGCATGTATCAGAAAGCAAAGCTAGGTACAGACTGACAACATACGGGACATACATGGAGAGCCTTGAAAATCAGCTAGGATTTAGGCTTGATATAATAAGAAACTGGGAGTCAGTAGTAATTTTAAGGCAGGGGGAAATCTGACAGGGTAAGCCTGACAGAGAATACAGATGAAATGCAGAGGAGAGGCAGTTAAAAGGGCCATAGTATTCTTAATGAAGGCAGAATATACACTAATATTACCCAGAATTTTCTAAGTAAAACTGGTTTTCAGCAATTAACTATGCAATGGTATAAGAAGTCAATTAACTATAGACTTAATGTCAGAGACCATTATGTGCTCATTTGCAGTATTAGATGTTACCAGGGCTCAGAGAATGGTGATAAAAAGCATCAGTTCAAAGAAACGCTAATGTGTTAGGAAATGAACAGTATAAGGACACACCTTCAGACCCCAATAATTTTACTGCTGACTTTAAGTAGGTGTTGGTTTTTTTATGTTTTGTTTTTGCTTTTGTTTGTTTTTTTTTGTGTTTTGTTTTGTTTTTGTTTTTGTTTTTTTGTAAACTATCTTCAAATGCCAAAAGTGAGAGAATACAATTTTCTCCATCTGTCCAATAAATTTCCCGATTTGGGAAGAAACTCTCACTGTTCTATGACAATATAACAAAGATCTTTTCATGAAAATATGGGATGCAATTTTTCAGTCAATTATATTAGATTATTCATTGGGGCCCATATTAATTAGGTATAACACTATTTGAAAAGCTACTTGATAGGATATTCAAGTTCATTGTTGCTTTGACTGTTTTTGCCCTTTCATTCCTTTAAATGTTCCTGGCCAATTAAGACACTAAGAAATGACCATTAAGAAGAAATTATATATATGGTTCTCTGTTGACACCAAAGGGCCACATGAAAACAAATGTTTGTGAGTGTGTAGATGTAACTGGTTGTTCTTTCATGATACCCACTTTTATGACCACCTTGGGAGCCAATTACACTGCAGCACATGTTCATAACCTCCTAAAAGCTTTCAGAATGCCAGAATGACAGTAATCTGGTGAAAGCTCATTAGTAACACATCAGTTTGTCATGTAGCCTTAATAAGAAAAGAATTTATCAGTTTGACTCTCTTTTCTCCCAAACAGATGAAAGGAAGAATTAGACATCCAAATGATCAGTTTAGGAGTACTTAGAGAAACTTGGTAATATAAAAGAATAGTAATTATTTCATTGCTATATATTGTGAATGTTGTATAGGCTTATTTCTTCAGTTCAAATATAGATGAATAACATGCTACTAAAATTAGTATCTCAATGCATCAAGACAAAATATATTACAAATATGTGTCAAAATGGTGCAAGAGACAATGAGAGTATGGGAGTAAGAACATCTTGTTTCTAATATCGACTATATTACTAAATATATACATATATACATATATACATATATACTCATACATATATACATACACACACACACATATATATGCACACATGTAATATATTGGCTATATTACTAAATACATATATCCGTGTATATATATAGGGATATATCCAAGATATATATACACATACAGGGATATATCTTAGATAGATAGATAGATAGATAGATAGATAGTTCGATCTTGGAAATTATTTGACTTCCAAGGATCACATAATTTTCATCTTCTAATTGATATGATTTGGCTAGGTCATGTCATATTTGTGTTGCAGCAAATAAACTGTTTGTTTTTTAATAGCATTAGTTTTATAAACAATTTTGTAAAAAAAAAAAAATCAGGAGAATTAAATAGGCTTCTTTGCTGCAGAAATTCCCAGGGACTTTTATATACTCAGATGTCTTTTTTTTTTTTTTAAGACTTTATTTATTTATCTATTTGACAGAGAGAGAGAGAGAGAGAGAGGGAGGGAGAGAGAGAGAGCTCACAAGCAGGCGGAGCAGCAGGCAGAGGGAGAAGCAGGCTTCCCATGGAGCAGGGAGCCCAATGTGGGGCTTGATCTTGAGCCTTGGATTATGACCTGAACCAAAGGCAGACGCTTAACTGACTGAGCCACCCAGGCACCCCTACTCAGATGTCTTAATGAGTGTTTGCTATTGTGTGTTCCAAACAGAATGATTAGAGAGTTGGGTATAAAATCAACATGGCTTTCTGAACTCATTATTTATTGTATAATATTTTATGGTGACATTTAAGAAATATCAGACTAGACCCCACTCTTACATTGTACACAATACTGAAAAACCTTTTTTTTAACCTTTATACATTTTTTTAACTGTGTTAATTTTACAGAAAGAGACATACTGAGAGAGGGGACACAAGCAGGGGGAGGGGAGAGGGAGAAGCAGGCTCCCTGCGGAGCAGGACAGTGGGATCATGACCTGAGCCAAAGGCAGATGCTTAACAACTGAGCCACCCAGGTGCCCCCTGAAAAATCTTATGATACTATCTTTTGTCTGCCTAATAAAAATGACTATTCTAGTGATCTGCATTTCTCAAGGAAGTGGGAGGGGGGAGTCTTCCTGTCTCCAGGCCACTAGGTCACCTCTTTCTGAGTATTTGTTCAAGCAGGTTATGACACAGAATCAGCTGGACTAATCAAAGCTGATTATATTTAAACAACAAAATGAAACAAAAAGCTGGCACATTATTCAAAATAAAGATTCCCAAATCAGTATATTATATGGTTTATGATAATGATACTATATTTTAAAGTCTCTCAAACTATTTTAAAGAGTGAAGTGTTCATTATTTTTTTTAAAGGTTTTATTTATTTACTTGAGAGAGGAGAGAGAGAGTGAGAGAGCATGAGAGGGGAGAGGGTCAGAGAGAGAAGCAAACTCCCCGCCGAGCAGGGAGCCCGATGCG
Source organism: Martes martes (assembly GCF_963455335.1). Lineage (NCBI taxonomy): Eukaryota > Metazoa > Chordata > Mammalia > Carnivora > Mustelidae > Martes > Martes martes. The sequence continues at coordinate 133,945,227 of NC_137889.1, forward strand.
GGACTCGATCCCAGGACTCCAGGACCATGACCCAAGCCAAAGGCAGTTGCCTAACCAACTGAGCCACCCAGGTGCCCCTGAAGTGTTCATTATATCGCTCTCATTTGACTTGGTGACTATTTCTCTTTTTATTTGGCAAGTTTATTTTTTCAAGTGACTTTATTTTACATTAATCTAAATATCATATGGATAAGAGTAGTTTTATGGTTTAATATTGTGACCATCTAATCCTACAAGTTTAGGTGATACTTTTGACAGATACCCTCCTTGCCCCACCAGACTAAGTTAAGAGCTGTGCTTATATGATTCCATATAACCCTCCATCTGTCTCATCACTGAGGGAAGTTTGCAAATATATACATTCATACCTGTGTTTCTATGTGTGTGGGTATGTGTACTGGTGATTATTTCATTAATTTTGGTTATTTGATTAATTTATCTCCCTGCTTTTTCCCGGATTATAAACTGTGAGGACAGAACCTAGTATGATTTGTTTGCTATTATTTTTGCCAGCTCTAGTACCATACCCCTCTCAGAATAATTCCTAAACAAATGTTGAATGTTGAACTTCAAAGGAAATTTTGTTAATAGACTTCAACACATATATTTGTTGTTCTGTACAACTGCTCAAATTTAGCAAATAGATATAAGCTATTTATATACTACTTTAATTTACTAATGTTGATCCTGGTGCCTCTGTGGCTCAGTCACAGTTGTGAGATAAAGCCCTGTGTGGGACTTCATGTTGGGCATGGAACCTGCTGAAGATTCTCTCTCTTCCTCTCCCCTACCCTCTCTCTAGAAAATATAAACAAACAAATAAAATAATATAATTAATAAAAATAACAAAAATATTGATCCTTATGAAAACAAAATATTTCTTTCTAGGGGTACTATTTTAAAACATCATTAACCACTATTACCTTAGCTGAGAAAAAAGTATTTGGGAACAGTATGAAATGAGAGAGAGACAGGACAGGAGACAAGATATAGGAAAATAATAAATAATAGATAGATTTCCTTAAATGAACTTTACCACCAAATCATTATGTTGAAATTTGGCTCCAGATGCATGGTTCTCTAACATTCTCTATTAAAAAAGAAACCTCAAATATACTTTCTTGTTACTGTATTTTAAAAACAGGGATATCATCATTATTTGTAATGACAGTATGTTTTCTAAGAGTAGCTAAAACATTTCTTGATGCTATAGCGAGTCAATAGAGAAACAGAAAGTGACCAAGGTCTCAGAATACCTCCATAAAACTGATGAGAATTCTGACCATATTCACTATAAAATTATAAGATTATTTTTAAAATGACCAAAAGATACATGGGGAAATTTTATCCCCATCTGTATAGAACACATTTTGTTTTTGTACTGTAAGAGTTACTTTTTTTAATGAAAAAAAAAAGATAATTATTATGTAAAAAAAAAACCCTGTCTCATAGCAATATAAATGTTGAACTATTAAATATGTATTATGCTTTTGAAATTATAGTCCCCACAGTGACCATAACCCAGCTGTCTGGTAAATATGTAGGAGTTTGTGATATTTTATACAAAACAATGTTGTGTGCCATAAAATAAAATAATGTTGCTTACTAGTGGCTTTTGGAGTTATTTTAGTTTGAAAGTTTAAAGTTTATGCCACCACAGTCTGAAATGATTCATTTTCAATAATAAATTCACATAATCATAATATTTTGTTATTTTGTTACATAATCATAATTCTTTGCATTAAACTTTTGTCCAACAAAAAAGATAAGACAAAGAAGTAGAAGAGGTCATATGTTCCCACTTCTTTTGTTATTAAAATTAATACTTTTGTTACTCCCTAGAATACTATTAAAGCAAAATCCAAATTTAATTTCATAAAAGCATATTTATACCTTGCAAGCTATTTTACTCTCTACTATATGAAATGAAAAAAATAAATAAATGACAGGTGCTGCTTTAGGAATTAATGCCCCGGGTATTAATAATCAAGTAGCTAAATAAGATGGTTACATGAATGAAACCAGGGATCCTTAGGAAAAAGCTCCAAGAAAAATACAAAAGACAGTTACTGCATCTATTTAGGGGCTCCGAAAAAGCTAGACTTAAGATGGTGAGTTGATCTGGGTTTATAGAATTTAGTGAAATTTCAATATGAGCCTTCTATAGATAGATTGTACTTCAGTGTATCATAATTGCATTAGTTACTAGAACATGGTTTCAAAGTAGCTGTTCTCTACAATAAGCTCTTTTGATTCTAAATCCACATAGTACTCTCCAACAATGATGTTTGTAAAAATTTAAAAGAAACTTCTTTTTTTCCTTATTTTTATTTTTTTAACTTTTTATTTAAATTTCAGTTAATTAACACACAATTTAATATTAGTCTTAGGTGTACAATCCAGTGACAACACTTACACACAACATTGGTAAGGGAGCTAACTTCTTAACATCAGTGTTTGAATTTAGAATCATAAGGAACCATGAATAAACTCATATTCCAAATATGTATTACCATCCGTGTATATGCATACACATACAAACATAGACACACACACACATAAATGGCACTAGGCTGCAAGCTTTTTTTTTTTTTTTTTTTAAGATTTTATTTATTTACTTGAGAGAGAGAGTACCAGAGAGAAGGGAGCACAAGTTGGGGGCAGGAGGAAGAGGCAGAGAAAGAGGGAGAGGAAGACTCTCCACTGAGCAGGAAACCCTATATGTGACTTGATCCCAGGACCCGAAGATCATGACCTGAGTCCTCAGGACCCTAAGATCATGACCTGAGCCTAAGAAGGCAGGTGCTTAACCCACTGAGCCACCCAGATGCCCCCAGACTGTAAGCTCTCTCAAAGACAGAAACAAGCCCCTGTCATTTCATCTCTTCACTATTTACAAAGATCCCTCTATAAGGTAAAGTGCTAAGTGTAGGAATTTAAAGGTTAAAAAGACAGGAACTTTCAAAAGATTAACTTTAAGTGCTCTGTTATTCAAAGTATAGGCAGTTCTAGGAGACACCAGCAGTGTTTCTACTCTGGTGGGATTTAGAGGGGAGAACGACTCTCTTAGTTGAGATCCAAAGGATGGTTAAATAGTAACCAGACAATATGTAAATAGTGATGGTGAGATATGTTCTAATCTACATAAAAGGGAAAGAATTTTCAAAAGTATGTAAGTCTGAGAAACTGACATTAGTTATATATGCTGGTAAATACATTATGAGTCGTAAGAGGCAAGAGATGAAGCTAGAAAGAGAAAACCTAGGACTAAATCATCAAGGGCCTTATAATTTATTTTAAGGATACCAGATATTGGATGGAAAAATTCTAAGTGCTCAAATAGAGCTATTAATTATGTAAAGCAGACTTGAAGAAAATATAAGGAGAAATTTATAAACAATGACATCTAGGAGATATTAATTTTATTCTTTCAGAAACTGATATATCAAAAAAGATATAATTAAAACAAATACAGAAATTTTGAACACAACATAGCACAAGGTTGATCTAAGGATTATATGTAGATCACATATCCACAAATAGGAATATACATTATTTTCAAGCCCACATAAAGCCTTTAATCATGATAAAATTAAAAAATAAAACACTGATTTTAAAAAGCATATTGTTGAAGAGTAGATAGAAAGTTAAAGAAATGGGATCAAAGTCAGGTACATGAGACAGTTCAAGTGTATATGTATGTTTTCATTTTTTTTTTGAAAAAAAATAAAATGTTGAAGGTTGACAAAGATTTGTAGTAAGTATATGATTTTTTATTATACTTAAAAATAATTGCCTATAAACATTAAATATTTAATAATTAGAAGAAAAAAAGGTTAGATATAAAGGGAAAAGCTTATAAGAAGACAAAGATATCAGAACTAGAGACAGGTAGATTTCCAGAAGAGCATGGCTGTGGAAACTAAGGAAGGAAAAAAGTATTCCAAAGATGAAATGGTCAATAATATAATAACAGTAAATGCATGTGAAATAGCAGATAAGATAATTGCATGCATGCATGCATAGACACACACACACACACACACACACAATTAATCTATAGATGGAGATGTTCTTGTTGAGAGATGTTTACTATATTGATGGAGCACATGCCAGATTTCAATGCACTGCAGAGTGAATGGGGACATACAATATTTTATTAGTTTCAAGTACACAACATGGTGATTTGACATTTGTATACACTGAAGAATGATCAACTAGACAATGTCATTACCATCTATCACCGAACAAAGTTAACACAGTGTTATTGACTATATTCCCCATGTTGTACATTATATCCACATGACTTATTTATTTTACAACTGAAAGATTGTAGTTCTTGATCCCCCTCACCCATTTCACTTCCTTCAATCCTTTAGTCTCTGGCAACCTGTCTCTGGCAACCACCAATTGGCTTTCTGTATTTATGAGTCTGGGTTTTGTTTTATTTTGTTTGTTTATTTGCATTGTCCTTTAGATTTTACATGTAAGTGAAACCAGGCAGTGTTTGTCTTTCTGTGACTGACTCTAACTTAGCATAATACTCTCAAAATCCTTCTATATTGTTGCAAATGGCAAGATTTCATTTTTTTATTGATAAGTAGTAATCAATTTTTTAAAATCCACCAGTGAGCACTTAGGTTATTTGTATAACTTGGCTACTGTAAATAATATTGAAATGAACATAGGGGAGCATCTATCTTCTCAAATTACTGTTTTTTTTCTTTAGATAGATATCCAATACTAGATTTCCAGATCATCTGGTAGCTCTATTTTTAACTTTTTGAGGAGCCTCCATACTTTTTTCACAGTGGGTGCACCAATTTACATTCCCACCAATAGTGCAAGAGGATAACCGTTTCTCCACATCCTCACCAATGCCTGTTATTTCTTGTCTTTTTGAGAATAGCCATTCTGACAGGTGTGAGGTGATTTATTTGTTGATTAATAATGTTGAGCATCTTTTCACATGCTTTAATCTATATATTTTCTTGGGGAAAACTTCCGTTCAGATCCCCTGCCCATTTATTAATGACTTTTATGTTCTTACTGTTGTTATTGAGTTGTATGAGTTATTCATATATTTTGGATACTAAGCTCTTATTGGAGATATAAATTACAAATATGTTCTCCCACTTAGTAGGTTGTTTCTTCATTTTGTTGACAGTTTCCTTAGCTATACAGAAGCTTTTTAATTTGATGTTTCCCATGTGTTTATTTTTCTTTTGTTGCCCTTGTCTTTGGAACGAGATGCAAAAAAAAAAAAAAAAAAAAAAAAATCACTAAAACTGGTGTCAAGGAGCTCACTGCCTATGTTTTCTTCCAGGAGTTTTGTGGTTTCAGGTTTACATTCAAGTCTTTAATCTTTTCTTTTTTTTTTCTTTTAAGATTTTATTTATTTATTTGTCAGAAAGAGAGTGAGCATGACAGAGAGAGAGAGCATGAGCAGAGGGAGGTGCAGAAGGAGAAGCAGGCCCCCCCAACCAAGCAGGGAGCCCGACAAGGCCCTCAATCCCAGAACCCATGGATCATGACCTGAGCCAAAGGCAGATGCTTAACGAACTGAGCTTCCCATAGGAAAAATTCCCATAGGATTTTTATGGTTTTAGGTAATTAATCCATTTGAGTTTACTTTTGTGTATGGTGTGAGAAATGAGGCCAATTTCATTCTTCTGCATGTAGATGTTCAGTATTCCCAGCACCACTTGTTGAAGAAATTCTTTTTCTTATTACATATTGTTGCTTCCTTCGTTGTGGATTAACTGATCATGAATAGTGAGTATATTTCTGGGCTCCCTATCCTGTTCATCTATGTGCCTATTTTTGTGTCAGTGCCATATACTGAAATACGACAGCTTGGTAAATATTTCTTGAAATTTGGGATTGTGATACCGCCAATTTATTTTTTTTTCAAAACTGCCTGCCTTATTTGGACTTTTTTTTTTCCTGTGGTTCAATACATATTTTAGGATTATTAGTTCCAATTCTGTGAAAAATGCTGTTGATATTTTGATAGGGATTGCACTGAATTTATAGATTGCTTTGGGTAGTATGCATATTTTAACAATATGGGTTCTCCCATTCCAGGAACATGAAATACCTTTCCATTAGTTTGTCTCATTTTCAATTTCTTTAATCAATGTTTCATAGCTTTCAGAGTGCAGATCTTTCATTTCCTTTGTTAAGTTTATTCCTAGGTTTCTTTGTTTGTTTGGGTGGAATAGTAAATGGGATTTTTTTCTTAATTTCTCTTTCTGGTACTTCCTTTTTAGTATATAAATGCAGTGGGGATCTGTACATTGATTTTGCATCCTGCAACATTTCTGAATTAATTTATCAGTTCAGGCAGTTTTGTGGCAGAATTTTTAGGGTTTTCTATATATAGTATCATGTCATCCACAAATAGTGAAAATTTTCTTTCTTCATTACCAATTCAGATGCTTTTTATTTCTTTTTGTTTTCTGGTTGCTGTGGCTAGGACTCCCGGTACTATGTTGAATAAAACTGGTGAGATTAGACATCCTTGTCCTGTTCCTGATCTTTTAGGGGAAAAGCTCTTAGTTATTCAAAATTGAGTATGATTTTAGCAATGGGTTTTTCTTTTCTTTCTTTTTTTTTTTTTAAGGTTTTATTTATTTATTTGACAGACAGAGATCACAAGTAGGCAGAGAAGCAGGCAGAGAGAGAGGAGGAAACAGGACCCTGCTGAGCAGAAAGCCCAATGTGGGGTCGATCCCAGGACCCTGGGATCAAGACCTGAGGTGAAGGCAGAGGCTTTAACCCACTGAGCTACCCAGGTGCCCCAGCAATGAGTTTTTCAAATATAAACTTTATTATGTTGAGGTATATTCCCTCTATATCTACTTTGTTGAGGGTTTTTATCATGAGTGGTTGTTGTACTTTGTCAAAGCTTTTTCTGCATCTATTGAAAGGATCATATGGTTTTTATACTTTCTTTTGTTGATGTGATGTGTCATGTATGCTTATTCATGAATATTGAATCACACCTGTATCCCAGGAGTAAATCCCACTTGATCATGGTGAATGATTTTTTAAAAATACATTGCCAGATTTGATTTGCTAATATTTTGCTGAGGATTTTTATGTCTATGGTCCTCAGAGACATTGGCCTGTAATTTATTTTTATTTATTTATTTTTTTATCTTCTTACTGGTTTTGGTATCAGGGTAATGCTGGCCTCATAGGATGAATTTAGAAGCTTTCTTTCTGCTTCTATTTAATTCTTCTTCAAGGGTTTGGTAGAATTCACCTGTGAAGCCATCTGTTATTGGTCCTTTGTTTGTTGGGAGTTTTTTGAATACTGATTTAATTTCATTGGTGGTAATCACTCTATTCAAATTTTCTATTTCTTGCGGCACCTGGGTGGCTCAGTGGGTTAAGCCTCTGCCTTCGGCTCAGGTCATGATTCCAGGATCCTGGGATTGAGACCCGCATCGGAATCTCTGCTCAGTGGGGAGCCTGCTTCTCCCTCTCTCTCTGCCTGCCTCTCTGCCTACTTGTGATCTCTGTCAAATAAATAAATAAATAAAATCTTTAAAAATTTTTTTCTATTTCTTCCCAACTCAGTTTCAAGAGGTTATATGTTTCTAGGAATTTGTTCATTTCTTCTAGTTTTCCATTTGTTGGCATGTACTTTTTCACAGTGGAATCTTACAATCTTTTGTATTTCTATAGTGTCAGTTGATATTTCTCCTCTTTCATTTTTTATTTTGTTTTTTTGAATCCTCTTTTTTGATAGGTTTGGATAAAGGTTTATCAATTTGTTGATCTTTTCAAAGAAACAGTTCCTAATATCATTGATCTATTCTATTGTTTTTTATTTCTCTTTTGTTTATTTCTACTCTAATTTTTTATTATTTCCTTCCTTCTACTAGCCGCAGGTTTTGGTTGTTCTTCTAATTCTAGCTCTTTTAAGTGTAAAGTTATGTTGTTTATTTGAGACTTTTCTTATCTCTTGATTGTCCTGTATGACTATGAAATTCCCTCTGAGAACAACTTTTGCTGTAACCCCCAAATTTTGGACTGTTGTGTTTTCATTTTCATTTGTTTCCATGTATATTTTGATTTCCTTTTTGATTTCTTAATTGACCCATTCCTTATTTATTAGCATATTACTTAACTCCATGTATTTGTGCTATTTCCAGATTTTTTCTTGTGGTTGATTTCTAGTTTCATAGCATTGTGGTCAGAAAAGATGCATGCTATGACTTTGATCTTTTTTAATTTCTCGAGACTTGTTTTGTGGCTTAGTATTCTAGAGAGTGTTCCTTGTGCACTTGAAAAGAATGTGTGTTCTGCTTTTTTTTTAGGATGGAATGTTCTGAATATATGTCATTCAAAGCCACTGTTTCCTTGTTGATTTTATGGTTGGATGATCTGTCTCTTACATGTAAGATATACATAGATTATTAATGTCCCCACTATTATTGTATTGCTAGCGATTACTTATTTTATGTTTATTATCAGTTGCTTTATGTACTTAGATGCTCCCCAGGTACATAAATATTTATAATCCTTATATCTTCTTGTTGTATTGTTCCTTTTATGATTATGTAGTTTCTTTCTTTGTTTCTTTCTACAGTCTTTGTTTTAAAGTCTATTTTGTATGATGTAAGTATTGCTTCCCCAGACTTCCTTTGCTTCCATTTGCATGATAAATACTTTTTCATCCCTTCACTTTCAATGTCCATGTGTCTTTAGGTCTGAAATGAGTCTCTTGTAGGCAACATATAGATGGGTCTTGCTTTTTTTATCCATTCCATCACCCTCTGTCTTTTCACTGGAGTATTTAGTACATTTATATTCGAAGTAATTTTTGATAAGTATGCACTTACTGACATTGTGTTACCTGTTTTGTGGTTGTTTTTATTGTTCTTTTCTGTTCCTTTCTTCTCTTGTTCTCTTCTCTCAGGTTTTGCCAGCTTTGTTTAGTGATATACTTGGATTATTTTTCTCTACTTTTCTCTACTCTCTATTAATGGCCTTTGGTTTGTGGTTCTTATTAGGTTTCTATATAATATCTTGTGAATATAGAAATATGTATTAAGTTGTTGGTCACTTAAGTTGGAACCCATTCTATAAGCACTAAATTTTTACTCCTTACCCCCAACATGTTTTACCTATATAAAGCCACATTCTATATCCTTTTATTTTGTGAATCTTTTAACTTTTATATAGATATACTTAATTCTATAGATATACTTAATTTTACTGATTTTTGTGCTTCCTACTTTCTCATTCTTCCCTTTCCACTCAGAGAATCCCTTTTACTATTTCTTGTAAGCCTGGCTTTGTGGTGATGAATTTCTTTAGCTTTTGTTTGTCTGAGAAGCTCTTTATCTCTCCTTGTTCTGAATGATAGCCTTGTTGAATAGAGTATTCTTGGCTGCATTTTTCTTTTTTCAGAATTTTGAATATATCACACCACTTTCTTCAGGTCTGCAAAGTTTCTGCTGAAAAATCAACTGATAGCCTTATCAGGTTTCCCTTATATGTAACTATTTTCTTTTCTCTCACTGATTTTAATATTTCTCTTTATCAGTAACGTTTGCCATTTTAATTACTATGTGTCTTGGTGTGGACCTCCTTGGATTGATATTTGGGTGGGCTGTCTTTGTCTCCTGGATCTGGATTTCTGATTCATGCCTCATATTCATGATTTTTTCAGCTATTATTTCTTCAAATACAGACATTTCTGCCCTCTTTCCTCTCTCTTCTTTTTTTAAGTTGCCTATAATGCCAATGTTATTATGCTTGATAGAGACACTTAGTTCTCCACATCTATTTTTATTTATTATTATTATTTTTCCTTTCTGTTCTGTTTGGCTTCATTAGCTTTCCAATACTCTGTCCTCTAGATCACTCATTAATTCTTCTCTTTCCTCAGTCTATTATTTATTCCCTTAATTTTACTTATTGAGTTCTTCATCTCTGATTGGTTCTTCTCTATGTTTTCTATCTCTGTAGAGCTTCTCACTGAAGTCCTCCACTGTTTTCTCTATTTTAGTGAATATCTTTATGACCATTACTTGAAATTCTTTATCAGGCATAATATATATCTCTGTTTTATTTATCTTTCTTGCTGTAATTTTGTCCTGTTCTTTTATTTGGGACACGTTCTTCTGTCTCCTCATTTTGTTTAACTTTGTGTCCATTTCTGTGTACTGGGAATGTTAGTTATGCCTCCCACTCTTGAAAGCTGTTGTCTAATGAAAAAAAAGTCCTGTACAGCCCTGCGGTGCATTGTCCCCTATTCAAGAGAAATTGGTGTTCCCATGGTATCTTCTTTGTATATTGCATGTACCTTACTGTGGCTGAGGTGCATTTGCCTTCAGTCCAGTCATCTGCAATGGTTCTCTCTCCCTGTTGTAGGTAGAATTTTGTCCCTGTGTTGTTAATGGACTAGTCTGGGGTCACCTTGGGCTTGAGTTGGGTCAAACTAGGTATTTGCCAGATGTGCAGCAGCACCAAGCTTCAGGGTACTTTCTCTGTGTTGTCTTCTGAGAAGCTGTTATTGGTGGGAAGGGCCTATAGTCAGATCAGATGTCTGCTCCCATCCCAGTGCTGGGATCACAGTTTGAACTTTTGTGTGTAACTATCTTCCCCTCTCTCTGGGGCAGGGGTCACCCTGGAATGGTGTTTGCCCCTCTTGGGGTTGTCTGCTTACTACCATGCTTGTGCCACAACTTTGGATAGACTCCAACGAAGGGTGTGTTGGATGGGGTGGATACTCAGGAAAATGTGGGAATGGCACATGAGGTTTTAGCGGGGTTTGCATAACCCAGCTGTGGAAGGGAAACTGGAGGCACTTTGGAGAACTCCTGCTAGGGTTTATTTTGAAAAGGCTGGTCTTCAGAAGACCATGAGGGCAGGGTGCATTATTAGCCATCTAAATACAGGGTATTCTGGTTATGCAGTTCCTGCAGGTGTCTGTGTATCTAGGGTGGGGGGCAAAGGAGGAAAATGGCACCTGCTGGCTCTTTTGTTCTTGGAGAAGATCCCTAGAGATTGCAGCTCCTCCAGCATAAGTTCTGAGATTAGTAATATATTTCCTTCTGGTATAACTCAGACATTTTTCAAACTGCTGTTTCTATATTGTATCTCAGTGGGGCTTTTGTTGTGCTACCTCTTTAAGGGTGGGAACCCAGTTTCCTATCACCCTCCAGCTCTTCTGGAGCAGAGCTAACTGATTTTTAAAGGTACAGTGGTTAAGCCCCATTGATTATAAGAACTCATGAAGCTAAACCCTTCTGGCTTTCAAAGCCAGATGTTATGGGCATTTGCCTTCCCAATGAGAGTCTCCCAAGCCTGGCATGCCTGATATGGAATATGCTCTTTTCCCTTTTCTGTACCTGCAATATCTTCCCCCCCTGCAGTCTTCTGCGTCAGTTTGGTTCCTGACCATGTCTCTGCCCTTCCAACCTTTTTGATGTAACCTCTTCTCTATATTTAGCTGTGGAGAGTCTATTCTGTCAGTCCTCAGATTGTTTTCTTGTTTATTTACCCTGATGTGGGTGTTATCTATGTGTATCTATGGGATGGGGTGAGCTAAGGTATTCCTATTCCACTGACTTCCCCAGAAGCTTAAAATATCTTTTTTAAAAATTTGTCTTCTTCAATTTCTTAAATCATTTTCTTATAGTTTTCAGAGTACAAGTTTTTCACCTCCTTGGTTAAATTTATTCTTAGATATTTTATTCTTTTGGCATACTTGTAAATGGGATTATTTTCTTAATTTCTCTTTCTGATAATGTTATTAGTGTTTAAAAACAAAACATGTTTTTATATATTAATTTTGCATCCTGCTATTTTATTGAATTTATTTATTAATTCCAACTTTTTTTGGTGCAATCTTCAGGATTCTCTATATATGGTGTCATGCCATTTGCAAACAGTGACAGTTTTAGCATCTATAGCATTTTGTTACACATACATACATAAAAATATATGCATACATATTATATACATATACATATATATGCACACACATACATGTGTATATGTATATATGTGTATTTTATATGTGTATGTATTTGATGTATTTATATGTAGTATCTAGTTTATATAGTATGTTTTATATATGATATATTTTATATATGATTAAAATTACATTTATAGATTAAAATATGTACAAAGCCCACCACCTCATATTTCAATTATTTTTAGATCTGTTTTACAAAGCAAACTGTTGTCAAGTAAATTGTACCTTCTTCCCACAGAAACTTTACTAAAATTAGAGCCTTATACCAAAGTTATAAATTATTAATATAAAAATCTAGTTTCTAAAAAAAATTTAAAAAAGAATATCTTCATAAAATTGACGGTAATGAAATGATGCCTTAAGTTCCAAAATATTAGCATTAAGTGTTCCTTTATAAGGAAGGAATGTGATTAGAAGTGTATTAGACAGCCTGAAGGACAATGGTCTCCAAAGTGCAAAACCTATGCAATAGAGAGATTATGGATTTGGGCAATAAAGAGTAGATTTCTTCCTTAAGTATCTAAAAGGTCTGTAGTGTTATAAACTTAGAAAGATTCACCTAATTGGAAAACTTGGGCATCTAAGAATAAAATTAAAGAATTTTTCCAGAGTCTAGAGCAAAAATCAGAATGACTGCTCTTTCCCAGGCATTGGCCTTAAAAATCAGATTCTCACCTAAAGCCCATTTTCAACTCCTCTGACCTGATATAAAAATCTATACATTTAACATTTAAAAAAAAAATAGTTATCTCTCCAGTTGGCTGCTGCAAGCTATTTGGAGCAACTTATATCAAACTAAGTTTCTAACTGAGAAAAACTCTAAAAACTAGATTTTTTTTTTAAAGGGGCACTAGAAAACAACCAAAGCATCTAAGAAGGGAGGATTTGAGGTACCAGGATTCTTGAGAAATAGGAATAAAAGTGGAGTGTGTCTAATATTCTGCGTGCAATTATCCCTTTAGGCACTTGCCAAATGTTATAAATGTGGAAGACAAGCACAAAGCACTTTCAAAGGTGTTAAGAAAGCTAAACAGAGTTGTGTGTGTGTGTGTGTGTGTGCGTGTGTGTGTGTGTTTTAATAATCTCATTCTCTTGGGGAGAAAACACCTACTTTTAGGGCCTCAGGAACAAAGAGGGGTCCTTATATATCACCAGTTCTCAATTTAGGTGCTTGAAATATTTGTGGCTTGGGCATAGATCATTTAGAAAGAAACCTTTTGAAAGTGTTTTCCATGTTTTATTTCCTATTATGTATAGATAGAGTACATTGGAGCACCAATAGGCCAATTCAAATTGCACTAACATGATAGTCATTTAAGTCCTTTTTCTAACAAATTAATTATTAGAACTGTTTTTACAGAAGTTCTACTGGTTTAGAACCAACTTATATTTAACATAATTTATCACAACCATGTATATGTCACTGCCAGGGTAATCATAATAATCTGGGTAGAGTATTATTTTGTCAAAATACTTTAGTTTGTTAAACATTTGTTTAAAAAATACTCATGGCTGGGGCGCCTGGGTGGCTCAGTCAGTTAAGTGTCTACCTTCAGCTCAGGTCATGATCTCAGGATCCTGGGATCGAGCCTGCATTGGGGGTCCCTGCTCAATGGGGAGTTTGCTTCTTCTTCTTCCTCTTCCTCACCCCATGCTTGTGCTCTCTCTCTCTCTCAGTAAATAAATAAAATCTTTTAAAAAAATACTCATAGCTGACATACAATTGGCTATCAGACACATGAAAAATGTTCATCATCACTAGCCATCAGGAGATTCAAATCAAAACCACATTAAGATACCACCTTACACCAGTTAGAATGGCCAAAATTAACAAGACAGGAAACAATGTGTGTTGGAGAGGATGTGGAGAAAGAGGAACCCTCTTACATTGTTGGTGGGAATGCAAGTTGGTGCAGCCACTTTGGAGAACAGTGTGGAGATTCCTTAAGAATTAAAAATAGAGCTTCCCTATGACCCTGCAATTGCATTACTGGGTATTTACCCCAAACATACAGGTGTAGTGAAAAGAAGGGCCATCTGTACCCCAATGTTCATATTTTCCAAGAGACTTCTAGATATCTTTTGTCTATATGCACTCAGCAAATATAGGACAATACTTTTTGTAAATACAAGTTTTTAAATCTTTGAACTAATAAATAGAATAACTGTATCATAGTTATCATTTAGACAGTATTTATCCTGGAAAAACAATCTATCAATGGTGAGACAGTGGTTACTCAGTACATTTAATAAAAATAGCTTCTTTTTGTTAAATGTTGGTAGTTGTTCCTAGAGTCACCATGACCAGATCCATGCTAATGTGAGCTCTTCCTTAGAGAATGTAAATCTTTCTAATTCTAGTTGACATAAAGCAATTTGGGGACTATTATTCATTTACACAAATGTGTATTAAATATCTATAATGTGCCAAAAACATGCTTGGCATTATTTGGGTACAGAATGTACACATATTAATACTTCTCTTTCAGAATTATAAATTCTTATGAAATATTGTTCCTAAAATTATTTGAGAGAGTTTTGAAAGCCATTATAATCACAACAAGAAGCTATTGTAAAAATGTTAATAAATTTTATTGAGTATTATTTTTAACTATGTGTTAAGAGGTAGGCTAAATCGTTTAAATTTAATCATCACTATTATGAGGTAGATATTTTGTATCTCAATTTAAAAATTATGGATCCTGAGACATTATATGTAAATAATTTAGAAAAATTATTTGTTTATTTGGAACATTCCTAACCATTACACTAGGATTTGAAAAAGTAAAAACAAAAGTACTGAGAGTAGGATGATGATTTCATTAGACTGGATATTTTTATTCGATGCCTGGATTTATGTTAATATATGCTAGATTAATCCAACTTCCTCCTCCAAAATCAACCATATTCAGTCAATTCAGATTACACAATCTTTTTTTAAAAAGATTTTATTTATTTATTTGACAGAGAGAGAAAGAAAGCATGAGAGAAGGAACAAGCAGGGGGAGCAGCAGAGGAAGAGGGAGAAGCACACTGTCCACTGAGCAAGGAGCCTGATGTAAGGCTCAATCCCAGGACCTTGGGATCATGACCTGAGCTGAAAGCAGATGCTTAAGGACTGAGCTACCCAGGCTCCCCAGATTATACAAAACTTATTATCGATGTGATCACCTTGATTAAGCAAACCGAACAACAACAACAACAACAAAAACAGCTGGTCTGTGCCCATGACTGTCTCCATGGATCTGGATATAATCAGTAATGTATTCGTTAATTTAAAGATAAAGATGTTTCCACTGAATTACAATAATCCAGTAACACAAGCACACTCATACACCATTGTGAAATCTAGTTAGCCATTACATTAGATTTGAGCTTCAAATTCAAATATTTAATCAGGGGTTGTTTTTATCTTTATGTTTTTTATCTTTATGATAATATAAAAACCATGTAAAAAGAGTCATAATGCAATGTTATATGAGAACAGTCTTTCTTTTAAAACTCATGCTATTTAGCTCTCTCTTTTGAGAGGGAGAGGCAGTTGACAAGAGTAAGCTACATAACACAACCATTTATTGTACTTTTTATTGACATAATTAGGCATGTTAATTCAGGGAGAGATGACTCCAACTTAAAATTATCTCTAAACTATAGGGAACATTTAGAAAAAAAGCTATATCTGTGTTTTTTTTGGGGGGGGTCTCTTGTTAAACTCTTCAAATAAGCTTTTTAAACTATTTACTGTTTTATTTTTTAATTATTTCCCATGAGGAAAAAAATCCAAGTGTCTTCAAATTTGTAAGGTGGTAGAAATATGAAATGAGATATTTAATATGAATAATCTGAAACCAGAGTAAATTTTTGTAGGCATCTGACTAAAAAGGTGTTGACAGAAAGTCTACTATATTTGACATTCAAACAAACAGTCAATATTTAGAGAAGCTGTTCTTGTTTTTGAAATATTGATTTGGGGAGGAAAGTGTTAGCATGAACCCCAGCTACTTGAAGTTCAAATCTGTGTCCATTTCAAAGCTATCTCAAGTAACACAGGTATCAGTTGCCCTCATATAGTTAAAAAGCATAAATACATTAGAAACAAGAAATAATTAGGCCCCATATAAACATGTAAAATTTCATTGATATGGATAACTCAGAAAGCATATGATGCCTATGTGCCTAAAACTGTAGAAATACCTAGGTATAAGCACAAAAAATTACAAAATATTGATTTTTCCTCATTAATCAAATAAATATTCCTATTTGTACATTATTCAATATGGTGTATATATAATTAGATACTATGAACAATTCCTCAACTTTAAAAAAAAGCCCTTTTTTTAGAATTCATAACAAGGGGAAAACCATAGTCTACCTTTTAATTTAATTTTTTTTTTTTTATTTTTTTTTTTTTTTTATTTTAATAAACATATAATGTATTTTTATCCCCAGGGGTACAGGTCTGTGAATCATCTGGTTTACACATTTCACAGCACTCATCATAGCCCATACCCTCCCCAATGTCCATTTCCCCACCACCCTCTCCCGTCCCCCTTCCCCCCCGCAACCCTCAGTCTGTTTCTTGAGATTGAGTCTTTTATGGTTTGTCTCCCTCCCAATCCCATCTTTTCATTTTTTCTTTTCCTACCTCCCCCCAAACCCCCCCACCTTGCATCTCCCCTTCCTCATATCAAAGAGATCATATGATAGTTATATTTCTCCGATTGACTTATTTCGCTAAGCATGATACCCTCTAGTTCCATCCACGTCATCGCAAATGGCAAGATTTCATGTCTTTTGATGGCTGCATAGTATTCCATTGTGTATATATACCACATCTTCTTGATCCATTCATCTGTTGATGGACATCTAGGCGCTTTCCACAGTTTGGCTATTGTGGACATTGCTGCTATAAACATTCGGGTGCACGTGCCCCTTCGGAGCACCACGTTTGTATCTTTAGGATATATACCCAGGAGTGCAATTGCTGGGTCGTAGGGTAGCTCTATTTTCAGTTTTTTGAGGAACCTCCACACTGTTTTCCAGAGTGGTTGCACCAGCTTGCATTCCCACCAACAGTGTAGGAGGGTTCCCCTCTCTCCGCATCCTCGCCAGCATCTGTCATTTCTTGACTTATTAATTTTAGCCATTCTGACTGGTGTGAGGTGGTATCTCATTGTGGTTTTGATTTGTATTTCCCTGATGCCGAGTGATGTGGAGCATTTTTTCATGTGTCTGTTGGCCATCTGGATGTCTTCCTTGCAGAAATGTCTGTTCATGTCCTCTGCCCATTTCTTGACTGGATTATTTGTTCTTTGGGTATTGAGTTTGATAAGCTCTTTATAGATTTTGGATACGAGCCCTTTATCTGATAGGTCGTTTGCAAATATCTTCTCCCATTCTGTCAGTTGTCTTTTGGTTTTGTTTACTGTTTCCTTTGCTGTGCAAAAGCTTTTGATCTTGATGAAATCCCAATAGTTCATTTTTGCCCTTGCTTCTGTTGCCTTTGGCGATGTTCCTAGGAAGAAGTTGCTGCGGTTGAGGTCAAAGAGGTTGCTGCCTGCATTGTCCTCAAGGATTTTGATAGATTCCTTTCGCACATTGAGGTCCTTCATCCACTTTGAGTCTATTTTCGTGTGTGGTGTAAGGAAATAGTCCAATTTCATTTTTCTGCATGTGGCTGTCCAATTTTCCCAGCACCATTTGTTGAAGAGGCTGTCTTTTTTCCATTGGATATTCTTTCCTCCTTTGTCGAAGATTAGTTGACCGTAGAGTTGAGGGTCTATTTCTGGGCTCTCTATTCTGTTCCATTGATCTATATGTCTGTTTTTGTGCCAGTACCATACTGTCTTGATGATGACAGCTTTGTAATAGAGCTTGAAGTCTGGAATTGTGATGCCACCGACTTTGGCTTTCTTTTTCAATATTCCTTTGGCTATTCGAGGTCTTTTCTGGTTCCATATAAATTTTAGGATTATTTGTTCTATTTCTTTAAAAAAAATGGATGGGATTTTGATAGGGATTGCATTAAATGTGTAGATTGCTTTAGGTAGAATAGACATTTTCACAATATTTGTTCTTCCAATCCATGAGCATGGAATATTTTTCCATTTCTTTGTGTCTTCCTCAATTTCTTTCATGAGTACTTTATAGTTTTCTGAGTATAGATTCTTTGCCTCTTTGGTTAGATTTATTCCTAGGTATCTTATGGTTTTGGGTACGATTGTAAATGGGACTGACTCCTCAATTTCTCTTTCTTCTGTCTTGTTGTTAGTGTAAAGAAATGCGACTGATTTCTGTGCATTGACTTTATATCCTGACACTTTACTGAATTCCTGTATAAGTTCTAGCAGTTTTGGAGTGGAGCCTTTTGGGTTTTCCACATATAGTATCATATCATCTGCAAAGAGTGATAGTTTGACTTCTTCTTTGCCGATTTGGATGCCTTTAATTTCTTTTTGTTGTCTGATTGCTGAGGCTAGGACTTCTAGTACTATATTGAACAGCAGTGGTGATAACGGACATCCCTGCCGTGTTCCTGACCTTAGCGGAAAAGCTTTCAGTTTTTCTCCATTGAGAATGATATTTGCGGTGGGTTTTTCATAGATGGCTTTGATAATATTGAGGTATGTGCCTTCTATCCCTACACTTTGAAGAGTTTTAATCAGGAAGGGATGCTGCACTTTGTCAAACGCTTTTTCAGCATCTATTGAGAGTATCATATGGTTCTTACTCTTTCTTTTATTAATGTATTGTATCACATTGATGGATTTGCGGATGTTGAACCAACCTTGCAGCCCTGGAATAAATCCCACTTGGTCGTGGTGAATAATCCTTTTAATGTACTGTTGGATCCTATTGGCCAGTATTTTGGTGAGAATTTTTGCATCTGTGTTCATCAAGGATATTGGTCTGTAATTCTCTTTTTTGGTGGGATCCTTGTCTGGTTTTGGGATCAAGGTGATGCTGGCCTCATAGAATGAGTTTGGAAGTTTTCCTTCCATTTCTATTTTTTGGAACAGTTTCAGGAGAATAGGAATTAATTCTTCTTTAAATGTTTGGTAGAATTCCCCTGGGAAGCCGTCTGGTCCTGGACTTTTGTTTGTTTGAAGATTTTTGATGACTGTTTCAATCTCCTTACTGGTTATGGGTCTGTTCAGGTTATCTATTTCTTCCTGGTTCAGTTGTGGTAGTTTATACATCTCTAGAAATGTATCCATTTCTTCCAGGTTGTCAAATTTGTTGCCATAGAGTTGCTCGTAGTATGTTCTTATAATTGTTTGTATTTCTTTGGTGTTGGTTGTGATCTCTCCTCTTTCATTCATGATTTTATTTATTTGCGTCCTTTCTCTTTTCTTTTTGATAAGTCTGGCCAGGGGCTTATCAATCTTATTAATTCTTTCAAAGAACCAGCTCCTAGTTTTGTTGATTTGTTCTATTGTTTTTTTAGTTTCTATTTCATTGATTTCTGCTCTGATCTTTATGATTTCTCTTCTCCTGCTGGGTTTAGGCTTTCTTTGTTGTTCTCTCTCCAGCTCCTTTAGGTGTAGGGTTAGGTTGTGTATTTGAGACCTTTCTTGTTTCTTGAGAAAGGCTTGCACTGCTATATATTTTCCTCTCAGGACTGCCTTTGTTGTATCCCACAGATTTTGAACTGTTGTGTTTTCATTATCATTTGTTTCCATGAATTTTTTCAATTCTTCTTTAATTTCCTGGTTGACCCATTCATTTTTTAGAAGGATGCTGTTTAGTCTCCATGTATTTGCGTTCTTTCCAAATTTCCTCTTGTGATTGAGTTCGAGCTTCAGAGCATTGTGGTCTGAAAATATGCAGGGAATGATCTCGATCTTTTGGTACCGATTGAGACCTGATTTATGACCCAGGATGTGGTCTATTCTGGAGAATGTTCCATGTGCACTAGAGAAGAATGTATATTCTGTTGCTTTGGGATGGAATGTTCTGAATATATCTGTGATGTCCATCTGGTCCAGTGTGTCATTTAAGGCCTTTATTTCCTTGTTGATCTTTTGCTTAGATGATCTGTCCATTTCAGTGAGGGGAGTGTTAAAGTCCCCTGCTATTATTGTATTACTGTCGATGTATTTCTTTGATTTTGTTATTAATTGGTTTATATAGTTGGCTGCTCCCATGTTAGGGGCATAGATATTTAAGATTGTTAGATCTTCTTGTTGGACAGACCCTTTGAGTATGATATAGTGTCCTTCCTCATCTCTTATTATAGTCTTTGGCTTAAAATCTAATTGATCTGATATAAGGATTGCCACCCCAGCTTTCTTCTGATGTCCATTAGCATGGTACATTGTTTTCCACCCCCTCACTTTAAATCTGGAGGTGTCTTCGGGTCTAAAATGAGTTTCTTGTAGGCAGCATATTGATGGGTTTTGTTTTTTTATCCATTCTGATACCCTGTGTCTTTTGATTGGGGCATTTAGCCCATTAACATTCAGGGTAACTATTGAGAGATATGAATTTAGTGCCATTGTATTGCCTGTAAGGTGATTGTTACTGTATATTGTTTCTGCTTCTTTCTGATCTACTACTTTTAGGGTCTCTCTTTGCTTAGAGGACCCCTTTCAATATTTCCTGTAGAGCTGGTTTGGTGTTTGCAAATTCTTTCAGCTTTTGTTTGTCCTGGAAGCTCTTTATCTCTCCTTCTATTTTCAATGATAGCCTAGCCGGATATAGTATTCTTGGCTGCATGTTTTTCTCGTTTAGTGCTCTGAATATGTCATGCCAGTTCTTTCTGGCCTGCCAGGTCTCTGCGGATAGGTCCGCTGCCAATCTAATGTTTTTACCCTTGTATGTAACAGACTTCTTTTCCCGGGCTGCTTTCAGGATTTTCTCTTTGTCGCTAAGACTTGTAAATTTTACTATCAGGTGACGAGGTGTGGACCTATTTTTATTGATTTTGAGGGGCGTTCTTAGCATCTCCTGGATTTTGATGTTTGTTCCCTTTGCCATATTAGGAAAATTCTCTCCAATAATTGTCTCCAATATACCTTCTGCTCCCCTCTCTCTTTCTTCTTCTTCTGGAATCCCAATTATTCTAATGTTGTGTCGTCTTATGGTGTCACTTATCTCTCGAATCCTCTCCTCGTGTTCCAGTAGTTGTTTGTCTCTCTTTTGCTCAGCTTCTT
Source organism: Martes martes (assembly GCF_963455335.1). Lineage (NCBI taxonomy): Eukaryota > Metazoa > Chordata > Mammalia > Carnivora > Mustelidae > Martes > Martes martes. Next base: position 133,966,383 of record NC_137889.1, read on the forward strand.
TATTCTCTGTCATTTGGTCTTCTATGTCACTAATTCTTTCTTCTGCCTCATTTATCCTGGCAGTGAGAGCTTCCATTTTTGATTGCACCTCATGAATAGCTTTTTTGATTTCAACTTGGTTAGATTTTAGTTCTTTTATTTCTCCAGAAAGGGCTTTTATCTCTCCGGAGAGGGTTTCTCTAATATCTTCTATGCCTTTTTCGAGCCCGGCTAGAACCTTGAGAATTGTCATTCTGAACTCTAGATCTGTCATGCTACCTATGTCTGTATTGATTAGGTCTCCAGCCTTCGGTACGGCCTCTTGTTCTTTTTTTTGAGGTGAGTTTTTCCGCCTTGTCATTTTGTCCAGGTAGGATTTGCTTTCTCCTGCTGTGGAATTCCGCTGTTCTTGGTGACTGAAGTTGGTTTTGGATCGGTTTCTTGTTGATCTTCTGGGGGAGGGGCCTGTTGTAGTGATTTTCAAGTGTCCTTGCCGCAGGCGGAATTGCACCGCCCTTGCCAGGGGCCGGGCTAAGGAATCCGCTCGGGTTTGCTTTCGGGAGCTTTTGTTCCCTGAGCGCTTTCCGTAGAGTTCCGGAGGACGGGAATGAAGATGGCGGCCTCCCAATCTCTCGGCCCGGAGGAGCCGAGAGCTTGGGGTTCCGCTCCTCAGTGCGCTCTCAGAGCAAAGCGCCCAACAGTCCCGCCTCCCTGGCTTGCGGTCACGCCTCGAGGAAAGCAGTCAATTGTTGGAGCTGGAGAAAAGCGCCGGGTCGCTTTTGTCTCTGTGGCCTCCGGCCGCGCTCCGAGCCCACCCAGCCTGCGACCGGCACAAGGTAACCCTGGGCTTAGAGCTCACTCCTCGGCTTTGTCGCTATAGCCGGCTTCCCCGCTCCAATACCTGCGAGCTCTGCGGCACTCAGACACCCCCAGTCCTTCTGTGACCCTGCGGGTCCTGGGGTTATGCTGACCCCGCCTGGGTTTCCCCCCAGTTTAGCCTCTGGAGCGATGTCTCCCAGTGGAGCCGACTTTTAAAAGTCCCGATTTTGTGCTCCGTCGCTCCGCCGCTTGCCGGGTGCCGGCCCCTCCCCCCGGGGTCTATCTTCCCGTCGCTTTGGATTCACTTCTCCGCAGGTCCTACCTTTCAGAAAGTGATCGATTTTCTGTTTCTGGGATTGTTGCTCTTCTTCTCTTTGATTTCCCGTTGGATTTGTAGGTGTTCACAATGGTTAGATAAGCTATCTAGCTGATCTCCTGCTACCCGATGTCGTCTCAGCCTGCTACTTCTCCGCCATCTTGACTCCTCCCCCCTACCTTTTAATTTAATTTTAAAGCTCAAAATTCATACGATTTTCAATAAAGCCAAAAGAATCAGTAAAATAATTAAAAGAAGAGTCTTTCCCTACAAGTATCTGAGTAAGTTTTGGGGCTTTTACAATATTACAAATAATTTAAGTAATGATGACCTAATCTGTAAGAACTCTGTACTTGAAAATTCAGCTATTTTTCATAGTATGGTTGCTACACCTGCCTGCAATCAGAAGTTTTCCTGTTTCCTTTGAGAAGTTCTTCCTATCTTTCCTCAAATATGCAAGTTCACCAGGTGTGCAGGGTGTTAGTTTTGTAGTAGAGTTATGAAATCTTAATGGTGCTTTACCCCTGTCACTTTGAATTAACTTCTTCATCTGTGCTGTAACAGACTTGTGGGTAGTGGTACATTTGTTATGTTCGCAGTAAAATATCTTCAATCTACTTTAGACATTTATCTCTTTGAGCAAAAAAGAATGAAAAGAAATAATTGTCCTTCAGCCACATGGTTTTAGTTTTCCATTTCTTTAAAAACTATAGTGTTTTGTTGTATTTTTTTTCTATCATTGGCTTTCCCTCATTTTCCTTTCTAAAGTTCAGTAGGGACTTTTAAAAAGAATGTTAAGAAGCAACATATAAAAACTTGCTGAGAAACTTACCAAGTTCACAAACCAAAATTGGAATGCACTTTTAAAAGTGGTCCTAAAAAGAAAAGTAAAATAATCGATAAAGAATAGTTTTTTTAAAAAATACCATTTTTCCCATGTCTCTTCATCAACCAGCTACAAATTTTAATTAAAAATGATGAATGGTGTGGATAGTAAGGAAGATGATCTACATATTTTACCAAGTAATGGAAACGAGAGAGATGACACAAAAGGTAACTCAATGGTACCCAGAAGTTAACCTGATTAAATTGTAGAGATATCTGTGGCCAAGTAAAATTTTATATAGAATTTAATAAGAGCATGATACCAGTTGTTACATGTCAGGTGGTCTCTATTTAATGTGTAATTTTGAATATTTCTTTATTTTTTTTCTTTTATAAACTTATATTTAAGTATCTATCATGATGTAAAAATATTTGCAGGGGAATAGGAAATTTGGGGACATTGGCAATGGTAGTTTATAAGAGAGAACCATGAAGAATTAGTTAGTGTGGCAATGTAGGGACGTGAACAATCTTTGTGAGGAATTATTATTTTACAAAACAATGATCCAAAATACTTAAGAAGATATTACTGAGCTTCTGTCAAGGTATGGTGTATGTTGAGTGTTCAAGGGAATACAAGCAAAAGTTTCAATCCGGACTCTTAAAAGACATGCAATACATTTGGAATACAAGATAACAATAGCTTTAGAAAGCCATGATCATGTAGATAAATAAACAGGGAACTCGAATGATAACAATCACAATACTTATAATAATGGTTGTAGTAATACTGACAGTTATTGTAATAATTGGTAGTAGTAGTTGATAGACACAGATTAAGGCATTTTATTTAAACTAATTTAATTCTTATAATAACTCTCTGATATAGGTATCTTACTAAATTTATTTTGAAGTTTTAAAAATTGAGACACAGTGAACTAACTCGCTTAAGTAAAATAGGGAGACCAAATTATAATAATCATATATAATTAAAAGAATAATGATAAAGGCTGTGAGGTTATACAGGATAGGATGAGGAACTAGAATAACTAGAATGGTCATACAGCTATGTTTATATCTTAAGTAGCAGTCGAACTAGTCTGACCAAGAATTGAGACAGGGTAGGCATTGGCTTTAATTACACACTAGAAGCTGGAGGCTGGTGCTCCTACCACCCTTGGCTGAGGTTTGTCCTGGGGAGATGGGGAGCTAAAATGTGCTCAGGTAGAGAAGATGAAGACAGGTGCTTCATGTAGGATGCTTTGAGGATATGGGAGACTGTCCACAGCTCCAGGTTAACTCAGGTGGATTCAGGGATTCGGGTGGATTATCAAAGGGGTATCTGCTAAAGCTGTTCTGAAAAACCACTTTCCTGAGAAATCCTAACACACAATCTGTCCCACAACATCAGATCTGTCAGTGCTGAGAAATTAAGTCTGAAAACTTACAAATTCTATAAACTTGCAAAAATAAACTGAGGCCACAACTGGCTCTGGAGAGGCAAGATCACAAGATGCTCTAGAGAACTACTGGTTTGAAAAGCCCAGCAACTTGAAAGTGACTTTGGTCTGGCCTGTTTCACCCAAATCCTATCTGCGCCCCATCATTCTTCCAAAATCCATCTCCCCAATCGCTCAAGTTCCAACCTTAGCCTTATCTCGGTGAGCAGCAATGACAAAGCACAATACAAGACAAAACATTGTTAAGTCTCCTTTTTCAGATGTTTGCAACCCTGTTCTTAGTGTTTTCCCTTGCCAGGCAACAATATGAATAAATCCAGGGTGTTCGTTTGACACAAACGTTCCATATAATTTTTGTTGGGGTGAGGAGTAAATGAGACTATACCTTTCTTTCCCTCTTTAAAATATGTTCTGTTTCTTGGGGTGCCTGGGTGGCTCAGTGGGTTAAAGCCTCTGCCTTTGGCTCGGGTCGTGATCCCAGGGTCCTGGAATCGAGCCCTGCATCGGGCTCTCTCCTCAGCAAGGAGCCTGCATCCCTTCCTCTCTCTCTGCCTGCCTCTCTGCCTACCTGTGATCTCTGTCTGTCAAATAAATAAATAAAATCTTTTTTAAAAATAAATAAAATAAAATAAAATATGTTCTGTTTCTTAAAATTGCATATTTCTCATATGACTTTTTGGCCGCTGATATTTTTCATATCATCTTTCTCTTCATGATTTTCATTTACTCGCCAATTGGATACTACATATTGTCTTTTTCTCTGTACAAATTCTTACTTTAAAGAATGTTACCCCTTATTTTAATGTATTTGGCACAAGCATACTTTTAGTTTATTATTTGCTTTTTAATTTTTTGTTACTGAATACATGAAATTAGTTAATTTAATTTTGTTCCATCTATCGATATTTTCCTTTGTTGCTTTGTTATTTTCTAAAATTTTTATAAAACTTAGAAAGCTCTCTTTTTTTTAAAAAAAGACTTATGTATTTATTTGAGAAAGAGACAGAGAGAGAGAGAGAGACAATGAGCATGAGTAAGGGGAGGAGCAGAGGGAAAGAACCTCAAGCAGACTTCCCGCTGAGCTTGGAGCCTGATATGGGGGTGGATCCCATAACCCTGGGATCATGACCAGAGCTGAAACCAAGAGCTGGAGGCTTTACCTGACGATCCACGTACTCTGAAAGTACTCTTTCTTTAGTTTTGTCACATTTAGGTATAATTGGCTGTAGATCTTATGATTTTATCAGAGTTTGTTCATCAAACTTCTAATTTTTGATTTACAAAACTTGTATTTGGTACTTAAATGCCTTCTTATTTCAAACAATAGGTAAGTATAGTTAGTTAGCTGTTCAATTTTACCGATACCATTCTCCTTAATGTTTCTCAGGTACCACTGTTTCCATAGACACCATAGTTAAAAGTTTGATGTTTATTCTTTCCTAACATGTTTCATGAAATAAAATACATAGAGTATGTTTTTTAAGTTTGTTTTAATTAACATAAATGAACATATGTTTTATATATTGTTCTTCAATTTGTTTTTCTACTTATCAATATACTCTAGAGTTTATTCTAAGTGTACATTGTTCTGTTGCCCTTCTGCTATCGTGTGGACACACTGTGATTTATTTAAGTACATACTGATGAATGAAATACAGTTTCTTTGCAGTTATTTTCATACATATCAAGAATTAAAATTATGCTATATATACACACACATTTTTATGTTTAGGTACAAAACAGAAATTTTACAAGATAACTAGAAATGCAGTTGTTAGGTCAATATATTTAAACGAATTAAATTTATTAGGCACTGCTAAATTGTTCACTAAAAGGACTATTTCAATTTCTAATATTAGCAATGCAGTAGCATATTTATTTCCCATGAATAATATTTTAATATCTGAGTGAAAAAATTGGCATTTCAGTGTTGCTTTCTTTAACCCTGAATTATTGTACTAGGTCATACTTAAATAAATATATTGACCTATGTCATATTTTATTCTGGAAGTAGGGTTTTTTTTTTTAATATTGTTTTTTGTTGATTTGTAGAAGACCTTTCAACATATAATAGTGCCTCAATAGATATTTATTTATGTCACCACGTCTATTATCTTTTCTGAATTTTAGGTTTAGTGTTAACTCATAAAGCCCTCTCCACACCAAAATTGTTTTTCAAATTATATCCCTCTGAAAAAATATATTCATATATATATTCTTAATATTTTTAAACATTTATATATATTAAATTATACATGGATTTATGTATATTATGTATATTTAAAGTATATTATGTATATATAAAGTATATTATGTTTATTTAAACTATAAATGGATTTAAATTTAATTTTCAACACATCTGTAATTTTCTGTATGGTTTGATAGTTAGAAGAACATTTATTGAATACCTTACAGGCTTTTTTGTTTGTTTGTTTGTTTCTGGTCTGGTTTGCAATTTTACCTTTCTCATTAAGTAATTTTCAGAAAAAGACCAGTCAATTTGTAAGATTATTTTATGGTTTCTCTTATTTGTTTATTGCAATTACTTGCTCTTTTAATTCCTATCATTTCACAGTAATCCAGGTCTCCTTCACTGTTTACTTTTTGAAAACTGTTTAGGATATTTACCTTGATTTTCTTTGTCAAATATAATTATCTTTATAGAAATTCCTATTGTGGTGCTGTTAAGAAGTACATTGAATATATGGATTTATATGGGTGAATTGGCATCTTCAGAATTTTTAGTCTTTTGACTCAGGGTTTTGGCATGTCTGTCCATCTCTTAGCTCTTTTAGGCTCTTCAGTAGAGTATTATTGTTTTATTTAATAAAGCTTTACTTATTTTTGCTAGTTTTATTCTTAAATATGTTATATATTTTTGTGCAAGAGTAAAGTCAATTTTCTAATTTCATATAATTTTAAATTACTTAATAGTGACCTAGAGGAAATACAGTGTACTTCTTTTAACATACCTTAGTAAAAAAAATAAAATTAACTGGCTAACCAAAGAGTGCTAACATCAATTATTAACTATTTATTTCCTAATTAACACTTTGCTTTCTTAATCATATGTGCTAATAGTATTAGTTTCAAAAACGTAAATTAGTTTCTGCTTATTCTGTCTTTATAATGTGTTGTGGGATTATGGTCTTTTCTTTGAGTATAGTTGACAAACAATGGTACATTAGTTTCAGGTATATAACTTGGTAATTTGACAAGTTTATACATTATTCTATGTTCACCACAAGTTTAGCTATCATATGTTTCATTTCATTACTACTATAATACAGTTGACTGTATTCTTACGCTGTGACTTTTATTCCTGTGATGTGTTCATTCCATAAATGGAAGCTTGTCTCCCTCTCCCCTTCCCCCATATTGCCCAACCTCTCATTCCCCAATCCCATCTGCTCTGGAAATCATCAGTTTGTTCTCTGTATGTATAGTCTGATTCTGCTTTTTGTTTATTTCTTTCTTTCTTTCTTAAGATTCCACTTATGAGTGGAATCACATGGTATTTGTCCTTCTCACTGTAACTTATACCCTCTAGGCCCATCCATGTTGTCTTATGTTGTCTCAAATGACATGATCTCATTTTTCTATGTCTGCGTAATATTCCATTACATATATGCATACATATTTTCCTTATGCACTTGTTGACTGATGAACACTTAGGTTGCTTCTCTATTGTGGCTATTGTAAATAATGTTGCAATAAACATGAGGGTGCCTATATCATTTCAAATTAGGGTTTTCATTTCATTAATGGGATTACTGGATCATACGGTATTCCTACTTTTAATGTTTTGAGGAACCTCCTGCTTTCCATGTTGGCTGTAGCAATTTGCATTCCCACTAACAATGCACAAGGGTTTCTCTTTCTCCAAATCCTCACAAACACTTATTATTTCTTGTCTTTTTGCTTTTAACTGTTCTAACTGGTATAAGGTATTATTTCATTATGGATTTGATTTGAATTTTCCTGATAATTACTGATGTTTACATCTTTTCATGTACCTGTTGGCCATCTGTATGTCTTCTTTGAAAAAATGTCTATTCAGTCCTCTGCCCATTTTTTAGTCAGATTTTTTTTTTTTTTTTGGTATTGAGTTGTATAGGTTCTTTATATATTTTGGATATTAATTCCTTATTGGGTATATCATTTGCAAAAATCATCTCCCATTCAGTAGGTTGTCTTTCTGTTTTGTTGATGATTTCCTTTGGTGTGCAAAAGCTTTTTATTTTGGTGTGGTCCCGATATTTTATTTTTGCTTTTGGTTCCCTTGCCTAAGGAGATATATTCATAAGTATATTGCTGAAGTCAAAGTCCAAGAGATTACTGCCAATCTGTTCTTTTAGGAGTTTTATGGTTTCAGGTCTTACATTTAGATATTTAATCCATTTTGAGTTTATTTCTGTGTGTAGTGCTAGAAAGTGTTTGAATTTCATCTTTTTTACATGTAACTTTCCATTTTCCATTTATTGAAGAGACTGTCTTTTGTCCATTATATATTCTTGCCTCCTTTGTTATAGATTAATTGACCATATAATTGTGGATTTATTTCTGAGGTTTCCAGTAAATTTCACTGATCCATGTGTCTGTTGTCTAGTAGCATACTGTTTTGATTAATACAGATATGTAGTATATCTTAAGATCTGGTATTGTGATGTCTTCATTGTTCTTTTTCAATATTGCTTTAGACATTTTGGGTCTTCTGTGGTTTCATACAGATTTTAGTATTATTTATTCTACTTCCGTGAGAAATGCTATTGGTATTTTGATAGAGATTGCATTGAATGTGTAGATTGCTTTGGACAATATTGACATTTTAATAATATTAATTCCTCCATTCTGTGAGCATGGAATATCTGTTCGTTTGTTTGTATCATCTTCATTTCTTTCAGCAATATTTTTTTTTTTTATTTTTAGAATACAGGCCCTTTCTCCCTTGTAAGTTTGTTCCTAGGTATTTTTTTCTTTTTGGTGCAAATGTAAATGGTACGTTTTTAAAGTTTCTCTTTGTGCTACTTCATTATTAGTGTATAGAAATGCTAGTGATTTTCAGGTATTAATTTTGTATCCTGTTACTTTACTGAATTTGTTTATTACTTCTAGTAATTTTTTGGTGGAGTCTAGGAGGAGTCTAGTACTATGTCAAATAATAGTGGTGAGAGTGGACATCCTTGTCTTGTTCCTAGCCTTTTTGTTTCATTTTCTTCTTGATTTTTAAAAAAATAAATTAAGATAACTTTTCAAAATTTTAAAACAAAATTAAAGATTAGGGTTGTAATTGCATAATTGTTCAAGAACTTATATTGCAAATGTTCAGACTTTCTCTTCTTAATGTGCTAAACCTCTCATTTTCTTTTTCCATTTTATATAGTTTGGTATTTGATAGCTTTATTGCTTTCTTCACATATGACCAATTCTTTTATTCCTAAGTTTATTCCAACTACTTTGTGACTATATATTGTGAATGAAGGTTTTTCCATTATATATTTATGACTAATCTTTGCATGTATATGAAAACTCTTTATTTCATATTAGGATTTTTCTTATACCTACCTGTTGCACTAATTTTTTTTTCTAAATCTAACCATTTATCATTTATATATTATGTAGAATGCTATGCTTTATATAAATAAAGACAATTCCCTCATCATTTATTTATTTTTTTGTTTTATGTCTTCATACATAAACTATAATATTTAGAAAAATAGAGATAATACAGCTGATATTCAGGATCATCTACTTATTCCTGAATTGGATAGAAATGCCTCTAATCTTGTAGTAATAATGAATGAAGGCACAATCTCCTTTGAAGATCTTAAATTTTCAATGAGTCTTTCATCTTATTTTTATGAACAGATAATTATGGCTGCATTCACAAAATTTAAATGCTTGTTGAAGACCCTCAAAGATTATTTACCTTAGTTTACTAGACACAGATATTTTTCATACTTGATAGTCTTATAATGCTATTTTTATTTGAATTTACAAATATGTAAAATAACAAAGAAGAGTCACTGCATTATTATCAGTATATATATATAATCCATTAAGAGTTTTTATAAAGAAAATAACATCCTTAATATTAAAAGAACAAAAAATATATTATGAATGTTCTTGAATTAGAAACTGGTTATGCATCTATTAAGGCAGCCTTTATTTTAAGTCATTGTTTCACTTGCCAGTTTTAATGTAGAATTCAAGTTTGATCAATTAATATTGAAACGACACTGTTTAAACTGTATGAAAAAGATAAACATATTCTTAACTAGAAATTATTTAAGAACACACTTTACCGCAAGTAACACTATTTTTAGTACTGTAAACAAGCATAATCATATTGATAATTCTACCCCAAGAAAAATCAAACCAATAGTCACCTTTACCTGGCAATGCGTTTTAAACTTCCTGAAATGCAGGAAGATACTAAATTAGGATAAAGCAAATATGGGAAGTTGGCTGGCCAACTTTCTAAATTCTGCTGAACTTAAGATCATGATATTAGGCAGAGTCCTTTAGCTCTCTCATGGTTCTTTATCTGCAGAGGCCCTAGATTTTGTAACTATCATCCTTATTTTTCTACCAGAGATAAAGCAATTATTATATTGATAGTAACATCCTGAAAAGCAGTGTCTTTGCCTTTTGGATATTTATAATCTGGTGCAAATACAGCTGTGAAAGCAGAACAAATGACAATAAAGTGATGCTCTGTTTCCATATTTATGATTCCTGACTTGGGAGCATGTTTATTATGCTTGTCTGAAAAATGTACTTCATCTCTTTCATCTCTCCCATCTAGCTGTGCTTCCTATCTCCAAATCAATAAACCTTAAAAGTGCCTTGTAATAGTTATAGTATGTTTCTCCAGGGAGAAATTGTTGTGTTAGGGTTTTGATGGTTTTTGACACTATACCAATTTCATTTGACAATGAATTGAAAATTGAACAATGCACTGAGCCATGCTGGTAATTTAATACTATCCTTGGAATACTGTCTTTCAATCTAGGACAGGAAGCCATTATTTGTGAAAACTGACCTAAGCTTATTCTCATATCATCAGTTTGAATCCTACATGAGAGAGATTAGGAAGTAATACCTTACTCTAAACATGTTAAGGTCTTATCATTGTTACTACTGATAATGTTTTTGAGACTGAATTTCTAAGACAATGTAGTAGATAATAACTCTTCATTAACACCATTCACCATACCTCTACCTCTCTCAGAAATGCTTTAATTTTCTGATATTAAAAATAGCCAGAAAACATTGTCCCAAATCTCAGCTCTTCCCCAGTATCTATAGGGCCATAAACATGTGATTTCAATGATCTAAGATGCAGTTCCTTCGACCATAAGAGGAAATGAAGATGAAACAAATTTTGTCAAATTGAAATTGTTACACGAATCCCATTGCCTTGATTTCGTTGCCCCAGTACAAGAATCCTGTATTTTAACATCTCATAAGTATAGCTTATTAGAATCCTTCCTGACCTTTAAAACTCTCATTTCTAATAGACAACATTTCTGTATCAAGAAGTCTAACATAGTAAACCTATAACAAAAGAAGTTTAAGATCAATATAACACAGAGCTAAAATAGAGCGATATAATATATAGACAATCAAAGGAGCTGATGAAAAATTTGTAACTTCTAATAATAAATTTCCCATGATAATTATAGAAATAATAACTATTACAGAAGCCCAAGGATGCCAGGATTGCGTCCAGAACTGAGTCATGTTCTAGGAAATGTAAAAATGTCATCTGATAGAAGTAGAAAGGACAATCTACAGGGATATTTTTCTTCAGCGCTTTCTTATAGATCTTGGAACTCTGCTGAAGAGGCAAGAATGCAGGAAATACATTGTGAACCCTGATGGTCCTTTACAGTGCCATAGCTTTTCATGATCAATTTATTGATGAGAACTAATCTAATAAAAAATGTAAAGTGGTAATTTAAAATTATGGATATTTTCTGGAAACTAGAGGTGCTTTGGGGAAGTTTTATTGGATTTAATCCTACGATGTTATTTGTGTTCAGAGATTTACCAGAAGATAATTTATATGATTCTAGATCTGATGCCCCTCTGATAAATTTGTATCTGTTTCACTTTACTAATCTAAGAATAAGATAGTGATAAAACACAAACCAAACAAGCAACAAATGTTTATTTATATTGTGCTCTTAGTTGATATTTGTTTATATTATACTCTTTGTTTATATTATACTCTTAGCACACTTGAAAGTTTATTGTTTTCACCTTTGTGTAACTGTGTTTTGGCTAATAATGGGAATGATTAAACATCTTAAATAACTTTGCTCACTGTTAGGAGTTAATTTTTGGAAATTTGGAATGCAAAAAAAAACAAAGAAAGGACTTGAAATAATTATTTCAGCAGGCTAAGCCCTTAAGCCCTGATGGGAGTTTAAAAGATCAAAGATATTTTCTTATTTTTTTCAAAACATAATAAGATATAAATATTTCCATTTGTAAACATCTGGAGAGATATATTCAGTATGTGAATAATTGCCTAGTGTGAAAAAATTGAGAAAATAGAATATAAGAAAATATTTAAGCAAGATGAATACTTCACGAGCTACCACAATAATAAAAGCCTTATTTAGAAAAATGTAAATTTCTAAATAAAGTCAAACAGAAAATTGTTACTCTTTTCAGGGGAGTGGTTAAGGAGCCTAACTCTGCCATTTTAATGAGACCAACTGAAATGAAAAGCAGACTAGCTGAATTCTTTATAGAAGAAAAATCTTTGTCAAAAAGTGTGCAAACACCCACACATATGAACACACATGGTTTTAAGTGGTCAGGAACTTTAAAATATTTATTATTTGATTCTGCCAAGGAAATGAGAGGGAATCAGCCTTCCAATACCCAGGTCTAGAGAGACACAGGCTTTTCTAAACATGAAGGATTTATTTCTCAAAGTAACTGTGAATTCTACTGGCTTATACAATGTACAATGTAAAATAGATAAATGCCTTTTAAAGAATTCTATACTTACCAATGTATAATCAATACAAAATATGATCACTCTAATATATAGAATTCCATGATGATCATGCTTAATGTCTTCAAATGGAGTGGGAAAAAATAAATGAGTTTCTTAGATTTGTAAAGATAAGAAATGATGTTTTAATAAATTCCCTGGAAGGATCCCTGGTGTATCTCTTTGTTGGTAGATACTAACATCATTTATGGGTTGAATTGCGTTCCCTTAAAGTTTGTATGTGGAAACTCTTCCCCCCAGCCTTCAGAATGTGACTGTGTTTGCATATAAGGATTTAAAAGAAGTAATTAAATTAAAATAGGTCATCAGGGAGGGCTCTCATACAATACAAATGATGCCTTAGAAGAAAAAGTAATTTGTACAGAGATATATACAGAGAAAGTTTAGGTGAAGACACACGGAGAAGATGGAAATCTAGAAGCCAAGAAAAGAGCCTCAGAAGAAAGTCACCCTTCTGATGCTTTGATATTGAATTTTAACCTCCAGAACTGTAAGAAAATAAATTTCTGTTGTTTCAGCCATCTGGTCTATGAAACTTTGTTATGGCAGCTTGAGCCAACTAATATGGCATCCTCAAAAGAAAAGGCTATTCCATTTGGGAATGTTAATTGTCTCCTGTTTTTATCACAGACTGGAAAAAATGTAATAATTTGGATAAGGGAGATCTTTCCACACTGAGGTAGTGTGTCATAAGGTAGGACACTTACACTGGGCTGAAATTTCATATTTAGGGAAGGAGGCAGAGCTTTCAGTGAAGATCATAGCAAACAGAGATGCTAAGGAGCCAGATTTTCAAGAACCTTTAATAGTCTTTTATATTTATATAAACATATAAATAATGTTTGAAAGAAACAATTTTGTAAAAATCTCAAGGTTACTGTCTTTTCTTTGAATGTTACTGTCACAAATATTTTATTGATCCATCATTGTCTATAACCTTATTTATTGAAGTCATGGTTTAACAGAGCATTGAGGAGCTAAGCAAGTACTGTCACATGGCGTAGTCGATACATATTTGTGAAATGAATTTGCTCAATGAACAATGCTCTACACACATTTTATTACCCAGATTTTATTGAAAAAAAAAAAAGTGGTTGGGGCACCTGGGTGGCTCAGTGGGTTAAGCCTCTGCCTTCAGCTCAGGTCATGATCTCGTCCTGGGATCGAGCCCCGCATTGGGCTCTCTGCTCGGGGAGCCTGCTTCCCTTCTTCTCTCTGCCTGCCTCTCTGCCTGCCTCTCTGCCTGCTTGTGATCTCTGTCAAATAAATAAATAAAATCTTTAAAAAAAAAAGTTAATTTCTGTGAAAAAGATGACCAAGAAAATTTTGTTTTTAAAATTGATAAAGTTATTCCTCTTTTTCAAGTGTTTACTAAAAATGAAAATTTAACCCTAGCATTAGTTTTTATCCTAGAGATTCTATTAAATTATATGCTTACAAATTCTTGGCTTTATGTGATTATAGTTGTATAGAGAACAGGATTGTTCAAACAGAATACTGTAGCAATTATACAAATAAATGATGACATCATAAAAATGTAGAACTGAAAATGTAGTAATAATTATACACATTGACAGGTGATATGTGTTACCATAAATAGTATCATGTATATAACTTTATGTTCTCTTTTTAATCTCAAAGAAGTATACAAAAATAACATTTATAGAGGAGGAACTCAGAATTACATTTTATAATTTATTTACTGTAAATAAAAGGACGTACTTTTACTTACTATCAATCAAAGACATGGGCAAATATCTTAAAAATTGAATTTCCACTTATTTTTTGAGTAAGGGATATTAAGAATCAATTTAAATTGTAAATATTCCACTTAGGCTATTTCTTCTGACATTAATAGGAAAATATCACATTATTATTTAAAATCATTTTGCACAGTTATTTCAGATTCCTTAAGATAATGAAGAATTATGCATGATTTTTTGATAACTACTAGAAAAAGCATGGTGACCTTTCAGCAGCTCTGTTAACCTCTTTCAACCTGAGTCCTGATCTATCAACAGGAATAACCATGCTGACTTCCTTAGTTTGTAGGGTTTTGTAAAGGTCGAATAAATTGATGTATAAGGAAGGAATTTACATTAAAGCCCTATATCAGTACCTAGTTATTACTAACCAGTCTACCATGATTTCTGTAAATTGCTGGGTAAAATCAGGGTTTTCTTGGGCATAATCTAAACCAACATCTTTTCAGATGAACTTCATCATCACCAGAATAGAGACTATCATATGTGAACTAAGGAAATCTTTATTCTTTCATAGGTAATTCAATAGTGAAAATTAACAAGAACAACAACAACAAAATGGATGAAAGCCAAAGGGAAAAGGTTGGCAGCAATGGTAGAGTAAATGGTACAAAGGTGAAACTAGAAGCAAGCATTTCAATGAAAACGTGTCTTTTGCCAGAATCATTCCCAGTGTAAGTTTATAATAATCCTGGAAATGACTAAATTGTATGAACCAGACCAGACAATTGAAGCAGGTGTCTGGCATTAGGAGAGATGAAAATGGTGTCTCTTCTCTTTGCTATCAAGATGAGGAAGATATAATAGGAATACATATTGATTCCAAGAAGAGCACCATGCCAATTCTGTATTGCAGATGGAATTGTGCAGAGCATCCCAAGTGATTAAGAATGAAAAATAGTCAAAACAAGGACTCATAGTGCATGATAAAATAACTCTTAGCTTTCCTCTTGCATGTCCATTACTTTTTACAGATGTTGAGACCAGAAAGTGACTGTTTCCATTGCTAATGACCACTAAAACAAAATATTTGGTAAGTTGAGACCTAGTATGAATATTTTTGGATTGATTAAACATAAAATGAATGATAACTAATATGAATAATAACTTTGTATGTGATATTTCTTCCATCAGATGATGGAGGTGAAAATCTAGAGCCACTGTCTAATATAATACAGAAAATACTTGAATCAACTTATGGTCAGATCCAAAAATTCCCTATTTTCAAAAACTTCTGGAGTTTTAAAAGGTTACTGAAAATTAAACACATTGACATTTATAACACCATCTTCTAATAGATTTCTAATAAAAGGTATTGTAATAACTATTCAAATTCATCTTGATATCAGAATGACCAAAGCTAAATGTTAATACCAAGCAGAAGAACTAAAAAATAATGTTAAATAATATTTTTCTAGGATATTAACTTTATTCTACTTAATGAAAAAAAAAAAACAAGTATTTATTTTTACCAAGGACTTTATAAGGGATTTAAATATACTTTTATTTTCCTAACCTAGTTTTGAAACCCTGAGTAGAGGCCAGCCAATTCTCCTTCATGAGTTGCTGATTAAGTCCACACCCCAACTTCGCTTATCACGCTCTCACACTGAAGCCACCATACACCTGTTTTAATTGTCTCAGGCCAAATTCCAGAAAACTAGGGAGAGTCTTCATTCCCCAGAGCCTGAAAAATTACTCAAATTAGCTGATCTACATGGAGCCATGGAAACCTTGCTAACCCCATCCCTCTTGCTATATATAAGTTTTCCCCTAGAGCTCTAAATTGCTTTTAGTTAGTCTTCGGGTGCAAGTGCCTATTTAGCAGCCTTTTTTGTTTGTTTGGAGATGTATAAAGAGTTCTTCTTTTCACATATCTGAGTGTCATTGTGTTGTTTCTACTACTAAAAACCATCTTGAAATATTATAAAACAGATATTGTGGATACAAAGAATGCACATTTCCTATAAGCAAATTTAACATTATAATCATTCTATTTTAGAACCCAATTAAGAGCCTATGGTCATTGTTCAGAGGAGGGAGCAAGAAAGAGAAAAGGAGGAATAGTGACAGAAAGAGAGAAAGAGAGAAAGCAAAGGATTCTAAAGATGCATAAACACATTTGGAAATGGCCTGGGAAAACTTTGGAGAAGACTTCATGATGGAGTAAACATTTCCATATAATCACTAAAACCCATTTTATTTTATTTTCCTTCTGGGCACACAGGCAGCCTAAATTTTCCAACCACCATGCAGTTAGATAAAGCCATGAAAAAAATTCTAGTTAATAAAATTATGGCAGAAAACATGTATGCTTTTCTAGGCTTGGTCCATAAAAGCCACTGAAGAGTAAATTTCTGTGCTTTCTGCTCTTGTTGCCTTCCTGGATGGAGGTGACCTCCACAATAACTTTGGAAACCAAAGGGAAAAGTTGGAGATGAAAGATTTAAAATATTACCTGTTTTTTGACTGTGGTGAGAGTGAGAAGTGATTACATTGAACTGAGCCATGAAGTTTGAGGGGCTTATTAATTACATCAACTAACTTATAAACTGACATCCATACTAAGATAAATGATTTCCAGTAGTTTAGATTTGTGATTAGGGACTGTGGTTGGGGTACATATCAAAATGGGAAATACTAAAAGAAAGAGGTTTAATACATATAGAGGAAGGTACTTTACAATGATCCTTAAAATGAAAAGTGACTTCAGGAAAATCATGGTAATAAATGTTATTGTTAATTAATTAAGTTAATTAAGTGTTAATGACTCAATAGATTTATATTTGACTAACAATTCAGTTTTTAACATATTTATAGAAAGAATTTTTTTTAATGCCACAATCAACAAATGCAAAATCTTTGCAATTTACTACATATTTATTGTATCTTTCATTCATCTAAGCAATTAGCAATAAAGATACAATCTTAGTTTTATTACTAGAGAACTTACTGCCTAATACCTATTGAAAGCTCACCTAATATCAGTTAAATAAATATATGACAGAGTGTAAAAGAACTATTGTGCCTTCGTATCCAAAATCCAGCTCTTACTTGAACCTTGAATTTCTTCTTTCTTTTGATCCCCTGAATTCTCTCTAATCCTTAGCCTACATTACTGCTTCTATAAGCTCTGAAAGAGAAAAATATCTAAGGAACATCTCTTAGCTTACTAAGATTTTAGTCTCTTTTATTACCCAAAAGCAATGTAATCCAGAACATTTCTTCTGGTAGAAATACAGCAAAAAATTATACAAGTTCATACAGTTTTAAGAATAAAACTGACAGCATAAAAAATGGAACTTGTTTTCCAAAAGTAACGAGTAGAGATATTTTAAGAGACAAATATGATTTTTTTTTCAAAAAGTTGTACTTTTAAAAGGGGAAGTGTAAAAGAAGTTTTAAATATCATGGCTGTTTTTGTATCACTTCTTCACTGGTAAAAATATTTGCCTAAAATATAATTAGTAAGTGCTGAAGTTGGTGAGCTATAAAATTTTGGGAAGTTTTATTCTCAAATATCATGGGAAGACATGGGATTTGGTAAGCAATTGCTAACCTTTTAGTTTTCATTCTGGTGGCTAACCAAGGCATAGTGAAGGCAAAACAAAAAGGCTAACAATAATACACACCCCTTGACAATAACACACATCCCTCTTTCAAATACTGTGTAATCAACATTTGAAGTGAATGATGCCCAGAATACACACCTGGGCATCACTGTTAGATATTTTCCAAATACAATATTTTTGTTAGTGCTTGATTCATTTATAACAGAACTATGTTTGATCCCAGTAGCATTTAAATAACAACACATTAGTTTATATCTCCAATGTGAGGCAAAGAGTAAGAATACATTCCTTAAAATCAAAACATTTTTATTCCCTCTTTCTATCCAATGTCTGCGCATGTTCTGCTATGGCTGTGCTAGTTTATGTAATGTTCCCAATAGCTTGAAATTGATAGTTGTTTTTAATTTGATGTTCTAAAAATTATTCCAGTAAGGTTTATGACTTAGAATATATTTATAAGATATACACAAATCTACAGAATCTTCAAAAGTTCATTTTTGTAGACCATATCAGCCAACTTGCTAATCAGACACTTTTTACTTTTTTTCATGGCCATCACGGGCCACCATACAAATTACCCTATAATCATGGTAAAGTAAAGCCTTATTTTGGATAGACATTTAGAAACAACAACAACTTCATAGAAAATGAATCATCATGAACTAAACTTTGTTGTCCTGATCCTTAAACAAAAATTGATGCAAAACATCACACACATTGACAGTTAAAAAAAAAAGTTATACTACTTGAGATATATAAAAGGCCTCAGTAAAGAGAAACATGTGAGTGAAAACATTTCTGTTCAAAGAATTTCATTTCTTAGACATAAAAGGCCCTCTAATTTTCTCCAAATGAATGCCAGTTCTAGTATCTTTTATGAGTACCTTCATTGCTGTTAAATCCTGAAATATAATAAAATGACCTTAATATGGGATTCCTCAAAACATTTACTAGACTCTCCAGGAAGCTGTATCAGCCCCAAATTGGAAGTACTCCAAGATTTTTACTTAGTAGCTTTTGGGGGAGATTTATTTAAAAGAATTTCATCTGAATAAGTAAATCCATCTCATTTTTAATAGTTATTTGAAACAGCATTCTTTCACGTTAGTGTCTTCCTCTCTTGAACCCATGTTAGTCATTCTCTGAAGATGGATTGGGTTCTGGCAACTTCTCTGAACACCTGGGAAGAGTAAGCCTTGGCTCCTTGCCATTGTTACAGATGCATTTATCTTCTGTCCACCTAATTAATGAGTCCTTACGCAGAGATCCCAATGTGATATAAGGTGTTAAATGACTGTGGACCACCCTGTGTGAAATAATGTCTACAATAATCACCATGAGACACAGCATGCAAGTAAAACAGAAAAAAAAATGTTTCACCAAAGAAGCTGTCATCTTAAATTAATATAATGTGAAATGGCAGAGCACAGATGTTTTGGTGTCTTTTTTATAATTAAGCCCATGAACATAACACTAGGTCCTGGTGTTCATGTTGTGGCAGTGACTTCAACTCAATGGGGAAAGAGTGCTTGGATAGCATATTCAGAATCAGAAGTACTTATCACTCTCCTTTTTGTAACTATGAGGAACTGTTCAAGACTTGATTATGGATTCCTTTAGTAATACTGCCAGAGACAGGTCCCTTGACTTTTTGTTTGTTTGTTGCATTAAAACTTTTTTTTTTTAATTTTGTTTTATTTAATTTTTTTCCAGTGTTCCAAAATTCAGTGTTTATGCACCACACCCAGTGTCCCTTCACTTATACCACAGAACAGGCTTGGGCTTTTTGCTCCCTTTTTTACCATACTCCCACTCCCATCACTTTGCTCCAAAACTATAGATAAGACAATAGGAAGATAACTAGTTTCTACTAGAAGGCAAGAGAAAAAAAAAATGTTTAGAATGGAATTGTCAGTAGGTTAGTTATGTCTAGATTGCACTTAGAACTAGATATTAAAAACTGCCCAACAGAGTCACATGTCAACTTCTATCTACTTGATCTTCTGTAAGGTTCACCCATATAAGCTTGACTTGAGACCATCATAAATACTTCCCAGGCTTATCTCTAGAATGGCAAACTACTACCTGTTAACCTGTATAAATAATCATATGTTCAATCTTAGAGTTCTTGATTTCTCCTTCCTTGTCATTGACTGTTACTATAACTCCAATCCCCCAGTGAGATTTGACTTTAACTACTTTGTTTTGAACTTGTGAACCTTCATACCTTTCCAGGATACAACCAACAAAAGGTGAGAGATAGCTCCCTGCAGTCATGCATAGGCATCACTCAGATCTCCTATTGTGTGCATAATCTCCTGTTGTAGGACATTTCCATGGGGATGCCTGAATGGCTCAGTCTGATAAGCATCTGCCTTCAGGTCAGTGGTGATCCCACCATCCTGGGATCAAGTCTGGCATCAGGCTCCTTGTTCAGCAGGGAGTCTGTTTCTCCCTCTGCTTGCCCCTTCCCCTGCTTGTTGCTTCCCTTGCTTGTGATCTCTCTCTGACAAATGAATAAAATCTTTAAAAAAATACATTTTGATGAAGGTAGAGGGCAGCAGACAGTGTTTGAGCCTTGATTTCTATGGGACATCAGTAAAAGGTTAAAATTAAATGTTGTATTTCTCCTTAGGTTCTGTTAGGCAACTCAGTAATTAAATAGTTACTTTTCCTTGAATAATGTGAGAAATCAATTTTTCAAGAGAGGCTCACCTAATTGCCATTTAGAGTTATTTTTATTTGTATATTCAGCACCTAATACTTTTCTAAGGAAAGAGCAGTACCTAATAAATGTTTTTTTAACAAATGAATGTTCACTGAATTAACTGATAACAAATTTTTAATGATCCACTTTCAGTGAAAAACAGCATTGTGTTTATCAGATCAAATTTTATGTAGAAAATCAGATGATCTGTGTTTCATTTTTTAAATAAATGCATATTAAAAATAGATAAAAATAAATTTATAGAAGAAATAATAACTAAATAAGCATTAAAAGATTCTCAGGGTTTTTTTTTTAAGATTTTTATTTATTTGAGAGAGAGAGCATGAGAGGGGGAAGGAGTAGAGAGAGGGAGAGAGAATCTCAAGCAGACTCCACACTGAGCATGGAGCCAGACATGGGGCTCCATCTCACAACTGTGAGATCATGACCTGAGCCATAATCAAGAGTTGGACACTTAACCGAGTGAGCCACCCAGGTACCCTAAAAAGATCCTCAGTTTTCATAATAATATGAGAAATATACATAGATTTATAAAAGATATAGTTGAGGTATTTCTCACCTATCCAATTAGCAAAAGTGAAAAATGGCCGATGCACTGATGTTAGGAAGATATGTAGAAGTAGACCACATTATACATTTCTGAAGTCATACAGTCTTTTTAAGAGAGTAATTTGACAATACCAAAATTTCAAATATACTCTCCTTTAAATATATAGCAACTCAAAATAAAAATATACATGGCTTAAGTTGTCACTGCTATTAGTGAAATACTTTCTATATTAGCCATAGAATAAAACACAATACTACCTGTTGAAAAATTAAGAAGATATTCATATACTGATAAAGAAAACATACTGTGTTGTACATCAGTATATAAATACCTGCTTAATTTAAAAAAATAGTTATTTATGTGTGTGTGCATGTGCATATATGTGTGTATGTTTAGCTTTCGTTTCTCAAAAGATTTTGAGAACCGTTACTTACAGCATGATCTCATTTGGTTTTAAAATGATAATATATATACTTGTGTGCTAATAAAAAATCAGGAAAGATATGAATCATATTATTAACAGTGATGTACTTTAGGTAGAGAAGATTATTGGGGATTTTTACCTTGTCTGTTTTGAATCTGTATCATTGGAATGTTTTGGTAATAAGCATGAGTTGCTTTTATGAAGAAAATAAAACAATTATTTCTAAATTCATTAAAATTATGTATTATACTTTTATAGTTATAATGCCATTTTCTATACATTTATACTTTCATAATTATACTTTTATAATTATTACTATACTTATATCATTATTCTTATATTTGTAGCTTTCATTCTATTCTGTGACTTAATGCTCTTATTTCTATCTTAATAATTTTTGGCACTGTCATTGAGCAGAAAATGCACTTGAATAATTTCAGCTCATAAGAAAGTGGTGACTCATAAAACTGAATCATGCCATGCATGGTTAATATATATCCATATACAGATAATATAGTGTGTGTGTATGTATGTATGCACATATGTATGTACATATGATTCAAATATTTTTCAACTGTTTCATATATAACAGGCAGGGGACTTCCTATGGACACAAAAATATTCTAAAAATTGCTGCTGCATGCTTTCATGTTCTTTTTAAGTACTGCCTTGTCATGGTGATATAAAAATTTACTACCATTCTGTCTAGAGTTCACCCAGCCTATGAACACAGAGTCAAGCTATTGAAATAGCCATTCTTTAGGGTCAATTTCAATCTTTGCTTTCCTTTTAATGATTAAGACAATTTCATTGCCACCTATGCTTCTAATTTAGACAAGGGTACCTCAGAAGACCTCAAGGGCCAATCATCCAATCTGAAGGCAGGGATAAATGATCTATTTTATTTTCTTGAAGAGTTCTAAGGCAGAAACTCACACACTGGGGGAGTTGCAGAGCTGTTAGGTCATTTCACAGAGAAAGTACTATATTCTTTTGCATGTCTCCCTTTTCCTTCTACAAAAATGATGGTTCATACATAATTGAAGGAATGTCATTTCAACACTATAGCTAGAATTTTGAAAATCTCAAACAGCTTGTATATTTTCAGTAGACTACTAATTCTTTTTTTAAAATTCCTGGGTGTGGGGGAGGAATGAGAAATTTGGCTTTTCCATTCATGAATGTTCTTGAAAAGAACAACTCTCTATTTACCATACCAGATGGAGGAATAACAGCACACTGAAGTTATTGGCAAAGAGAGAAGAGGAATATTGTAAATCATTCCAAAGTGGAGGGACATGGGGGAATCCCTGGGGAATTAGCCAAGACCATGTTATAGAAGAAAGTGGAACCAGAATTATTTATAAGTTGTTTTTATTCAGTACATTAAAAAAAGGCAGATATTCAAAGACAAAAAGAAATGTTTGAAAGATTAATATTACAAAGAACAATACAAACTGAACTGTGTCCTTTTAATAGCTTAGAAACCTAGACAAAAACTATATATATTTGAAAATACCTGTGTTGAAACTGAATTCACTATTGCCGTCCTCCTTACTAATGCAAAAATATAGTGAATTCCTCTTCACAAAGAATATGATAGTTTATTG
The DNA here is from genome assembly GCF_963455335.1 of Martes martes. Classification (NCBI taxonomy): domain Eukaryota; kingdom Metazoa; phylum Chordata; class Mammalia; order Carnivora; family Mustelidae; genus Martes; species Martes martes. The sequence goes on from NC_137889.1 coordinate 133,989,463, forward strand.
ACAGCATCATAATGAAAGTGGCTTGCTATGTACTCTGGGGTAAAGAAAATAGGTTTGTCTTAGTTTATCTTCAAACTGACCTCTTTTTAAAATAATAAATTTTTTATCACTAGCCAATAACATATTTCCAAATAATTGTCTATACTGTATCATGAGAGATAATAATAAACATAACCACTAGTATCAGTTAATGTAGCTAAACGTAACCTGAGAAAATAAAAAGCATTAGAACAGGAAAAAAGAAACTGCTAATGTCAAAGTTTTCATTTTGGAATGAGCTATCTGAAGTTCAAAAAGCTAAGGAATTTGCCTGAGTTCACATAGCTAATAAATAACAGATCTGGAGCTTAAATCTATATCTGTTTGATTCTAATGCTTACGTGTTCTATAACCATAGTACTTTGCCTTTTCTATGGAACTGTTAAAATTTATTTTTTTTCCAGAAAATTGCAAAAGTGTTTTCTATGCTGTAGGAGAATGAAATTCCAATACCATTTTTGTTATGTAATATTTTAGACATTTTAAAATTAGTTTCTCTAATGATATTTTTAAAATTATTTTTATTAACACATAAAGTATTATTTGTCCCAGGGGTACAGGTCTGTGAATCATCAGGCTCACACATTTCACAGCACATACCCTCCCCAATGTCCAAAACACAACCACCCACTCCCTACCCCCCCACCCCCCAGAACCCTCAGTTTGTTTTGTGAAATTAAGAGTTTCTTATGGTTTCTGTCCCTCCCAATCCCATCTTGTTTCATTTTCCCTTCCCCATCCCCCAACCCTCCCCGCCCTGCTTCTCAAATTCCTCATATCAGAGAGATCATATGATAATTGTCTTTCTCTGACTGAATTATTTCACTCAGCCTAATACCCTCTAGTTCCACCCATGTCATTGCAAATGGCAAGATTTCATTTCTTTTGATGGCTACATAGTATTCCATTATATATGTAGATATGTATAGGTATATATATAGATAGGTATCTATCTATATATATACCTCATCTTCTTTATCCATTCATCTGTTGATGGACATCTAGGTTCTTTCTATAGTTTGGCTATTGTGGACATTGCTGCTATAAACATTCAGGTGCACGTGCCCCTTTGGATCACTACATTTGTATCCTTAGGGTAAATACCCAGTAGTGGGATTGTTGGGTCATAGGGTAGCTCTATTTTCAACTTTTTGAGGAACCTCTATGCTGTTTTCCAGAGTGGTTGCACCAGCTTGCATTCCCACCAACAGTGTAGGAGGGTTCCCCTTTCTCTGCATCTTCACCAGCATCTGTCATTTCCTGACTTGTTAATTTTCACCATTCAGACTGGTGTGAGGTGATATCTCATTGTGGTTTTGATTTGTATTTCCCTGATGCCAAGTGATGTGGAGCACTTTTTCATGTGTCTGTTGGCCATCTGGATGTCTTCTTTGCTGAAATGTCTGTTCATGTCCTCTGCCCATTTCTTGATCAGATTATTTGTTCTTTGGGTGTTGAGTTTGCTAAGCTCTTTAGAGATTTTGGATACTAGCCCTTTATCTGATATGTCATTTGCAAATATCTTCTCCCATTCTGTCAGTTGTCTTTTGGTTTTGTTGACTGTTTCCTTTGCTGTGCAAAAGCTTTTGATCTTGATGAAGTCCCAATAGTTCATTTTTGCCCTTGTTTCCCTTGCCTTTGGCAATGTTTCTAGGAAGGAGTTGCTGAAGCTGAGGTTGAACAGATTGCTGCCTATGTTCTCCTCAAGGATTTTGATGGAATCCTTTTTCACATTGAGGTCCTTCATCCATTTAGAGTCTATTTTTGTGTGTGGTGTAGGGAAATGATCCAGTTTCATTCTACTGCACATGGCTGTCCAATTTTCCTAATACAATTTGTTGAAGAGACTGTCTTTTCCATTGGACATTCCTTCCTGCTTTGTTGAAGATTAGTTGACCATAGAGTTAAGGGTCTATTTCTGGGCTCACTAGTCTATTCCATTGATCTATGTGTCTGTTTTTGTGCCAGTACCATACTGTTTTGATGATCGCAGTTTTGTAATAGAGCTTGAAGTCTGGAATTGTGTTGCCACCAACTTTGGTTTTCTTTTTCAACATTCCTCTGGCTATTCAGGGTCTTTTCTGGTTCCATATAAATTTAGGATTATCTGTTCCATTTCTTTGAAAAAAAAAATTGAATGGTATTTTGATAAGGATTGCATTAAACGTGTAGATTGCTTTAGGTGGCATAGACATTTTCACAATATTTGTTCTTCCAATCCATGAGCATGGAACATTTTTCCATTTCTTTGTGTCTTCCTCAATTTCTTTCATGAGTACTTTATAGTTTTCTGAGTACAGATTCTTTGCCTCTTTGGTTAGGTTTATTCCTAGGTATCTTAAGGTTTTGGGTGCAAATTTTAAATGGGATTGAGTCCTTAATTTCTCTTTCTTCTGTCTTGCTGATGGTGTATAGAAGTGCAACTTATTTCTGTGCATTGATTTTATATCCTGACACTTTAATGAATTCCTGTATGAGTTCTAGCAGTTTTGGAGTAGAGTCTTTGGGTTTTCCACATAAAGTACATATCATCTGCAAAGAGTGAGAGTTTGACTTCTTCGTTGCCAATTTGGATTCCATTTATTTCTTTTTGTGATTGTTGAGGCTAGGACTTCTAATACTATGTTGAATAGCAGTGGTGATAGTGGACATCCCTGCCATGTTCCTGACATTAGCAGAAAAGCTCTCAGTTTTTGCCCATTGAGAATGATATTTGTTGTGGGTTTTTGATAGATGGCTTTGATTATATTGAGGTACATACCTTCTATCCCTACACACTGAAGAGTTTTGATCATGAAAGGAAGCTGTACTTTGTCAAATGCTTTTTCAGCATCTATTGAGAGTGTCATATGGTTCTTGTTCTTTCTTTTATTAATGTATTGTATCACATTGATCTGTGGATGTCGAACCAAACTTGCAGCCCAGGAATAAATCCCACTTTGTCATGGTGAATAATCCTTTTAATGTACTGTTGGATCGTATTGCCTAGTATTTGGGTGAGAATTTTTGCTCCGTGTTCAATAAGGATACTGGCCTGTAATTCTCCTTTTTGATGGGGTCTTTGCCTGGTTTGGGGATCAAGGTAATGCTGGACTCATAAATGAGTTTGGAAGTTTTCCTTCCATTTCTATTTTTTGAACAATTTCATGAGAATAAGAATTCTCATTATTCTTTAAATGTTTGGTAGAATTCCCCTGGGAAGCTGTCTGGCTTCAGGCTCTTGTTTTTTGGGAGATTTTTGATGACTGGTTCAATCTCTTTTTGATTATGGGTCTGTTCAGGTTTTCTATTTCTTCCTTGTTCAGTTGTGGTAGTTTATATATTTCTAGGAATTCATCCATTTCTTCCAGATTGTCAAATTTGCTGGCATATAGTTGCTCATAATATGTTCTTATAATTGTTTGTATTTCTTTGGTGTTGGTTATGATCTCTCCTCTTTCATTCATGATTTTATTTATTTGGGTCCTTTCTCTTTTCTTTTTGATAATTCTGGCCAGGGGCTTATCAATCTTATTAATTCTTTCAAAGAACCAGCTCCTCATTTGATTGATTTGTTCTACTCTTCTTGGTTTCTATTTCAATGATTTCTGCTCTGATATTTATTATTTCTCTTCTCCTGCTGGGTTTAGGCTTTCTTTGCTGTTCTTTCTCCAGCTCCTTTAGGTGTAGGATTAGGTTGTGTACTTGAGACCTTTCTTGTTTCTTGAGAAAGGCTTGCATTGCTATACATTTTCCTCTCAGGACCACCTTTGCTGTGTCTCAAAGATTTTGAACAGTTGTGTTTTTATTTTCATTTGTTTCCATGAATTTTTAAATTCTTCTTTAATTTCATGGTTGACCCATTCATTCTTTAGTATGATGCTCTTTAGCCTCCATGTATTTGAGTTCTTTCCAACTTTCCTCCTGTGATTGAGTTGTAGCTTCACAGCATTGTGGTCTGAAAATATGCAGGAAATGATCCCAATCTTTTGGTACCAGTTGAGACCTGATTTGTGACCCAGGATGTGATTTATTCTGGAGAATGTTCCATGTGCACTAGTGAAGAATGTGTATTCTGTTACTTTGGGATGGAATGTTCTGAATATATCTGTGATGTCCATCTAGTCTAGTGTATCATTTAAAGCCTTTTTATTTTCTTGTTGATCTTTTGCTTGGATGATCTGTCCATTTTAGTGGCGGGGGGGGTGGTGTTTAATGTTCCCTCTATTATTGTACTATTGCCAATGTGTTTCTTTGATTTTGTTATTAATTGATTTATATATTTGGCTGCTCCCATTAGGGGCATAGATACTTAATATTATTAGATCTTCTTGTTGAACAAACCCTTTACATATGATATAGTGTTCTTCCTCATTTCTTATTATAGTCTTTGGCTTAAAATCTAATTTATCTGATATAAGGATTGCCATCCCAGCTTTCTTTCAATGCCCATTAGCCTGGTAAATTGTTTTCCACCCCCTCACTTTCAATCTGGAGGTGTCTTTGTTTCTAAAATGAGTTTCTTGTAGACAGTATATCGATAGGTCTTTTTTTTTTTAATTCATTCAGATATCTGTGTCTTTTGATTGTCTTATATGTATACAAAAATAAGGGTAAACATGATGAAGGGATGGAATATGACTGTAAAAATAAAAATTTAAAAAGATTCTAAAAAAGGAATTGATAAGATAAGTTGGTTGGAAAAAGAAAAAAAAAATGATGGGAGAATGTGATCAGGCTGGAGACTAGAACAAAGACATGTGCTAGATTTAGGGTATATTTTTATCTATTAGAAGAAATTGTTTCCCAGAATTTTAAAGAAAATAAAAACCCTATGCATATGTAAAAATTAGGTGAAATACAATGAAGGGATAAAATATAGCTATAACAATGAAAATTTTAAAATATTTTTTAAATGTATTGTTAAGATAAAATAGTTTACAAATGTTAAATAAGGAAAGAGTGAAAGTTAAAAAATAGAATAAGAAAAAAATAAAATTAAAAAATTTTAACTTTGGAAGACTAAAAGGTTATGGGGAAAAAGCCATTAATTATATGCGTTGCTTTCCCCTGGCTCTGGAGTTCCACAGTTCTCGTTGATTGGTGAACTTGGTCTTGGCTGGATGTTCTTCTTGATCTTCTGGGAGAAAGGCTTGTTGCAGCAATTCTCAAATGTTTTTGCCCAAGGCAGAATTGCACCACCCTTGCCAGGGACCAGGCTAAGTAATCTGCTCGGGTTCACTCTCAGGAGCTTTTGTTCCCTGAATGCTTTCTGTAGAGCTTTGGAGAATGGGCGTGAAAATGGTGGCCTCCTAATCTCCAGCCCAGAGGAGCTGAAAACTCAAGGACCCTCTCCTCAGTGCAGCCTCAGAGAAAAGCAGTCAATCTCTCCCATCTCCGTGGTCTCTGGCCGCACTCCCATGTTCACCCTGCCTGTGACCAAGCATTTCTATCTCTTGCACACAGTCCCATTTGGAGTCTCCAAGCTCAGCAGATCTCTGCCATGTGTTCCTATGTCACTCTTTGTGAAGGAAGAAGGAGGGGGTATCTCTGGATCTGCCACTTATGGAGTCTTTGCTCGAAGAGCAGTGGACTGACTGTGCCTTGGATCATGGTTTAAGGTAACCTGTAGCTGAGAGCTCACTCCTCATCTCTGTCTCTGTAGCCTGCTTCCCTTCTCTGATACCTGGCAGCTCTGTCACACTCAGATACCCCTGGTCTTTCTGTGACACTATGTGTCCTGGGACCACAGTATCCCAGAGAGGGCTCCATCCCTGCTTAGCCTCTGGAATGATGTCCCTCAGTAGAGAAGACTTCTGAAAGTTCTGATTTTGTGCTCCGCTGTTGCACTACTTGCTGGGAGCCAGCCCCTTCCCCCACGGTCTATCTTCCTGTTGCTTCGGGTTCGCTTCTCCACACATCCTACCTTTAAGAAAGTGGTTAATTTTCCACTCCTAGAATTGCTGCTCTTCTTCTCTTCTATCTCCTGTTGAGTTTTTAGGTGTTCAGAATGGTTTGATAACTATCTAGCTGAACTCCTGGGACCTAATGATATTTCAGTCTGCTACTCCTCCACCATCTTGCTTCCTCTCCTCTTTAATGGTATTTTAAAATATGTAGTTATTTATCTTCTACTTAACACCAAAATAGATTTAAATCAACTTAAAATATAAAAACAACTAAAATTAAAATGACAAGTTCTGTCTTAAGCAAATTTTATCCTTTTATTTCTTTGTGAAGTTTATCCTGGTAATAAAGAACTTACAATTTGTTTATAGAATACAGTTTTCAATGATTGCTGGGCTCACTATGTATTAAATGAAGAATTCACTAAATATAAACTAATCACCTGAAAGTACTGATCATTATTAATAAGGAGATAGGTTTCCCAGACTGCATAAGAGATATTGAATTTCCTACCCCTAATTTTCTCAAATCCTTCATTTATTTTATGGACTCCTACTCCTACTCCCTCATAGAAGTTTCTTTGAGTTATCTTTTACACCTTATATTTATTTGCTATTTTTTTCTAATTTCTCTAATCATTAAAAGCAAATTTTTATATAATCATGAACATAGCTATAACAAATGCTTTAAAATTTCTCTGTATGATTTCAACAATCTTTTATTTTGACATTAATTTCCATTGAAGTTCAAATTTCATACTATCCCCAGACATTGTGAATATTATGTTGTGAAAATTCTACATTCTATTATATTCCCCTAAAAAGTATTGGGTTTTGTAGCTCTTTTAGCAATCAGTTAATTTGATTGGGATGAAATTGCAAACTTTATCTTGGATGGAAACTCAAATCTCATTTTGGTGCTTTCATTCTTGCCCCAGGTTGCTTGAAGTCTACCCCACAAATGCATGGTTCAAGAGCCAGTCAGAAATGTGAGTGTACTTTCTACCCAGAATTTAAGGCCCCCTATCTATGACTACATTTTTTCTGGGATTTTTTTCCCCCTCATTTTCCAACAGTTGTGATTGCCTGACACCTGAAAGACTGTAGGCTTTGTATCAGAGAGTTAGCTACCCCTTTTCCTTAGATATCCTTATCCTTCAGACTAAAAACTGCAAAATTAAGAAATTCTCCCTATGCCTTCCCTTTATCCAAGTGTTGATTTCTCTCTTAAATCTCCTTGCTTTTTGTTTCCATCCAGTGCCTTTGATATTTTTATTTGGATTTGGTTTTTTGCTTATCTAAGGACAAATTTCTATATTTTAACCTTACTTTATTTGTATCAGTTCTATGGTTTATTAACATAATTATTGGATTACAAGTAATAGAAATACAACTCAGTCTATCTTAAACAAAACAGGAGTATATGGCTCCTAGCACTGAAATATTTAGGATTAACTTCCAGAATAGCTGGATTAAGATTCTCAAACAGTATCACCAGGAATTTGCGGGGTTTTTATATACATTACATCTTGGTTCTGATTCGTCTTCATAGGCTTTCTTCTGAAGAGCTCCCTCCCCATATTGTTTCAAAGCTCCTGACTTACACAATACTAAATTAAAGACCTCAGCAGAAAGACAAAGCCTAATACCCACTGGTTCCAGGTGAGTCTTGGAACCAACTTCTGTGTTTTTGGTTGATGACCTATTCCTAAACTAATTCCAGGAACTGTGATTGACCCTTTGGTCACGTGTTTACCCCTGGAACTGGCTTTGAGTTCAATCCCATCTAAGCCACAGAGCCTGTGAATACAGAACAGAGTTTCCCTAAAGGAAAATCAGATGATAATATTAAACAGAAGAGAGAATGGTAGATAAGTAAAACAACAGAATATCTCTATTGGCACAGATAGAAAAAGGAAATCATGACAAGTTGAGAAAAGGGAAATAACCAGTAACAGATGTGACAATGGTAGGTTCTTGTTCATTGTCAGCTTTCTCCTTAGTCCTCTTAGGAACCAAGTCTGAACCCTTCTCTTGAGGACATTCCATTTTTTGACTCTTTTCATTAGAGTTCTGATCTCCCTTCCCTTTGCCAATAGAAACAGGGATTTAGCTCAGTTTCATTTTACTAATATAATCAATCAATTTTTCCCTATGCTGCAGCACAACAGCTAGGGACATACATCCAGCAAAACTTGTCCTTTTCTAAGGATTCTGCATAGGCACAATACCTTTGTTGTCAACAGTGACCATGATACACTAAGAAAATAAAACAAAATCTCTATGTAAATTTTAAAAAATCAGCAATACAAACATTTTATAAATAGGGATTGTTTAAAAAAGAACTAGTTCATGGAACCTGGGTAGCTCAGTTGGTTGAGTGTCTAACTCTTGGTTTTAGCTCAGGTCATGATCTCAGGGTCATGGGATAGAGCCCCTTGACAGGTTCCTCACTCAGTGGGGAATCTGCTTAAGAGTCTCTCCCTGTGTCCTTCCCCCACTCCCTCCCTCTCTAAAATAGATAAATAAATTTAAGAAAAAGGACTAAGTCTTTTGGGTTACAAGATGATTTTTGTTCTTCATGTGATTCTTAAAGATATGTAAAGAGAATGAATAATTTTACTAGTATTGGGTAAAAAATAAACTCTCTTTTGTTTTAATGTGCACATTATAATGGGTCTCAATCTTCAGCTAGTCACCACGGAGTCTGTTGCTTCACTCAGGTTGATCTTTCCTGGGCATTGTGCATTTAAAAGGTATCTTTGTAATATTCATGAAGTCCAGTGAGTGAATTCAATTTTCATACTATTATTGTTTCTTTTCTCTCTGTTAATCATCTCTATGAGGAGAGATATTTTAATTACTTTTGTTTTTTGAAAGTGTTTTCTTTTCTTTTATTTGGAGAGAGCTACTTCATATCCCTACATTGATCTCCAGAAGACTGTTCAAACCCTCAGCCTTTTATCTCCTTTTTACTTTTGTCATAGTCTGTTATAGAGAGAAGCCCAATGTAGCAAGAAGAGAGACTGGTTCTTATTTTTCTACTGTAAGCAGCTGTCTATTAAATAGAACATTCCCTCTAGATTTTATATTAGAAAAACTAGGTATATATATTTTTTCCACTGCCAGATGCTCTCTGTATAAATAGAGGCAGAACCCCAAAGCAAGAACTGGGAACTGGAGTCTTTTGTCTCATTCATAGACCTGATAGACATATTTTTTGCTCTTCCTATAAACAACATCAGCACCCTGTAAGAACCATTGGAGCCATACTCCACCATCTCAATTTGCCTATACCATTTAGTCAGAACATTGAGCAAAAGAAAGTTTACATTGTGATTGGGCCAGACATGTAAGGCCTAAGTATAAACTGATTTTCAAAAGGTGGGTTACTTTAACCATTCACAAAAGGAAATAAACTATAGCAGATGTTTTTTCCCACTTATCCATGTATCATCAAATGAGAATTAGCAGAATTCTGCCAAATGGCATATATGGCATTTGTGCATGTGTGTACGTGTGTATGTTTTTCCAGTCATCCATACACTCATATAGATTGATATGTTTATATAATATATATTCTATTACTCTGTGCTTAGTAACAGCATTTACAAAGTCTTGTATCAGTGATTTATTCATCTTCCCTGAGAGTAGTGTTAATTGCTCTATTATACTAATGGTTTATATATATCCCAACTTTCAAATGAGCTTCATTTAAAGTTGGCAATGCTAGTTTACACCTGCAAAAAGGTGAGTATTTTTATCCTAGCTTGGGAGTAGAGGAGGCTGTTTCTCATCACTTGGCATATGCCTAAAGAATAATATTTTTGTTTGCTTTGATTATCATGCAAAGCCACAAGGCAGATTTTGTATTAAAAGAAATTTGCTAAAGAACTTTAGGGAAAAATCATGGCTCTTACAAAGTAACCACATGTTGGACAGGTGTTTATTTAAAACATTTGTTTGAATACATATGAGGCAGAGAGAATAGGATTACAGATCTAACCTGCTTGTAAATTCATCATTCCATTATTTAGATAATATTTGCCAACCTGAAAAATACACTAATTTTTGCCTTTATCAAACAATTTTATCTTATCTATCACCATCATCTATCGTTTATCATCTATCATATATCTATCTATCATCTATCTATTTTACAGGTGAGGTGATTTATTAACCCAGCATTTTTTCTAATGCTTCTTGTTGGCATTTGCCACCTCTCTGGTGATTTTGTCTAGATCTCTGTCCCTCAGATGTCAGTTTGCCATCCTCATATCCATCCTTTCCTGTCATTTTCAACCCCTCTCGGGCTTGGAGGACCTTGCAGGCCACACTCCTGGAGCCTTTGCTGAAATTGCTAGAATGACCCTATTTCTGACATCCCCCATAGATCTTGGTCAAGGAGCTGACTCCAGTGCCACCTTGGTGGTACGGGTGCCGTGTTGTGGAAGCAGCTCCTTTGTAGAACTGGTTCTCATTGTAAGCCAGTTTGACAGTGTCTACCGATTCAGGGACTTCCAGCTTCCCAGCCTTTTTGAGGAAGGTTGCCAGAGCTCTGACAAACACCTGCTGGTTCACGTCTTTTACAGTAACTCTGGGCATCATGTGGCCTCTGTATTGCCAGCCAGGGGTAAGGCCAAGCTGTTTTATTAATGGAGACTATATTTTCTTGCTTTGTGTAACATGCATAAAAAGCATTCAGCTATTTATAAGTAATCTCATTCTCACACTTAATTTGAATACCATAGATTAAATGATTTAGCGATATGTGGGGTAATCTAATTCCAGAGCACAATTTGTGACAGTTAAAATATTGTGTAGTAGCAATCTCCACTGATCTAAGACGAAACAGTATTAATGATGTGGAAGGCTTTCAACCATCCCGTGTCTTTCAATGTGATATTTTTATTTCCCACCTCAACACTAAGGTCATTTTAAAGCTCTTGATCAAACATGTAAGCTCTTTGAGGGCAGGGGCCTTGTCCAACTTGCACATGTCTGTATACAAAGTCCTTAGGATGCTACCTGGTTCAATACATACCTGCTTAATAAGTAAGTGAATGCATGAAAAAGAAAATCTAAATATTTATCTAGAATTTCAGGGTATGTGTGTGCATAAATATGTGCATGCATGTGTGTGTTTGAAAGAGAGAAAGACAAAGAGAAACTGAGTATTCACCGAGACTCCATTTTTTTTAACATTAAAAACTATTCTGTCCTCAAAAGTTCAGTGAAATCTTTCTTTTTATAAGAATTGTTGAGTTGATGATTTGGAATGATAAATTCTGATTGTGTTTCTTTGTTGAATAGTTGTATCTTCCGAGAGTTTGCATCAACACGGTGTTTATTGAACATCTGCTCTGTGCCCACAGGGACTCTGAGAGGGACTAGCGATATAAGGTGGAAAAGCTTATATGTTTATCTCATTATTTTCATAGTGTGATAAATAAATGTTGTCTTAAACTAACTGCTTCAGCAAGTAGTAATATTTTAAGGTATTTCCTAAGGAGTTTTAAAAAAAGAAAACAGTCACTAGAGTGAAAAGCATTGCTATTAGCTTCAGTTAGTTCTTTTCCATTACAATAGTTTAGTTTTCTTTTTCAGGTCTCCAAACAATTAACAAGATAATAGGTGAGACAGAAGAAATGTTGACCCCTTGATTTCATCCCCACTGTTTGTCTTAATAATGCTTTTACGAGTTACTCAGTATGACTGTTGAGATAAATCCAGATACATAAAAAGTGTCTCCTTTCTGTGTATAAAACCAGTCAATGCAATGAATAAAATGGGTGTACTTAGGAAAAGAAACCAAGAAATACTTACTTTTTATTGTGACAATAACTGCAAAATAGCAGAAGTTGCTAAAAACCAACATAGATTTGTTTTTTCAATCAAGTTGCCTAGATAAGTAATGATTCAAACTTAGAAGAGCTTCTGTGCTATGCTGGTCTGAATGGAGAAAATAGATGCACAGATCATAAATTAATGCCTGGAAACAGACCATGAACTTTTGCCAGCAACAGCTAATTTGCAACAATGGTGGCTTGGTGAAAATGACAGTTTCTGTCGGCATGGGGAGGCAAGCAGAGCCATTTGAGAGGATGGAGAGCATTGTGCCTGCCAATTGATGTTGGCAGGGGATTGTCAACCCACTGAGTACCAGGACTCATCAGCATATTTAATGTTATGAGCATAGACATTGTCTTTAAAAACATAAGCCATGAGAGGGCAATGTGGGCTGCAGACTGCAGAGAATAGCATTTCAGGCAGGTGGATGGCACAAACACTAATTCAAGTTGTGGCAAGTGGGAAATAGAAATAGAAAGGAGCCAGATACAAGGAGAAAGAGGTGAAAAGCCCAAAGTAAAAACTAAAAGTAACAAACGTTCAATACAAAAAAGAGAAAAAGACAAATAATGGAAATTGCAGAAAAGCATGAAGGGAATAAAAGTTATTCTACCACTATCACCACAAATAGTACTGTTAAAACTTTACTGTAAGATTCTTTCAGCATTTTTAGCTCAAGAATTTAAAATAACTTTAAAAAGTGGCATTAAGAGTTTTATTGGACAGATCTATTATAATGAAGATAATATTAACGTTCCCCACATGTCTTATATCGTGAGCTAATGTTTAAGTTAGAATAGTTTCAGCCTACTAGAACTATCAAAAATGTTATGGGAACCTTCTAATAACTTATAATCTTATCTACATGACAGCAAACATATTTTGAGATGAGTTGCCCATGTGTATATATTGATAGAAATTAATGAGACTATAAGCCAGTTAAAATTACTTTACATCCCTCTGTTTCAAAATACTTGTGAACAGGTGTTCTGCGTCACAAGATAATCTTTCAGTAGTTCAGTAAACAGTCTTACAAACTTTTACATATGTCATACTTTTCATTCAGTATTGAATATATAAGTAATAATATGTAATCAGGTATACCGGGATAAAGGCGCAAAGCAATAACTGATGAGTTTTCGTACTTTGGTTTCCTGCAATTCTTTTACCCATGCTGATCTTATCTCTTAGCCTAAACATGGAAGTTACAATTTTTCCTAGGAAAACTATACTTGTGGAACCAGTGACCCCCATCTGCCCCACAAATTTTCCATTCTCAAATCCAGAATCGGTGAGGATACTCTTCCTAAGGAGAGATGAAAAGAGGTTAGGGAAAGAGTAAAAGTGGACTCCGGGGGCTTTGCAGAAGTGGAATGAGGTTCTGCAGTGTAACGGGATAGCTGAGTGGGATGCTGAAAGAAGGTTGGAGTGGGAGCTGATCTTTCCACATTCTTTGCATCCCAGAAAGAATATCATAGGGAACACACACACACACACACACACACGCACACATTTTCCAATAAATCCAACAAAGTTTCAGGCTTTAGGTAAGAGAAAGAAGCTATTGAGAGGCTCGAGGATATGATGGGGGTGAACTACAACAACAACAAATATAAATACAAAATTGAATAAGTGTCCTTTACATCTTCAGAACTATAGACTCCATGGACTCTGGCAGGGGAGAGGATGGCCTCAGTTCTACTGACCCTGCAGCAAAACTGATTGCATAATGGTTAAATTAAGGGGTTTTGGTCATCAAGTAGAATAGGGCTTGATTTTTTTTTTTTTTTAATCCATTTACAAAGTAGAAAAAATAACTTCAGTTGCACCCTTGGGTATCCAAACTCAACAAACCTGCATACTTCTAGGGTACTTTAAAGCTGATACTTATATTCTCAATTAACCTTACAATAACTATATTATAGGTATTATTAGTCCCTGCTTCTTAATCATTCATCATTAAAACTGTATTAAGGCTATTAAGTGCCTAAATCTGTACTAGCTTCTAGATATTCCCTGTAATACTAGATTCTTATGCCTTACCCAACATCTACTGGGCTCAAATTAACACTAATAATTTTAATGTCAACAAAGTTCTAGATGATGGAATCTGACAGCTACTTACATTTCAGCATGTGGATACCTCACATGCATGCAGATGCAATCTGGAAATGTGGGGTTATTTCATGGAGTGACCTTTGACTAGTGGGGCTTGGGAGCTAGTAGATAAAAGTTCTACATGGAATAAACAATTCTGAAAAACATAGTCTGTAGGTTTTTAGAATCTCTTGGAATTTACTGAACCTCAATTGTACATAACAGTGACCAACTCCTCAATGAACCTCCTTCTTATGTCATTCTCCCCAGTTCCTCAATCTACTCCTTCCCAAATAAAATATCCATACACAAGTGTGGTGTATGATGATGTTTGTATATGTGTTGGAAGGAGAGAGCTATGGCACTAATTTAACAAACCCAATATAATGCATGGTCTCAGGAGGCTAATGGTTTGTGAAAAAGATCTTAAAAGTGGATATTAGAGAGGCTTAGACACCTTCTTTAATTTAAATTCAGTTAGCCAAGGTATAGTACATCGTTACATAATGTTCAATGTTTCATTGGTTGTTCAATGTTCAATGATTCATTAGTTGAGTATATCACCCAGTGCTCATCACAGACACTTTTTTTGAGGCTAAATAACTATTGAGAGGTATAGCCAGAATTAGAACCAGGATTGCACATTCTCAAAATATGTTCTTTCCAATATAAAATGGAAATAACCTATGATGCTATTGCTTATGTTGCAGTGTTTTTTGTTTTTGCTTTTCTTAAAGTTTATTTATTTATTTATTTATTTGAGAGAGAGAGTGTACAAGTTGGGGGACAGAACACAGTGGAGGGGAGAGAGAAAGGGAAAAGAATCTCAAGCAGACTCCATTCTAAGCTCAGAGTCCCTTGGAGGACCCTGAGATCATGACCTGAGTGGAAACCAAGAGTTGGAAATTTAACCTACTGAGTCACTGAGATGCCCCTATTGCAGTAGTGTTAAAAATTTTCCTCATTAAGTATATTTTCTTCAAAATAGGAAGTGAAGCTGATGGGATATAATATCAAATGATTTAGGTTGAGATGTTTGGTAATGGGTTCCAAGGAAGGAAGTTTGGGTCAAAAGCCACAGTAAGAGAGTCTTGGAAAATAAGAACAAAAATAAATTCTGCTCAATTTGCAGAGGAGATGAAGTAATGAAGAAAGAGGTCAAAGAATTCACATAAACAATTTAGACTTTCAAATCCAAATAACAATTTCTTTCCATCTAAATATTAAAAATAGACACAAAATAAAAAGGTACTTGAAACTACAAAATTAATTAGTCTTAAGATCTCTACTAGAACTTCGGTGGTATGGCTATGTATTCTATTGCTTCTGCCAACAATTTATGGACAACTTACTAGGGACTGTAAAGAAAGAATATTTTTCAAAATTAGTATATCTATCTTTAGTTTTATGTATTTGAATTTCAACATAATTAACAACACATGATGATATTCTAAAATGTATGCACTATTCATGTCATTTTCCTTCAAAGATTCATTTTTATCATTATTGAAGTATAGTTACCACACATTATATTAGTTTCAGGTATAAAACATAGAGTTTGAAAATTCTATACATTACTTAATGTTCACCATGGTGAGTGTAGTCACCATCTGTCACCATACAATGTGATTACAATATTATCAAATATAAGACCTGTGCTGTACTTTTCATTCCTGTGAATTATTTATTTTATAACTGGAAGTATGTACCTCTTAATTCCCTTAACCTGTTTTACCATTCCCTAGCTCCTTCCCTTTGGCAACTACCAGTTTGTTCTTTATATCTATGACTCTGTTTCTGTTTTGTTTGTTCATCTATTTGCTTTTTAGATTCTACTTACAAGTGAAATCCTATGATATCTTTCTTTCCATATCTGACTTATTTCGATTGGCATAATATACTCTCAGTCCATATTGTTGCAGATGGTGAGATCTCATTCTTTTTATAAGACTGAATAATATCCTTCCATCCATATCCTACATCTTCTTTATCTATTCATCCATCAATTGAGCCTTAGGTTGCTCCCATCTCTTGGCTATTGTTAACAATGTTGCAATAAACACAGGGATGCATATATCTTTTCAAATTAATGTTTTGGTTTTCTTTGGATATATATCCAATTGTGGAATGCCTGGATCATATGGTATTCCTATTTTTAATTTTTTGAGGAAACTTCATACTGTTTTCCACAGTGATGGCACCAATTTACATTCACACCAATAGAGCACAAGGGATACCTTTTCTCCATATCCTCACCAATGCCTATTTCTTGTCTTTTTTTATATTGGCCATTCTGACAGGTGTGAGGTGGTATCTCACTATGATTTTGATTTATATTTCCCTCTTGATTAGTGATGTTGAGCATCTTTGTGTGTGTGTGTTGGCCATCTGTATGTTTTCTTTGGTAAACTATCTTTTCAGGTCCTCTACCCATGATTTTATTGGATTTTTGTTGTTGTTGTTCTGTTGTTGAGTTGTATAACTTCTTGGGTTTGTCATATATGGCCTTTGTTATGTTGATGTATGTTCCCTCTAAATCCTTTTTGTTGAGAGTTTTTATCATGAACAAATTTATTTTGTCAAATGGTTTTACTGCATCTATTGAGATAATCATGTGGTATTTATACTTCCTCTTATAAATGTGATGTTTACATTGATTTGTTAATAATGAACTGCCTTGTATGCCTGGAATAAATCTTACTTGATTGTGGTCAATGGTCCTTTTAGTGTATTGTTGAAAGTGGTTTGCTAATATTTTGCTGAGAATTTTTGTATCTATGTTAATCAAGGATATTGGCTTGTAGCTTTCTTTTTTGTAGTCTCTTTTACTGATTTTATCAGAGTAATGCATGCCTCGTAGAATAAATTAGAAGTTTTCCTTCTTTTATCTTTTTTTTCTTTTTCTTTTTCTTTTTCTTTCTTTTTTTTTTTTTTGAATGCTTTGAAAATAATGGGAACTAAATCTTCTATAAAAGTTTGGTAGAAATAACCTGTGACTCTATCTGGTCTTGGACGTTTGTTCACTGGAAGATTTTTATTACCAATTCAATTTTATTACTAGTAATTAGTCTTTCTAAATTTTCTATTATTTCTAGTTCAGTTTTGGAGAAATGTAGATTTTTAGGAATTTACCCAGTTTTTCTAAGTTGTTTGATTAATTATAATTTTCATATAATTTTTCATAGTAGTCTTTTATAATCCCTTGTATTTCTGTGGTATCAGCTATTATTTTTCCTCTTTCATTTCTGATTTTACTTATTTGAATCCTCTCTCTCTTTCTCTCTCTCTCTTTTTTTTGTTATGAGTTTGGCTAAAGGTTTATCAATTGTTGGTTTCACTGATATTTTCTATTGTTTTTCTTTTTGTTCCTTATTTCATTTATTTATACTCTAATATTTATTATATCTTTCCATGAACTAGCCTTGGGTTTTGCTTTTTTCCATTTAAGCATAAAGTCAGTTTGTTTACTTGAGATTTTTCTTATTTGTTCAGGTAGGCCTGTATTGCTATAAACTTCCCTCTTAAAACTGCTTTTGCTCCGTCCCAAAGATTTTGAACCATTTTGTTTACATTTTCATTTGTCTCCAGGTATTTTGTGGTTTCCTCTTTGATTTCTCCATCGACCCATTGGTTGTTTAGTAGCATATTGTTTAGCCTTTATGTGTTTGTGTTTTTTCCAATTGGTCATTGTTATTGATTTCTAGTTTCATAACATTGTGATCAGAAAAGAGGTTTGGTATGATTTCAATCTTCTTAAATTTTTGAGACTTGTTTTGTGACCTATCATATGGTCTATCCTGGTGAATATTCCATGTGCACTTGAAAAGAATATGTATTTTGTTGTTTTGGGTGGAATGTTCTGTATATATCTGGTAAGTCATCTGTTGTAATGTGTCAGGCAAAGCCACTTTTTTCTTATTGATTTTCTTTCTGGCTGATTTTTCCATTGATGTAAGTGGTATGTTAAAGGCCTCTACTATAATTATATTACTGTCAATTTCTCCCTTTGTATCTATTATTATCTGCTCTATGTATTTAGGTGTTCAATGTTGGGTGCATATATTTTTACAATTGTTTTTTTCTCTTGTTGGATTGATTCTTATATTATAGTGTTGTTCTTTGTCTCTTGCTATAGTCTTTGTTTTAGGGCCTATTTTGTCTGATATAAACATTGCTAAACCAACATTTCTTTTTTTAACTATCAGGTGCATGGTATGTATTCTTCCATCCCTTTACTTTCAGTTTGTATATGTCTTTGGGTCTGAAGTGAGTCTCTTGTAGGCAGCATAGAGATGGATCTCATTTTTTAATCCATTCAGTAACCCTGTGTCTTTCGATTGGAGTATTTAGTCCATTTACCTTTAAAATAATTATTGATAGGTATGTACTTCTTGCATTTTGTTAATTACTTTGTTGTTGTTTTGTAGTTCTCTGTTCTTTTCTTTACTTATTCTCTTTCCTTATGTTTTAATGACTTTCCTTAGTGTTACACGTGGATTCATTTATCTTTATTTTTTGTGTATCTACTATAGGTTTTTGAGTTATGATCTGGGGTTTATATGTAGTATTCTATGTGTATAACAGGTTGAGGATGCACAGTGTGGGATATGATCCCCTTGCTCCTCTATACTTGTGATGTCGTTCCTGTCTGTAGTTAGTCATGCCAGGGTTTTTGGATCCCTGCTGCTTCTCTACCCCTCCTACCCTTTTCGATGTGTCCTTCTCTGTACAAGTAGCTGTAGAAAATTTGTTCTTCCTGTCTTCAGGTTGTTTTCAGAGTTAGCTGCGATACATGTAGTTGTTGCCTCTGTGTGCCTTTCATACACAGAGTATTAGAGTCTTCTTACATGCCTTGAGAGCACAATTAAAAGTCTGGTGGATATCATGAAGCAGTAGCTGGATGAATTCAAGTGCTCCTACCTGGTTTCAGCCTGAACAGCCTGCCTTTAATATGTTGCACTGGAACATAGAAACATTTTAATAAAATAATTAAAAAAATAGAAAATGAAGTGATTGAAATGATGATACTAACTGAAAGAAACATGTCATTTGAATTTAAAATAATTGAGACAAAATTATAAATCAAGATGTATGAAAAATTTTAAGTCTTTGGCTTGATTTGCAAAGTAACTAAAAGAGACTAGCTATGTGATTGGTACTGAAAGAATATGCACAATTAAACAACAGACATGACATACTAGCAAACTATGGTTAAGCATTCTCTATAAACGATAAGTTAAAATTAGGGATGTTCCATAGTTTTAATGACTAGGATTTTAACAAATTCCATACACACTTATTGAGCAGCTTCCTGTGTCAATCATTTTCTGACAAATAGGTCCAGACTAGTGAACAAAATGTCTTCATGGAATATTGTAGTGGAGAAAAGGAGATTACAGTAAGAAAGACAATAAGTAAATTATATGTTAGGTTGTGTATTCATTTCTTATGGCTACTGTAACAATTTACCACAAATCTGGTGGCTTGAAACAATGTGGATTTATTCTCTTATACTTCTGGAGAACACATGTCTGAAGGGATAAGGGCAAGGTTTCAGTGGAACTCAATGGGAGAATATGCTTCCTTTTTTTTTTTCTAGCTGCTGGAGACGACCTGCATTATTTAATTCATGACCCCCTTCTCATATCACTCCAATCTTTATTGTCATCACATTTTCTCTTCTGCATTGAAATATTCCTCTTTCTCCATCTTACAAGTATGCATGTGATTGTATTTAGTGCCTGATCCATATGAATAATCCAGTGTAATATCCCCAGCCCAAGATCCTTAATTCTATCATATCTGTAAAGTTCCTTTTGTCACATATGGTATTCACAGGTTCCAAGGAATAGAAATGGGTATATTTAAGAGGTAATCACCACATGTGATGTAAAAGAAAAAAAATATCATGTAGGATATGAGAAATTGAGTGTGCCTTTGATATGCTATTTTTAAGTAGTGTCTTCAAAGTGAGCTTCATTGAGTAAAAAACAATTGACCAAAACCTAAAGGTAGGCAGGAAGTGATTGTATGAATAATCAAAGCAGAGCACAACAAGCAGAAGTAATAGCGTTTAAGGAGGTATGTCCATGTGTCTGTAGTTGAATCAAAAAAAACAAAAGAGTGGGGGAGTAGGCAGGTCAGAGAGTAAATGGGGGTGTTATGTGGGATTTTTAAGGAAATTAGAAATTATTCTGAGTGAAATGAGCTCTTTCAAGTTTAATGGTTGAGAGGTGATATGATTTAATGTATGGCAGGATCACTCTGGCTACTGAATTGGGAGAGTATAATAAGTGGGACAAGAGTGAAAGAAGGAAAACCTGTCAGAGAGATATTACAGAAAACTGAGAAAGATATTATAGCTTGTACCAAACTGGTATGAATGAAGATGGCGAGAGGTGTTCAGATTCTGGTTATGTTTTGAAGACAGTGCCAACGTAATTCATTGACAGTCTGAAGGTAGTATAAGAGAAAAACTAAGGAGAAAAAACAACTCCAAAGTTTTTGACTGAGCATTAGAAAAAGACTGTAAAAGGATAGATTTGAGAAAAAGGTCAAAATTCATCTTTGGATGCATGTGTTAGTTTGAGATTTCTGCTAGGCAACTAAGTGGAAATATAGAGTAGCCACCACTTGAGGAAGTAGTGTTTTCAGGAGAGATCCATGCTTTCAGAGAGTTTCAGAAAAATAGTGGAGGACGTACAGAATTTTGCTAATAATACTCCATGAATTCTAGAGGATATCTTAGATGGGTTTCACAATTTGAGGATAAGTCAAAGAACGGGACAAAATAGGAGATATGACAATCCCTGCATGTGGTGAAGTCTAGAAAATAAGGTGTAAAATGAGAATCACTCTTGTTGCCTTTTAGGGAAGAAATAAATTTACTCAAAGGGTATATTGATGAGGTTTATGTCAGGTAATCAAATAATATATTGACCATTCTTGGATGATCTTTGGGAACTAAAGAAGGCACTATAATTCCTGGGATAACAAGCCCAAAGTAGGACTATTTTAGGCAAGCTAGGACCCATTTTCTTCCTATGTTAAGAATATCTAGGAAAATTAGATTTTATTCTGAATGCATTGTCTTCTTTTGGTCCTTGGTGATGGGAGTAAATGGTATTAGGGTGAGTGGTCTTGGTCCCAAATGCAAGATCCACTCTTTCTTTTTTTTAAGATTTTATTTATTTATTTGACACAGAGAGACATAGCGAGAGAGGGAACACAACAGAGGAAGTGAGAGAGGGAGAAGCAGGCTCCCTGTGGAGCAGGGAGCCCGATCTCTATCCCAGGAACTTTGGATCATGACCTGAGCCGAAGGCAGATACTTAACGACTGAGTCACCCAGGCACCCCAAGATCCACTCTTTAACTCTCTTAGGGGTACAGCAGATTTTTTAAAAAGTTTCCCCTTTGATTTATGCTGCTTGTATTGAGGAAGCCTGATTTTAATCCCAGTGCATGGTGCTAAGTGTTGATCTGACTGACAGGATAGCTTGGAGAAAATATGACTCCCTCTTAAAGATGATTGATGAAGTTGAGGACATCTGGAAAATGTACTCTGCTTAGCTTGTATTTCCTCTGGGTCCCTGTGGTTATAAGGTGGAAGGCATTGAGGAAGCATGGTCTTGTTCCCAGTGTATAGGTTTGCACGGAATATGTGTCTATACTTAGACTTATGCTTATTAGTGCACACTGTTACTTTATATAATCTAATTCAGCCTAACTAAATTAAGTTATTCAAAGTGTGCACTAAATTCTTAATTTCAATGATGACACATGTTATTTCTATACATTCCAATGGGTACTTTTCTAAATCTTTTTGCTATTTTTTTCATAACAGGTTTTATTTTCATTATAACATATTTCTTTTTTATATCTTTAATCATTTTAAAGTGTATGTTATTTGTGGTCTCTTTTGGGTTGCCTCATCATCTCCAGTTCTTGAAACGAGTGCCAATCCTCCTATTTATTTTCTCTGTCACTTACTCTCTTTAGATTGAATGGATCCCACTTTCTTTTCTTTCTTTTTTCTTTTCCTTTCCTTTTATTTTTTTCTTTTCTTTTCTTTCTTTCATTCATTCTTTCTTTCTTTTTTAAATTCTTTCTCTTTCCTCCCTCCCTATCTCTCTCTCTCTCTCTCTCTCTTTTTATCTTTTAGCTCACTAACAGCTACTTTTTGTGTGAATCTGTGTCTGAGAGGTAGGGTCACATATCAAGCCTGAGAAGGGTAATTTGTTATGTAGTTTTGTTTCCTGTGTGATTCACATGAGACCTGGGATGAGGAATTTTCCTTGAAAAGCAGTTTACATTTATTTCTATAGAATATATCAGAGGGTTTGTCCTAAACTTGGCTTGATCTAGTTTTCTTGGTGATGTTAATTTTTAGGCTAGCAATTCCCTCAAGATAGTCTACATTCTAAATCCACATGTAGTTCGGGCCTGTGTTTTTAGTTATTCATGTCTCCAGCCATGGATGGAGACATACTTCCCCACTACTGCCCTGAGCCAGTTCTCTAATCTTCAGGTAGCAGTTCTCTCGTTCACTCTTCACTGCTCACCCTTTGGTACCTCTTTTAGTGTTCTTGATGTGTATAAGGATTCCAATTCCAGCTGCTCATCTTTTTCTGGACTCATGGCCAGTTTACAGCCTTTGTGTAGGGAGGGCCAGCATCTGGTCCATCCTTCCCATAGGTTCCTGCACTGCCTTCTCTGCCTATGACTCCCTCTTTATTTTAGACATTGAGGAGTTCCCTTATATTACATATACAACTATATAATTAATTATTTTGTAATATTTGGGAGCACATATATTTTTGTAGTGAGAAGGTAGAAGGTGGCTAAGGTTCACCTACTTTGTGGTACTGAACTTTCTCCCACTTTTTTTTTGGTTTGTTGGTTTGGGTTTGGGTTTTGGTTTTATTTCTCCTTTTGGATGTGGCTGGGAAAGAATTATTTCTTTAAATATGTTAAATTTAATGTAAGCTTGCTTTTCATTTTTAATGATTTTTTTTTACCTGTTTTGGTTTCCTCTGATTTTATTAATGTTTTTCAATCATTTCTACACTGCTAAAGATTGATTCTGTATGCAAATGTTTTCAAGACAATATTTTTCCACAAAGTATTTCCACTATGGGAAATACCAATGTAGTAGTCTCATTATATGATAATTATATGAACATTCAATAAATCCCTACATGAAACCTAATTAGACCACTTACTTCTCAACAAATGTACTTTTTTAGCAATTGCATTTTTAGATATTTTAGGGAATAAGCCATTATTTAAAACTACTCAGAATCTAAAATATGTTAAATCAGGGAAACTCTTATGGGGAAAATTATTGTACTATTAAAAATAATGACAAAATGTTTAATATCTGTTCCTTAATTCTATAAATTCAATTTGCTAATTACATTAATGTTAGCACCCTGTGTCAGAATAGATGTGATGCAAAGCAATGTTAAATCTTATTGAAATAAACAGTAAAGATAAAAAGCTTCATCACAAAGGTAATTATCTGTGTAATAGCATGAGAATTATGTGCTTTGAGTATTTTTTAAAATTCCCATTAACAATTGATTTGTTCAAGTCATATTTGATTTTAGAAAAATAGAATACATTTAAAAATTTTAACTCACCAATTGGAGTGGATTACAAAAATATTTGACATTAATTCTATGTTTTGAACCCTGTAACAAATAGTGTAAAACTGAATCATACTTAAGCTTTAAACTTTAAGCTCTAAGAAAAACAAAACAAAACAAAACTTGTGACTGTTAAGATCATTAGAAAACACTGTGACAAAGTAGAGAAAAAGAAAATACTGTAGACCAGAATATGAAAAAACAGCATAAGGTAGAGAAAAAATATAACAGTACTTCAAAACCTTATTTAAATATGACATAAAATTTTTAAAGGAGACTATAATTTCAAACATAGCAAATATAACAAATGATACATCATACAATCAGTCAAAAAGGTACTCCAATTTAAGAATAATGTGGTGGGTGTGAGTCTCTTTTTAAGGACGTCCATGGTCCTTATAAGTGATGTTAATCATCAATACCATCAATTTCTCATTAAGGTTATTATAATCATTTTCGTCATCATTAAAAAGAGCCGGGGATATAGAATTAAAAAAAGACACTACACTTATTTCCCAAGAACCCATTTCAAGTTCTAGTTCTACACAGTTCTTAACTCTATGGTGTTGGGTTAGGTCCATAAATCCTCTGCATTTTTTTGTTTCTAAAAAATAGTGATAATAATGCCTGTCTTACTAAACTCACAGTGTTACAGGAAGCAATTTTTGAAAATGCATCCTAAAATACTTCAAAAGAATGATAATTATGTTTTCATTAAAGAAGAAAAGAGAATCGAGTCCCCTTTATATGCCTAGAATTTGAGTTTTATGTTAGAACAACTTCAGAGAATAAAATAATTTCATTTCATCCAATACAATATATCTAAAATGTAGCACCATTTTTTACTATGTAAACACTTACAATCTTGTTTTTTCCTGGTTATAAAGATAAAGCAAACTCATTTGGCATATGTAGTGTTTCATCACTAAATATAAAGCCATTGTTTGGACAAAGCTACGTTACTTGCTTCATTAGTAACAGCAAACTTTTTATATCTATGCTTATTTGGCTGACTTGTCTCCCAGCTGGAGTATTCATTATGCAAAATTTTCAGAAAATATTCATGGGTGACATAATTTCTAAGTCTTTGTGTATATAATAACTGATTTCTGTTGTCATTGCACATGATGTATGATAGTTGTGCGTGTATTCATTGAAGAACAAGTAGCCAATAATGATGAGAAAAAGAGGAGGGTTACTCTGCTTACTTCCAGCATTGGTTACTTTGGGCTCAGTATCTACACATGGCTAGAGGCTACCACACTGGGTGGCATAGATGTAGAATATTTTTAATATAGCTGAAGATCCATCGGAAAACTACTCTAAGGTGTCTGGTCCAAAGTTCTCTCATAGGTACAAATTCAGAACCTAATTCAAGGAATTGTATTTTGCTTTTACAAAGTTTAGACCCTTTCAATTTTTCTAGGCATCCTTTTAAGTCTTTATAATAAATTGAGTGTCTTTCCCCAAGCATAAGTGCTCACTAGTTGTACAATGATCTGTTGATTCTCTAGTTGTTCTCTTGATCCATAATTCATTCATTCATTCACCATGTAGTTTAACATTTGCCTTGGAATTTAGGGTGTTGAAAAAAAAAGGAAGTTTTTGAGCATTTTCAAGACAATAAGGATAGAAGAGACATGATCTTTAACTAATGTAAAACTATAAGGGACAAATTCTAAATTTTCTATGTCTGAATGACCAAGTTCCAGATCTATTATATTATAAAATTGTACCTCTTCAATTCACTACGATCACATACATGGCATCTTCATCTGTTTTTTTTAATAATAAAACCTAAATTAGTTCATTCCTGATTTTTTATAACTGTCTATGCTTATAAAATATACTTTCAAGCGAAGTTCATTAAATTTAAGCTTACTGATATATATAGGAATTACTGCCAAAATAAATGATATATTTTTTCCTTCTGGAAGAACCAAAGAGCACATATTGTGATGTTTTGAGTAAAGAATGATTTTCAACACAATTTGAGAAAACTGCAATATAAAAGTAAATGTATTTTCAACCACAGATGTACACTATAACTGGATTTCTTTAAAGCCAAACTGAATAAAAATAAAAGTTTTCATCTAGCCTGTTATTTGGCACAACAAAATTCAAACAAAGAAAAAAAAATTTTTTTCCTGACTGAACTCATTGAAAACAGACTGCACAAAGACAGCCTATTTTGTCCTGAAATAAAGTGAGAATAAATGGGAAGCTGTCATTTTATTAAGTTTACATATTTACTACATGGAAAGATCATGGTTATGAAAGTTTGATAAATGCTAAATTGCAATTGTAATGATTATAACAAAAGAGAAGATCAAGCATGTTGATCACCTAACCATAAATGTCAATGGAATTGGACCAGGGAGGAAAATATGAGAAACTAGATCTTGGACCTGATTAAGGAGAAAACATACAAAAGAAGTTAAAAGTGATATTTAATGTGAGAACAGCGGTTTTGCTATTTCAGAAAATAAATTGTAAGTAGTAATGTAAAATAAATAATTGTATCTCTCTCTCTCTGTACTCTTTTCTTTCTCCCTTCCAAGCTATTCTTATTTTTGTAATCATAGAGGAGTACATAGCTGAAAATGGGTCAGTTGCCCCTGAGCTGTTTCTATATCCCTAAATGCCCACACAAACTGGAAGCCCTGTGGCCTAACAGAAACTGGAATTGTGAGCACTAAATGAAAAATAATACTTATGGAGGTGGTAGGTTCCAAAAGGTAGTAGGTTAGAACAGGTGACTTATCTTAAGTGAAGCACAAAGATCAGGACCTTAGAAGCATGGAGAAATACCTGTCAGTTTTATAAATTGATTCTTGGTTAATGTTTTTATTTCTTATTCTCTGACAATAAAATTTGCTTTTAATGATACTAAATAATCATAGTATAAAGATGCATGTTTTATATATAGGAAAATATATGCTTGGGTTTTGATGTAATAGATTTTTCTAAGTTCACTTCAAAAAAGGAATATTCACCTACATAGTAAAATTGGATCTTTGTAGAAAATCATATATCATTGAGGGATAACAACTATACTAGAAAACGTCATACATTGTTTCTCAATAGATATGTTACTGGAGTTTAGGCCACAAAAGTTCTTCATTTTGTGGGATTCTTCCATGCATGGAAGTATATCTGATATTCCTGAGCCACAGTGTCCCATAGTGCAATGATGAAAAATGCCCCTTCTCAACACATACACCAAGTTTCCAAATATTCCCTAGGGTAGGAAGGTGAGCTGGTTTCACCTCCATTAAAGTCAACTAAGAAGGATTATAGAAAAAGAATCCCTGACCATCTGAGGGTATGAGGGTGGTTAGGAGAGGTGTGAGAGAGGGAACTTAAAAGATGTTAACATATAATGAATAAGGAACAGATAACTATTTTAGGTCAGTCTTCTTAAAGTCATTTCTCCTCTGTAATTTCTTTACTCACTTGCTGTTCCAGTGATTATTTTTTGATTCTATCTATCTATCTATCTATCACCTATCTATCATCTATCTATCTATTTTCTATCTATCTATTATCTTCTATCTATCTATCATCTATATCATGTAGTGACTTGGTAAATTATTTAGGTATGAAAACATACTTGTTGCCAAAAGAGAGAGAGAGAACTCAAACACAGGAGGTATATATAATAAAAGTGACAGCCCCCCCCCATTTTACTACCTCTCCTGTTCTATTCACTAGCAACAATCTCTTTACTTGATTTTGAATAACCTTTCTAAGAATTATGAGTCTGTGTTTTAAACTCATTTCAAGCTTCATTTCTCTGTGTAAGGCTAAATCTATCTACACAGAAATTTCAAAGATGTTATTGGTTCCACAACTAGATTAACATGGTTTCATAACTAGATGGAGAAAGTAACATTTCAAGGAGGTAATGATATAGCTTGTTATGATACTGTCTTCTCCTCCCCTGGGGCTCCCTGACCTCAAACCTCACCTCTCCAGTTTGGGAAAATTGTATTGTGTACATACAGTCCAATCCAATGCAACAAGCATTTTTTTTTAATTCCCTTTATTTTGTGGTAGTCATATACAAGACTCTGTAAGGGAGTGAATGACAGACCTCAAAATGCTGTGTTCAGGTGAATGGACTGACCCTAATAAAACTTGGTAAGAGCTATAACTGTATGATTGCTGCTGCCACCCCCAACTCCTAACCAATTCTAGTTTAGCCCAAGTGTCGTACTATCAGGTGTCTGTGACTCCACAGAATAATCTGATTCAAACAATAGAAGCTAATATCTCAAAAGGCTCTTAAAGATAAAAAAAAATTCCAAGTATCTCATTTTATAATTGGAGAAAATATGATCCGAAGTGATGATGATCTGTGCACATTCACTCAGTAAGCGTATCCATGATAAATGTTCTTGAAAGAGGGTTAAAGGACATCTAACAACATATGTACATTCTAGACAGACTTTCTAAAGGTGATGTGTTCAATTTGGTTTTGTTTGTTCTTTTCTACTTTATTTATTTATTTTCTTTAAGGATGGTTGGAGAAAACGTAGAGAACTATTTGGAGTACAAGTGAGGCAAAACAATAATTGGTCTACAAAAACAATTCAGAGAGTATTTCTTTAACCATGCTGCATAAGCAATTCACCTTTTTATGGTCTCAGTTTATCTTTTTAATTATTGTGCCCATAAGGTCTTCAATTTCAGAATTATAACTTTTTTGTAAAGAAATTTTATTACACATTTTAAAAATTCCATAAGTGTAAGAAGTATGTTGAAATGCTATGTACCCTATAAGCTCACTTCATAAAAACAAAACAAACAAACAAAATTCATATTCTTCATGGTAGAATTGAGGATGATTCACTGTTGATCTACAAGAAAAAAATAAAGCCATTCATACATTTATTATTAACTCATTGATTATATAGATGAAGAAGTCTCATACAAATGAATAGACTTATTTTATTTTTTCTTAAACAATATCCTTCTCCTTAAAATGCTAAATGGGATATTCTGTACAATAGTATAGTTTTATTACAATAAATTACTTTCTGCTAAGAGGCTCCTTAGTAGAAGACTTAGAATATGTGAGTTGCTATCTTGCTACTTTTTCATTTTAAAACAAACATGATCAGGAAAAATGTATGAGGATATTTTTATTGAAATAAATATTACTTAGCAAAATCTCAAAGCTTTATATAGTCTTTTGTTTTGTATAGCTGTGGCATCTTATTCAACTAAACTACAAATAGGATACATGGAAATTATTTCCTATATCCTTAGGCATCTATTCTCTTCTTGTTAAAGCAATGCCTGAGAGGCTCTATTGGGAAAATGAAACATTTTCTGAAATAGGATTAAATGGTTGTATACTTCATTGTTTTGGGGATATAGTAACAGAAGTATCTTCTAATAGCACTTAGTGCTTATTAAATACAAGTTGATGACAATGATACAGGCCGCAGTTGGGATTAGGCTATTATTGTTACATTGTTTGCCTATACACATTGTGGGAAATGTTTATACACTGTAGATATCCCTGAAATATGAGAAAATGTTGATTTACATCATGTACAAAAAGTATAGCAATTTAAAATATTTCTACTGGTGATCATAACTCAGTGTGGTTGTGTTGTCAGCCTCCTTATATTTTGACCCCAAGATGAAAACTTTAGGGTTAAGTGAGTACAGGCAGTATGTCAGGACTTATATCTGAGTGAGAAGTTGTTATGGTTAGGGATATGTATTTCAAGGATCATAAATCTTTATTTTTTTATTCTGGCATATGCTAAAATAATACTGAGAAATGCATTTTGATTCAGCTTTTTTTAAATTTTTTAACATAGTCTGTTTTAGTTTAAAGGTAGTGACTCCAATATTCTCCTCATCTCACTGAGCAGATGATCTTGTTCCTATTTTAATGTCACAAAAACAATCAAACATGGATGTGCTCACTTACATCCATTAAATCTCCCAGCTCATTTGCGTTTGTATATTCTGGCTTTCTCCAGTTACAATCGCAGGAAACATTATCACTTTTATCAAATGCTAACCTCTCTTGCTCTGGATGCCCTCTGCTGTTCCTTCTCGAGGATTTTGCGTCTTGATTACCCCTCTTTCTTGAAGATTGTTTTCTCTTTCTTCTCTCTACCAATTCAGTTAACAAAGAAATATGCAAAAAACCTCTGATTTAAAAAAAAAAAAAACTAGTAAAAATCCTCATTTCATCTCACTTTTCCCATTTACTGCTATATTTTTCTGATTGTCTTTACAATAAAACCCCTTGAAAAAATTGTATTCAATTGCATTTTCACTTCCTCTTCCTCTTCCATTTTTTCCTAAAATCATTCCAAAATGACTCCACATTTTGCACTTCATGGAGGCTGCTTTTATAATAGTAGCTTTGCAAAATTTATCAATTGTTTGAGTTTATCTTTACCTTTCAACAGCAGTCAACACCGTTGACAACTCTTAAACAATTTCTTTTTTGACTTTAGTTCTACAGTTTTCCTGGGGCTTCTTTCTTCCATTTTGGTTTCTCTTTCTCAAACCTCATTGCTACGTTCTTGTATTTCTACTGGGCATGTAATGTTGAAGAGCCCTAGAGCTCAGTTCTAAGTCCTTTTCTCTGCCTCAAGTAATTTTTTCTCTAGATAATCTTGTTAAGTTTTTCTCTAGACAATTAATCTCAGTAATCTCATAGTTAATCAACAATGGCTTTAAATAATATCTACATGATCTAAGATTTATTTCTCTGTAATTGAAGTATATATAGACTCATTTCTAAGAAGTCCATTCAATTCTCTCCCTTGGGTGGGAAATATTCATATTAAGTTTAATAGGACCAAACAAAAGTACTTGTTGTTACTACAAAATGTGCACATTCTGCTGTCTTCTTTGTAACAGTAGATGCCACCATTACTTATCATGTTGCCCAAGTCAACACTAAGAATCATTCTTGATTTCTCTCTTTCTCTCACCATAGTATCCAATCCACTAGCAACTTGTGTGATATAACTTCCAAAATGTATCTTGAAAATATATTCCCCCTTTATTCAACTCTCTACCTAGCAAGCAGAACATTCTTTTAAGAACTTAAAGCCCAGCCAGGTTATATATCCATACATACACGCCAGTTTAAATACTTTACTTCAGTGACTCCTTATCATCACATAAAATCTTTACATCATGCTTAGGATTTTAATATTTACTTAGAATAAACTTCTGATCCTGGTTATAGTGTCCCGATTTGGTACTTTTACTTCTCTGTCTTTCTGTGCTTTCATCAAACTGGCATTCCTTGTATCTTAGCATGTTGTAGAAGCTTTCTTCTTTGTACAGAATACTACTTCCTCTTCCTGGAATATTCTTCCCCTTAATCTTAGAATATCTGGATCTTTCATATAAGTTAAGCCCAAAGATGTAGTGCTGGTTATACAGACCATTCACAGTGGCCATATTCAGGTCTTAGTTCAAATTTCAGCCATGGAGAGAGATTTTCTTATCAATGAAGCTAAAAACAAAAACAAAAACAAACAACAACAACAAAATACAGAGTAATTTGTGGAATGTGGGAAAGGAGAAATACAGATGAATGACTTCAAACTGTTATCTTTACTTGAAAGCCTCTGTTGATATTTAAAAAAAAAAATTATTTGTAAAAATCATTGATTGTGACCCATCTCTCCCCCCAAGAATAAGCTCTACAAAATCATAGAAGTTGACAATCTTGTAAATTACTCTAGTTTCATCCAGATAGAAAACAAGTACATAAAAATGTATTTGTTGAACAATAAAAAGTAAATAAATTAAATAGAAAGAGCATGTAATTTTAAATCAAAGGATTTGAGTTCAGGTCTAGGTCCTTTGGACCCTCTGCAACTTTGAATAAATCTACTGTCCTCTTTAAGACCCAGTTACCTCATCTTTAAAATTGGAATAATAATTCTAATAATAATAAAGTCTCAGTCTCAATATCTAAAGAGATATTTTTTTTTAGAGAGATATTTTGAGTACTAAATGAGATTCACATGCATGTGCATGCACACACACACACACACGCATACACACACATCCTAAGCAATATAAAGGTCTTTATGAAACCAAATGCTGTCATTAGGTAAAATTTAATCTCACTCATTAAGCATGAGATCAGTGATAGTTTTAATGTTACAAAAGTTAGACAAAATGTACTATATAAATAAATTGGGGAGGGTAATGGACAATGGGATACTGAATAGAACTTTAACAGCAAAGCCCTTATTCATATATGTATAATCCTTGAAGATCAATATAGTCACAAGTGAAAGAGAATAAAAAGGTAGCGATAGAAATCCCTTCGGCATAAAGTTTGGAGACCAGTAGTCATTTAATATAAAAGCATAGAGAGACACTATATAGCTCTTGTTATTAGAGCAGAAATATCGAACAGGGTGGATAGGATTTCCAGGTATAAATGACAACTTAAATGCTTCCTACCAAAATACAGTAAGCCAGTTTCATTTCACTCATGAAAACCACAAGATAGAAAGAGAATGGAAGAAATGATGGGATGATAGGAATTTTAAAGCTGGAAAAAGGATATAGCAAAGAACTTAAAAGATGTAAGAGAGCTAAATTCTAAGTCCAAAGTGACAAAAACCAAGAGATCATCTTATGAACAATTCAGAATTCCCAAAAGACTCACAAATTGGTAGCACCATTACCTCAGGAAGAGATTGTGGAGGGAAGGGGAAGCTATAATAAAAGCAAAGTTCGAAGTCTGTGTAATAATAAACTACCTTCTCAGATCCCCTTCCACACTGCCTTTCTACCACTCTGGAAGAAGAATGGATATTTGTTACATCTTTGAACTTGCAGACACCTAGCTTATTTAAGAGTAGATGTACTATACTGCAGGGACATTCAGTGAATATATGCACTGTGGTGCATGGAACCTCACCCCATCCTCAGTGCCCTTACCCTTGGATCCCAGAACACTGGCAGTAATAATTTCACTCTCTGGAGAATCTAAGCAGCCCAGGAGAAAAATATAATAATTCTGACTTTGGATGAATCCCAACTGAGTGTTCAAACATATACCCTGCAATGAAGTTTACTGTTGATAAGACCTATCCAGGGGCACCTCGGTGGCTCAGTGGGTTAAAGCCTCTGCCTTCAGCTCAGGTCATGATTCCAGGGTCCTGGGATGGAGTCCCGCATCAGGATCTCTGCTAAGCAAGGAGCCTGCTTCCTCCTCTTTCTGTCTCTGCCTGCCTCTCTGCCTACTTGTCTGTCAAATAAATAAATAAAATCTTAAAAAAAAAAGAAAAAAAAAAAAAAAAGAAAAGACCTATCCAGGCACTCATAGATTCTAGTATGTCTTCTAATTTCCTACTCTTAAGTAAGTGTAATCATACAAAAACTGCCAGAAACATGAAAGATGGGGCCCAGAACAAGCAAATTGATAAATGAAATTTGGAAGAAAAATACTAATCTAAAAGATTAAAATTTGAAAAGAAAAACAAATATACTCACAGAGATAAAAGAATGTATAGAAAACAATAGGGGAAAAAAAAAAGCCCAGAAGAGTATTTTTTGAAAGAGAGAAGGAAATTCTTAGAAATTAAAATTATAAAGAGTTTTCAAATCTTAAATTCAACCACTCTACAACCACTATATTTCTCTGGAAAACTCTATTTCCATTCTCAAAAATGATACTTTCACACGTTCCCTTCTCTCTTCAAACCTCTCACTTGCCTCCTCCCATTCTTAGCTCATGACCTGATTCATAGTTCATGGATAAAGTGCAAACAATTAGACAATAGTTTCCTCACATTTTTATCACCAAATCTTCAACCTACTTACCTCTGCACCCATGCCCTCTGCCTTCTTTCTTGGTGCAATGTTTGACACGTACCTTCCCCTGGAAGGGTATGTCAGTGTCCAATCCTTCACTTACATCCTAGATCTTACCTCCTCCTGCCTGCTCAAAAGTCCTTCTCTGGTAACTTTCTCCTTTATCTGTTGCACCATCAGCTTCTCCCTCTATAAAGGACCTGTCTTCCAAGTGCACAAATATGCCTCAATATCTGCCATATTAAAAAAAATAATAATAAATCTCCTTTGCTCTCTAATCTCTCTCCACCTACCACCCCGTTTCTTATTTCTTCTTCTCAATCAAATTGTCTTGTGACTGTCTCTGAAAACTTACTTCCTATATTCCCCTTTACCTTCTTTAGTCATAGCTTAAACCACACTCCACTGCTGAAACTACTCTTATGAAAGTGGCTAAGGACCTCCCTGTTGCCAAACCAATGACTTCCTTTTGTCTTTCTATTATTGCTCTTAACAGAGTTCAACTCACCCGACCACTCTTTTTTTTTTTTTTTAAGATTTTATTTATTTATTTGACAGAAAGAGATCACAAGTAGAGAGAGAGGCGGGGTGGGGGGGTGGGAAGCAGTCTCCCCACTGAGCAGAAAGCCTGATGCGGGACTCGATCCCAGGACCCTGGGATCATGACCTGAGCGGAAGGCAGCGGCTTAACCCACTGAGCCACCCAGGTGCCCCTCACCCAACCACTCTTATACCTTCCTGAATACTTTCTTTCCCTATCTTCCATGAAAACTCACAATTAGTTTTCTTCTTACTCTCAGTTTACTTTTATTCCTCTGTTGATTTCTTAATCTTGATATGCCTCAAGGGCTTTGTCTTAGGACCACCTGACTTTACTTTCTATACCCTTAGAAATACCATGCAGGAGGCGCCTGGGTGGCTCAATGGGTTAAAGCCTCTGCCTTGGGCTCAGGTCATGATCTCAGGGTCCTGGGATCGAGCCCCGCATCAGGCTCTCTGCTCAGTGGGGAGCCTGCTTCTCTGCCTACTTGTCATCTCCGTCTGTCAAATGAATAAATAAAATCTTAAAAAAAAAAAGAAAAAAAGAAATACCATGCAGTTTGAGGCAATAAACATCACCTATATTCCAACAAACCCTATATTTGTTTTGTTTAGCTCCTGATCTCTGTTCTGAGTTTCCCGCTCATTTAACATACTGCCTATTCCATATAACACAATTTCCATTAGGAAACTCCCAGCAATGTTACAAATCAGTATGTATACTGAATTATGTGGTCCTGATTGGAAAGTGGCCCTTCTTCTTAACAGGTTCCTTTGAAAATATCACCTATTAACTAGTTTAATATCACTCCTGACATCACAAATTTAACATGTCCCAAATCAAACTCCTCACTCTCAAAACTGTTCCTCCTCCAGTCTCTGCAGTTCAGTGAAATGGAACCACCAGGACCCGGATGCTCAACCCAAGAACCTGCTCACTCCCATGCTTTAACTAACTCTGCTCTCCCTATGGCCACTCACACACAGTGTATCACAATAATTTCTGTTGATTCTACTTCCAAAATATGTACTTAACCCAACTATTTCACCCCATCTCCTTTCCTTTCTTCCCAGTCTCCCTTACTTCCATTTCCTCCCTGGACTACTGCAACGGCATCTCCCAAATTCTTCCCAGTGCACTTAATGATAAAATCTAATCTCTTACTGAAACTTAAAAATCTCAACATGATCTGAGCACTGCTCTCCTTTGATTTCATTTGATCTCTCTCTCTCTCTCTTTTTGTTTCCCGCAGTTTCTTCCTGCCGTACACAATGGCTGCATTTCAAATTTTTCATTTTGCTTGGAAGAGTCTGAATTTTTTCCAAAAAGTGACTTGATATTTATTGTCATTTTTGCTGTGATTGTTGTTGCTTAAAACTTAGTGGAGCAGTTCTTACTCTCTGAATTCTCATAAAATCGGGACATATCCTATAGTTGATAAATCCATAATGATTTTATTTGAATATACTCTACCCTTTTAATCTGTCAACTCAAACTTTCCTTGATTTCAGGAAAGCTATCTTAAATTATATCTCTGGATATTTTACTTCTCCATTTCTTATTACTCTTCTTTCAGAGATATAAACTATACATACCCTGTATCTCTGTGTGCATTCACATCAATGACTTTCTCTATAATTCTTCTTAAAATTGTTTTCTTAGTTTAATCTATTTTTCATGTATATTATCCTTGTTGCTGCTCTATTTTTATCCATATCCTTTCTCCTTCTTTCTGTAGTTAGTATTACCTTGTTTTTTGTTTAATTCTTTTTCTTTCTTCTCTTTTTTGAGTGCCACCAACTCACTTTTCATCATCTTTTTTTTAAGGAGGTTGAAATTTAAAAAATATATATATATTTATTTATTTTTGCAAGAGAGAGAGAGTATGAACAGGAGGAGGGGCAGAGGGAGAAGCAGACTCCCTGCTAGGCAGGTTACCTGATGCAGGTCTCCAACCCAGGACCCTGGGATCATGATCTGAGCGAAAGGCAGAAGCTTAACTGACTGAGTCACCCAGGTGCCCTCATCATATTTTATTGTTTTCTATTTTATCTTTAAGCCTTGTGTCTCTGCCATAAGTTCCTGTTTCATAGAGGCTAGGTGTACCAACCAGTTTTTTGAACCCTTAGACAATGGCATGGCATGATTTTCCCTAGTCGAAAAGAATATTATTCTGCTGTGTGCCTTATGTTTATCACATGTCTTCCTTCTTTCCTTCCCCACCTTTCTCTGCCCCCTTCTCTATTTATGGTTTGTACTTTAATCCTCAAAGACCTCAAAGACATGGAATGGCCAGTAGTTTCTAAGACGGCTCCTTTACTGAGCCACATCCATAGTCAGCTGGTTGTAAACAGGGAGCTCTTAATACTTCCTTCACAGTCCCTTTCCCTGGGACTCTGGCCCAACTTTCAGTGTCTCCTACAGTCATTATACATACTGTTATCTTATTCAAATGGGGGCCATGGGATTAGTTCATAAGATCTGGACACTTGTTGCATAATAAACGCTCTGCCAGCATGATCTTTACCCAGCAGATATACCTGTCCCAAATCATCTCCTGGATGCAGGCCCTGGATGCCTGCATCCAACATTGCTTGTCAGACCCTTGCATCCCATAATCTCTGTGCTATCCATACTTCCACATCTGTCAGATATGCATATCCCACATAATACCCTGGATCAGTCGTTCTATTATCAACTGTCAAATGCCCATGTCCCACATGGTCTCCAGGATCTACAATTTTACATCTTTCTGTAATGGGTGGTCTTTGTGTATAGGCCATAAAGGAGGTACTTTGTCCTATGATCCAGCCAGTGACAGTGCTTCCATCAAAGAACAACAGACAGAGAATGGCGACAAGAACCCACACACAGAGCCTGAGTGGGACCTTCCATGCTCAGAGACTGGAGTCCAAAGTTGTTTTAAGATGCCTGGGACTACTTGCGAATCCGTTTTTGCTAGCAAAGCCTTTTCCATGTGAAATGTAAACTCCATGAAACTTCCTGCTGATACCTGCTCGAGATACTCTGTTAAGACATGGTGTCAGATACATCCATACATGATCTGACTCTGGCCAGCTACCTGGTCTCTGGTCTTACCTGAAGTGGAACATGGCAATGCTCTGATGCCCTCAGGAAGCCATCCTACCATGATATACATGACATAGGTAAACTTACCCATATCACGGTCAACAAGAAAATATGTATAACTCAAAGTCCAAAATATGAGCTCCTGACAGAAGGTGTATCCCTTTCAAAGATAACTCAAGTGCCCAATCATTTACTTCTTATGGCTCCATTAGTTCCATTTGGGGGGGGGGCTTCCAAATTCCCCAGTGATCTAAGTTAAGATGGTGGAAGTTTAAGGCACAGTGGGAGGTTTATGGGAGGCTTTATGGGTCAGCCCTAGCAAGACAAGCATCTCTCCTGCTCATCTTTCCTGACCTTGATCTTATCACTTGGCCACACATAATACCTAGGATGTGGAGTACTTGTTCTGGCTGTGCATCTAAGAGGTCCAGGAAGCATACTTGGCTACAGCACCTAGTCTCTGTCCCCAAGTGTTCATGAGAATAGACATGGAACAAAGGCAGTGCTGTGTGCAGGGTTAGCCTCTGTTGTGCTGTCAGGAAGGGGCTGGACTCTACAAAATGGGTTCCAGGGTCCCTGTTCTTTGTGCCCATAAGTGCTTAGCATTACTGCTAATTAAAGAAGAGAAGCAAAGAAAGAAAAAAGAAAGGGAAGGAAAAAGAAAATGAAAAAATGAAAGGGGAGGGAAGGGGAAAGGAGAGAAGGGAAAAGGAAAGGAGAGGAGAGGTGAGAAGAGGAAAGAAAAGGAAAAGGAAGGGAAGGGAAGGGGGATGGAAACAAGGAAGAGAAAGATGAGAAAAGAAGAAAGAAAAAGGAGGGGAGGAAAGAGAGAATCATGTTTAAATGTATTAAGGAGAGATTTATTCTTATGAAGAAGACTGGGGAGTAATTTAACCATAGGAAAAAAAAATAAGGCAATTATTAACCTCCAGGAAATCAACAGGTTTTAAAATAAAAGGAAATGTTATCATAATAAAGTATTCACCATAGCTAAGCCACAGAGTACATTTTATTTGTGAAATCATAAGGCAAACGGTGACCAAAAATTATCGCATAGCTATTTGGGAAGAGAAGACTTATTTAGGTGTAGTGAGGGAAGAGGGTGTGATAAAGGCTTTCTTGACCAAACTTTAGACAGTCTCTCCAGAGTTCTCTTTCCTATTAGGCCTCATTTTTTGCTTTGTCCTCAGCCTACCTAGTCCAATTCTAGCAAGAATCCCTAAGTCAGTTTTGCAAGATTTCTTCCCATCCTTGATGTTTGGTCACTCTTAATAACTGATCAAACTCCAAATCCCCACTCTTGACATCTGCTCACCTTGGCCTGCCTTCCCCTAAAGTCCTGTTAAATTAATTTAACAATAAACCTCTTACCCTTGATGTCTCCTCTTAGTAATTTTACATCCATTGACTCCATCACTCTGCTCCTGGATTACAAATCCCCAGCTGTCCTATTCAGAGTTGAGCCTGAGGTCTCTTCCCTATTGTGATAGTCTTGACACCTATTGCTATAGTCCTAAATAAATTCTTCCTTACTGTTTTAATAGGTATCAGAATAAATTTTCTTTAATGGGCATATATGAAAAAATAAATTTTAATCTTACATAGGGTAAAGCAATATGCCTAAAAAAAATATCAAAACATAGTAGCATTAGAATGTTTTTAAACACATGGAGGTAAATATCCAAAGAAACAACTGAAGTTTTAAATGGTTGCCCCTGGAGGTGAGGGGAAGTAGGGAAAGTTGGGAATTACTATGGGAATGCAGAAGAAGATTCTGTTGCTTCTTTTTTCAACCCTGAGGAATTATTTGAAATAATGTGCATGTATTACTTATATAACTTTAATTTTTCTTCAGTGCACATAATGCTGAATTGAAAAAGAAAATTACAACAAGTGTGTTTATATATACACACATAGATTACGACCTATGGGTTCTTTATATTTGGATAGATCAAACTAACATCATTGTTTATCACACATTACATTCTTAATTACTAAACAATGGGGATGAGCTTTTGAGTTGTTTAATGAAGAACTGGTCTATTTTCAGGATAGATGTCTTATATTTAGCTACATGATTGTCAGTTTGTCCTAGAAGATCGGAAGCTGACAAGGTAAGATGAACTGACCTGACATTTCTAGTCTGATGTACTTCAAGAGCATTCCTCTTCCTGGGCAATAGAAAAGGGTTTTTGTAGAGGTGAACTCCTCCATTCAGACTGCACAGGAAATCCCAGCTGACACTTCTCACCCTCAGCCCCTTGTGGTATGGCTCTTACTTTCTTTTCTCTTTCATCTGTCCCCCTTCCACCCACCCATAAACATACAATAGCAAATTCAATCAGCTGTGACTAGGAACTATCCACACTTGAAACAAATCTCTAAGACTCACTCAGCCTGAGTTAGTCTTTGTCTCTCAACGAATGGATATAAAAGGAGGGAGGGAGTGGGTAGAGTATATGCCAACGCATCAAAGGAGAAAGCTCCCAAATAATCTACATGCTTGTTTCCCTTTTCTCGTAAGTCTAATTGGAAGCTGTGAATATCCACCATCCCACTGTTTCTCAGAAGTCTAATTAGAAGCCAAGGTGGCCCTGAATTAGAATAAGTGCAACACTTGCCAATGACGTCTGTGTTTTGCAGGTGTCACAGCCAAGTGCCAATGTTATCCAATATTTGCTCACCACTGCCCACGTGGGACTGAACCCACACTTAAGAAGACAGGGACTGCATTGTCCTGACATATGTGCAATAATATTCCCTGCGTTTAAGCCCCAGAAGCACGGTTATTTAGCTAACATAGTCTTCTGCTATAATCATAGCAGTTTTTCTTCCAGCAGTAAAAGTCTCACCAACTACAGTTAGGCATTTTCTGCTTTCCAATTACTTGCTGATGCTACGCCAAGCACAGAGTAATATTTTCATGTATCATTAAACAAATGCAGTTGTGCTCCCCAAACAGGTTTCAGTTTGGGCTAAACGACATCCATTAAAGCTTTCATAAATGGCACACCCTTCAGCTTGTAGTTTCTTTTTACTCATAAATATTTAAGCTGCATGGATAATACC
The DNA here is from genome assembly GCF_963455335.1 of Martes martes. Classification (NCBI taxonomy): domain Eukaryota; kingdom Metazoa; phylum Chordata; class Mammalia; order Carnivora; family Mustelidae; genus Martes; species Martes martes. Next base: position 134,029,511 of record NC_137889.1, read on the forward strand.
TCAGCTTCCCAGCAAGTGCTGCATTAGCTGGGCAATCTTTAAAATAGAAAACTTTGTAGCAAGAGAAAGCTAGGAATGGAGAAATAAGTTGCACTACTAGCAAAAAAGTACCAGAATCCTAATATTTTCTTATTTCTGAGAAATCTATTTTTCTTTTCTATGTGTACCAAAGTAATCGTTTGAAAGATATGTATACCAATGATAGTGTGTTTAATGTAGGTGCTAGAGATTTATATTGAAAGATGGACAATATTCTTCTTTCTGAACACTTACTGAAAGTAAAAAGTTAAACCTAAGTGTAGAGATGTGAACGTAGTAATTATAAGAGTAGAGTGAAAGGATCAATTTAATGCTAGATTTTTGTCAAAGAAAGTTGGAAGAGAATCAAGAGATGTTTCATACAGTGGGTGAAATGTCATGGTCCAGTAAGGATCCTTCGGTTGCTAAGAACTGAAACCCATATCAACTATTATAAGTGAAGAGGGATCTATGATAAGAATGCAGGACAGCTCACAGAAACCACATGTGGAAAGTCACAGGGCAGCAATTCTCTTTATTCCAGGCTAGACCCTCTGGCAGCCAGGCTCTACTTAGCTCTCCATCTCTCCATCTCTCCATCTCTTCCCCTCTGTCTGGAAGACATTCATCTGCAAGGTTCTTTCTTTCACTTTCCTTATAATTTTGGTTTACCAGAAAATTTGGGCAAACCTTGAACCAACTCTGACCATGACTTTATATAATCCTATGATTCCAGGGCCATGATGTGAAAAGTACTTTGTGTTAACTCAATTCAAATTCTTAGGAGGAAGATGACAGTGTCAGCGTGGATCATATGCCCAACTCTGTTCAGTCACATGGTGCAAGCATTGATTTTTAGGTTCATCTTCAACATCAGCCACTAGAACAATCTAAGAAAAGCAATGTAGATGAGAAAGATATTCAAGAAATAATTACTAAACAGTCTTCAAGAAAATTTAAATGGAAGTTGAAATTTTGGATGAAAAAAGAAAATTTTTTTCAAAACAATTATATATTTCACGTTGGAATTTATACATTGCACACACATTATCATATATAATCTTCCTATATAACATCCTTGTGACATATAGAAGGAAGAAGGTGCCATCTCTACTTTAAGTATTAGAATACTGAAGTTTAGAAAAAGTGGAATAAAATAGTTTGTTAGATTAATAATTTGGACACTGCCTCTTTAAGACTGCCAGTTTGTTTCTAAATTTGGAACACTTGAGCAACTCTAAACCAAACCCTAAGAATAACAATAATAATTTTTAAAAGGCTGTATTGATGTCTGCACTATGAACAAAGTAGCAGCAACTATTTATACCCAGATTCTCCCATCCTGGTCTTTCTGAAGAATTATTTCAGAGGATCAGCTGTTTATCTGCTAGTTTGAATGTGCTTCAATTTAGTGTGACCACATAACTGCATGTTAAGCCAATAAAACTGTAAAATAAAAGGGACATTATTGATAATGAAGATATGATGACAAGCATAATCCTTAATTGTCCTATGTCAACCAAGTGGTATCCCCACCCTTCTTGAAATAGATGTAGTGTTGATGGCTTCTTCCTTCTAGGATGCAATTCAAATTCATGGATCTAATCACCTTTCCTGAAGAGAACTGAAATACTTTGGTCAGTTTGGATTACAGGGATTGGAATAGAGTGAATATTGTTACAACAGGAAACATCTTGAAATGTGGCCAGGCTCCTTAATTTTTAGGGCTTTCCACCTGTCTCTTACATGCTAAAAACAAGCCTGGTTTTCCAACCACACAGTGATCAAAATCAAGTCCTCCTTATCTTGGAAATACTTGAGTTATAAGGATTACAGAGTTTTTCATTAAATATAAAAGCCTTTTATAAAAAATATTCTGGGTTATTTGTTTATTATTGAATTATAAGTGTTCTTTATATACTTTAGACTAATCCTTATTAGATATATGATTTACAAATGTTTTCTTCCATTATATGGGTTGTCCTACTCTTTTTAATAGCATCCTTTGATGCACAAAAGTTTCCAGTTTTGATGAAGTCCAACTTATTTATTTTTCTTTGGTTGTTTGTGCTTTTGGTTGTTATATCTAAGAAATCATGGCCTAATCCAAGGTCACTAAGATTTATACCTATGTTTTCTTGTAAAATTTAATATTTTTAGCTCTTACATTAGGAATTGGGTTTCTTACTTTTCCTACTTGCATTTTGTTGAGCTTCTTAGATATGCAAATAAATATTTTTCATCAAATTTGGAAAGATTTTGGCTATTATTTTTCAAATATTTTTCTCCCCCTTCTCTTTCCTCTCCTCCTGGAACTCATTATATACATGTTCATACACTTGATGATGTTTCACAGGTCTCTGAGGTTCTGTTTCTTTTTCTTTTTTTCTGTTTCTTAGACTGGATAATCTCAACTGATCCATCTTTGAGTTTGCTGACTTTTTCTTTCCTCTGTTAAAATTTGCTGTTGATTCTCTCTAGTATACTAGAGAGTTTGTATAATTTTCAGCTCCAGAATATCTATTTGATTCTATTTTATAATTTCTCTATTCCTGATATTAGGGGCATTTTTGGTAAGTCATTATCCTAATACTTTTCTTTAGTTTTTAAATATGACCCTTTTAGTTCTTTCAAATAAATGATTTAATGCCTTTGTCTAATAAATCCAACATCTAGATTTTCTTAGGGATAATTTCTATTCACTGCTTTTTTTCACATGTACGAGATGTTATTTATTGTTTTTTGCATACCTTATAATTGTTTGTTGAAAACTGGACATTTTAAATAATATAGTGTGGCAACTTAGAAAATCAGACGTTTCTCCCTTATCAGCACTGTTGTTTTTGCTGTTTGTTGTTGTTTATTTGTTTAGTGACATTTCTGAACTAGTTCTGTAAAGTGACTTTGTCATATGTGGTCATTGAAATCTGTGGCTATCAGCCAATGAATGGACAAAGTCTTTTCTTCTATGTCTCAAACCAGTAAGCATTCCAGTTTTTGCCAAATGGCTATGTATGTATTCTGGGACATGCCTTCAACACCATCCAGAGTTTATAACTCTATCTTAGCCTTTGTTTTTACACAGAGTCTCAAGATTAGCTAGAAGGGAGAGAGAGATTAGGGCCTTCTTAATTTTTCCAGATCATGCAGACTTCCCTGCATTTATGCATAGCTGCTCAATATGTGTGTAACATTCCACATCCCCAAGAATATGATGTAGCCTTTCAATGTCCCTTGTAGATAAATATCTCATTCTAAGGCTTTTCCTTTTATGCTTTTGGCTAGGCTATTTGCCCCAACTATTATCTGTCTTTTCAATATTCAATAACTGCCTCTGGTTGTTTTGTGATATTCAAGAATTTCCTCTGATTCATCTTGACTCTGAGAAGAGCTGTTTGCAGCAAACTTAATAGTTCTACAATACATAGGTAATTATGTCCTCTGAAAATACAAATTGTTTTACTTTCTTTCCAATTTGTATGCTTTATTACCCTGGGTAGAACTTCAACTATCAAGTAGGAGTGGTGGTAAAGGTCCTCCTTACTTTTATTCTGATCATGGGGAGATGGAATTCAGTATTACATCATAAAGTTGATAGTATCCCTGGGATTTTGTACCATTATTTAATTGAGGAATTTCTCTTCAATATCCAACTTGCTGAAAAATTTTTATGATAGGGTGTTGAATTTTGTCAAATGTTCTTTCTTTTGCATCTATTGAATTAATCATAAAATTTTTACATCCTAGAACCTAATATAGTGAAATAAATTGATTTTTAAATGTTAAGCCACCCTTTCATTCCTGCAGTAAACCTCACTTGGATATAGGATATATATACACGTGTGTATTTATATACCCATATATATATGAATTTATATAAAAGAATTTTTGTATCCATATTTGTAAGATATATTGCTTTATAGTTTTCTTTCCTTTCCTTTTTTTGGTAATATCTCTGTGTCTTCTGTTTCGATATTAGAGTAAGGCAGACCTCATAGAATGGGTTGGAAATTGTCAAAAGAATTTATGTAAAATTGGCATTATTTCTTCCTCAAATGTTAGAATTTAATACTAAAGCCATCTGGGCCTGGAATATTATTTAGAGGAAAACTTTTACCTTCTGAAATAGATAAAGAGTTATTCTAGCCCTCTGTTTTTCTTTAACTGATCTTTGGTAGTCTGTCACTTTTAAGGACTCTGTTTCATTAAAATCATTGAATGTCTTATCATAAGTTTTTTTGAATAATGAAGGACTCCAAAGGGTTTTTCTTATAATAGTTGTAGATATCTTACTAAATTAGAAATTAAAAATAACATTTGAACACAAGAATACACTGACTACCATTTTATTGCCCAAAAGAGCAATCATGTTATCATATGATTAATAATCTTTGAAAAATTCCACCATTCATGAGAAAATGAGAATGAAAAAGATATATAGTGTCTTAAAATTATGAAAATGATTTTGATTTCATAGATCTACTTAAAGTCTACTTAAAGTCTAAAATTACGAAAATGATTTTGATTTCACAGATCTACTTAAAGACTTCCAGAGGTTCATTTCTATCAGAAATTATCATCACTCTTCACTAAGTTCCTTAGCTGAGAAACCCAAGAAAAAATCTGCTTTCATTTTTCTTTCTTCAGGGAACCTGGCTGGCTCAGTTGGTTACATGTCCGACACTCAATCTCAGCCCAGGTCTTGATCTCAGGGTTGTGAGTCCAAGCCCTGCTTGGGCTCCATGCTGGGTGTGGACCCTACTTAAAAGGAAAGAGAAAAAAAAAATCTATACTCAAATTTCTCAATAAGATAAAGCTAAAATATAGTAGGATCAAAGTGTTTGTTTTATGTTCAATGTGAGTTAAGCATAATATGACTACCATATTCTGCATCCCCAACGTTATTTATCCATGTAGTAGAAGCGTATCCACATTCTATAAAAATTTCTTTTATTTCCATATACTCTTCTTCTCTTTTATGTGATTTCAGGGAGGAAAGTCGTCATCTTTAGGAAGGCTAACATATACTCCATCTACACTACTACCTGCTTCATGCCACTACCTGTTCCCTTGTGGTCTCCTCTTACTCCAAGTTCTCCCATTTTCCTCCTGACTGAAACACTCAAGCATAAGTACATGAGAGAGGATCACAGATCTCCTAAGGCTATTTGTAACCACTGCTGTGTGACCACTTCACTGGTTCCAAACCTACTTTCAAATTTACTCTCTCTCTTACTTAGTTCAAACTATTGAACCAATACCCTACTGGATCCATGGGCAAAGTTTGTGTTTTTGGTCTTACTAGCATTTCATGATAGGTTTTCACGAATTGATTTATTACTTCAAATTATTCAGTTCTAGGTTTCCTTAGAAGAGACTTCATTCCTGGTTCCAGCCTCTGAAAACCCAGCCTCTAACATGGACTACCAGGTTTTTGCCAACATGTAGCCCTATGGCAGAGGGTGAGGTTTAAACACCTTCATCTTCAGTTCCATTATTGGCAGTATTCTTCCTCTCCTGCTCATTAACATGTATGCTAAAAAGCACAAAAATTCTTATTCTTTCATCCATCTTCACTTTCTCTTCCCTTTATTTTGCATTTAGTATGATCTAATAAAATGTTACCTATAAAAAGTAGTTTTTCTAAGTTTGATGTTTTAAAGGGTAGAACTTAACATTCTCTTCTAGAATGTAATGTTTATAGATAGCCAACAGATTTTAAGTACTATCCAAGGTCTGCCAGCAACATATGGTTTTGTTTAGAAACTATGTTCATACTGAAACAGGATTTTGCACATTCTTTACACATCCAACGCAAATTTTCAAATGTGGTTTTTTAAATTGTTTACTGAAACCAAATAACATGTTCTGGCATGACTCCAATGATCTATTAAATTGAAAGAATCTCATCAAAATGTCATAAGAAATGACTCAAAGTCAAAAAGGCAGTTAAAAAAATCACATTTAAAAAAATTTTTAAGTTTCTTCCCTGACTTATAGTTGGAAAAGTTTAAATGTGCAACATAAAAAGAAAAAAAGATATCAATTTGTAAAATATTTTCCATTTCAGGTGATAAGTCCTTTTCCATTTTAGAGTAGGCATCTTACATGGCTATTAGAGTCAAGAGTGGGATTTGTATGATTCAAACTTAGGCAGAGTCACAGAAAAAAAATGTCATTTGGATTATTTGGTTCTATAACAGCTTGAAGTTGGTATTTTTTTTCCAATGAAGACTAATATTTTAAGTGCTGATATTAATAAAGCTATTCTGGTAACATATTTTATTGTAAGAATCTATCATACCTTATTTATTTGACATACTGGGCTAGATAATTAGAATCTATTTCTTTCCACTTGACTGCTGTCCAGATTCCATTTATTTGTTCTCTTAACCACTCAGTGTTTTAATACCTTATTTTTTAGAATCTAGCAATGTATAAAATGAGAGTAATAATCTGTGTTTGCTAGAGGCTTATAGAGAGTAACTTGAACATTTGTTATGCACTTTGAAATTTTATAAGAAAGTGATTTTCCCGTGGTAAGCATTTATATTTATCAAATGAACATTACATTATCTTCATGAATGCTATTATTTGCAGACACCTGTGTATAAAATCACAGTCTGTGACTGATTTAAATCCATGTAATCTGTAGTTTTAGTTAATGTATATTTCAGACACTTCACATTGATAGAGGACATCAACAGGAAATAGTTCTCAGGACCTGGTTCCTTTAGGGAAAAAAAGAGCATCACTGAGGTGACATGGGAGACCTGGAGTGATGTATTCAAAACTGTAATGTCAGTTCACTTTAAGTTTGGCTCTACACAGTGAGCACAGTATGCAAATTTATTACAGTGAAATCCACACCATTATGCTGACAAAGTCCAAGAACTGTTATATATTACTTCATAAAATAATTAAGTTATGATAATATCAGAACGCCTCATTGTAACTCAAATCCAATATAAAATTAAGTTTTGTTATATTGATCCTCTAGATTAGTTGTTGCCTTCCCTGGATAGTCTAAAAAGAACTAATTAATATAATCAAAATTAAGTTTTAGTGAGAACATAACATTTAAGTGAACAAAATTTGGATTATATCTATAAACCCCTTTCTTCAAAATGGTCGTACATTAACAGCATACCTAAGAAATAGTATAAATAGCATTAGGACAATTTTAAATGATTTAAAGCTATGCTTATGATAATTTAGTACATCATTTATAATATCAACAAAAGCCACCCTAACACTCATAACCTAGACTACAAGTGATTTTTTTTCCAAAACACAGATTAGAAATCGTGATTTTAAAGTTCCTGATATTTCTATTAGCTTTTTAAAAATCACACCTGGGTGGCTCACTTGGTTAAGTGTCTGCCTTTGGCTCAGGTCATGATCTTAGGGTCCAGGGATCAAGCCCCAGGTGGGCTTCCTTCTCAGTGGGAAGGCTGCTTCTCCCTCTCCCTCTGTGGCTCCCCAGTTTGTGCACTCTCTCTCTCAAATAAATAAAATCTTTTAAAAAATGAATTAAATAAATAAATATCACAAGATTTTGGGGGGCTCTTGCTATAATACTAAGTATGGTCCATATCATTTGTCATAGGCTAAGCAGCCATAAGGGAGAAATACTATTAGTCCCTTTAATAGTGTGGTTTGGAGGAAGAAAGTCACTTGCATAAGAGTAAGGCCTTAGGGGGGGCGCCTGGGTGACTCAGTGGGTTAAAGCCTCTGCCTTCGGCTCAGGTCATGATCCCAGGGTCCTGGGATGGAGCCCCACATCGGGCTCTCTGCTCAACAGGGAGCCTGCTTCCTCCTCTCTCTCTGCCTGCCTCTCTGCCTACTTGTGATCTCTGTCTGTCAAATGAATAAATAAAATCTTTAAAAAAAAAAAAAAAGTGTAAGGCCTTAGTAATCTCTAAAATGGACCGCCACTCCAATACAGACCTTATTGGTTACTATGGAGTTTTTATGTAATGAGGGCTCAGCAAGACTTTTGAGTACTAACTCAGACTGACTTATTTTCAAAGACTCGGAATGTTCAGTATATACTTTTATGCAGTTACATAGAATTTGTGATATACGAACCAATCAAAATGACACTAACATAATGTAAGATGTTTGTAGAAGGAGGAATGAATGAATGGATAATGAAATTATATGTAGTAGCTGTTTCTATTTTTCTTAGTGATAGTAAGTTAGAAGGTTCAAAGTATAGTAAGGCTTGAAGAAAAATGCCAAGACAAAAAGTTTATTCCGTAACATTAGGAAAACAACTATTTGCTGTCAAAACTAGCTACTAAGTACTTCACGTGCAAACCTGTGATATTTAAATGTCAGCGTCTGAGTAATCCAATTTATAAATTTTCCATAAGACCTGTTATTTGAAAGTAAAGATTTCTTTCTTTGGTAATTAAGGTTATTATTCCTTCAAATAAGTTTGATTCTGAAGTTTAACCCTGATCATTAATCAAATCAATCATAGCACGATTATGTCATTATAAATGGAAAATGTACTTGAAATGTTTTCAGATATTTTCTTTCAAATGTAGATTCCGCTATCCTGAAGAAAAGGGGGTCTAGTTTGTTAATTAAGTAAATAATTATATATTATATCTATGTGTTTAAGAAAGCTCTTCTAAATAGTTTTACATTTTATTTTCATCGTAAATCTCAGACTTTTCTACTAAAACTGATGTTTCTTAAGATTTTCAGGAAAATAACACCTGATTTTTTTCTGTAATCAGGGATTAGAGAAACATTTTAAATTCACAACAGGACACCAGGAAGTATGGCTATACCTTGGTGTATTTCATGCCCTACTTAAATTAGCATACCAGTATAAGGGAGAACATGAAATGAAACAGAATATCCCTGGTTGATTGTCTCCGCCTCGGTGAAATGACTTTTGTAAAAGTGTAAAGTGAAGCCAGACACAAACACATGGTTGAAAGGAACAGGTGCTGATAGAGCAATCTGTTCGCGTGCAGGGCCGCGTGTGCTCTCCGTGGCATGGTTTCCGTGGATATGTGTGGTGGCACCAAAGCGGTGTTACTCAACGTGCAACCAAACCCAGATGTGCAGTCGCTACCACCGGCAGTGATTGTTTGACTTTTCCAAACTGTTAGCAGTCACTTTTTATACCACTTATAAAAATGATAATTTAACATATTTATTCAGCCAGTCAATCTCAAGGCTAACCGAGAAAGCCTTCAGAGAATTTATTTACCTTAAATCCATATTTCCTAACGCAAGATGTGGTCAGAATTTTAAAGAAGCCAGAGAGCATGCAAACAGACATCTTAGAATTCCCTAGGGCCTCCTTGTGGGAAATGTGTCTAAATTCTAAGATGAAATTGCGCATTCATAAGTCACTGAGCGGCGTTGTGGGAGCTTGTGGCGTTTTCCCCTTAAGAAGAGTCCGTCAGGTTGACCTACACACAAGAAGGGGAATATATCCTCATTATCCCTAGGGCATGCAAAGCAAGGTGGCGGAGAGCACCCGCTCTGGAGCCTCACAGCCCACATTCCGGTACCACTCTGCTACCGGCTGTGAGAACTTGTGGGACCCCTTCAGCTCCTCAGTGCCTCAGTTCCCTCCTTTGCAATGCAGGAAAAAAATAATACTTACACATGCAAAGGGCTTGTTGTGAGAACTGAGTTTATACATATAAAATATTTTGACTGTAACAGAACATAGAGTAAATTCTATGTAAGCTATTGTTAAACAAACTAGTATCTTCCCTCAGTTTAACTGCCTGTGGCAGACTCTGCCCTGAGACAGACAGAAAATAAGGGAATATTCCACTAAGGGAGCTGTAGGTTATGAGCGCATTCCTCAGGGTAATGCTATGAGGAAATGCAGTAATTGTCTTGTTTACGGGTGAAGTGAGTGCCTGGGTTTAAATTTGAGTTTGCTACTAGCAGAATTACCTGGGGAAAGATATTTAACTACTTTGCATCTCAGTTTCCCCTTCGTAAAGTAGGAGAAATACTTACATCTCAAAATTTGGGGGAAGACAAAATGAATTACCACATCCACCTATGAAGAATTTGGGACATCGTCTGGCACATGGTAAATGTGTCACCCACTGACATTCGTTCGACTTACAAGTTTTCAACTTCGTGATGGTGCCAAAGGATACACATTTAATAGAAACCATACTTTGAATTTTGAATTTTGATCTTTTCCCGGGCTAGCAATTGCGGTGGGATCCTCTTTCCTCACACTGAGCAGTGGCAGTGAGCTGAAGCTCCCAGTCAGTCGCACAATCACGAGGGTGAACAACCGATACACTTACAGTCATTCTCTACCTGCACAACCATTCTGTTATTCATTTTTAGGACAGCATTCAATAAATTACATGGGATGTTCAACACTTTATTATCAAATAGGCCTAGTGTATGATTTTGCCCAACAGAGAGCTAATATAAGTGTTCTCACACGTTTAAGTTCAGCTAGAATAAGCTAAACTGTTCGACAAGTTATGTGTATTAAATGAATTTCCAACTTACAACATTTAAAGCTTACCACGGGTTTATCAGGACATAACCCCATCAAAAGTTGAGGAAGATCAATAGCCTCTAAAGGTTAGCCATTTTTTTTAAGACTTTATTTATTTATTTGACAGACAGAGATCACAAGTAGGCAGAGAAGCAGGCAGAGAGAGAGGAGGAAGCAGGCTCCCCACTGAGCAGAGAGCCCGACTCGGGACTCGATCCCAGGACCCTGGGATCATGACCTGATCCGAAGGCAGAGGCTTTAACCCACTGAGCCACCCAGCGCCCAAGGTTAGCCATTTTTAATCAAAGACTACAGGGCACACATAATTTGGATGGCATTAAGCGGGAAGGAGGGGAGAGAAGCAATTAATAATGGGAAAAATAATTAACTAACAGTAAGTATTCTCAGAAAGGCAGGGAATAATACCTGATGGAAGAAAGAGGTACAAGATTGAGTGTGGGTGGTTTGGAGTCTAAATTTTTTAAATCCAATGATGATGACTCCTAACATTGATTAACAAATTTGTGTGATTATTTTACCTCTAGATTTAAAGTTTAAGATTTAGTTTAGATTTTCTCCTAATTTTTCCAAACTTCTATTTTTAACCATGGTTTCATATTTTTATCACCACCTACTCATACAGTCATAGATATTTCCAAACTGTTTTAAATACTTCAATATCTTGAAGATCTCTTATACTCGAAGGAATAAAAAAAGGATTTGGGGCAATAGCAAGAGTGAAGTTTATCACAAAATGAGTAGCTTAGTCTCTTTACTGTTACAGCCATGGAACAGTAATGTCATCTCAACTGCTGAAATATGAAGGTGCTACATAAATGAAGATAGTTCAAGTAAGGCATGAAGTCCACTTAGCTCCATTACACACGTACACTCACACAAACTAATGCCTTCCTATTTAGAGGTTAACCAAATCATAACCAAATCACAAATATTGTATTTTCTACTTTAAAATGTTTTGAAATCCTGAACACTTGGTGGGTAGGGGGAGTGAATGATAATTAGTCAACAAGATAATATAAAACATTGTATTTACTAAGGACAATATCAAGGGTAGTTCTATTGACATGTAACCACAGGCAAAGAGTCTCCTAAAATATTTATAGCCTAAAGAACACACCTGACATTTATTTAAGCAATACTGTTCTATAAATTTTATTATATTAATTAATCACATAATTAGGTAGTTAACTACTTTCATTTAGATCCTTACTGCTCAAAATGTGGTTTATGGAGCAGCAGTATTGAAATCACCTAGAAGCTTTTTAGAAAATGGAGGTTCTCGGGCCCCACCCCATACTTACTGAATTAAAATCTACAGTCTGACCAAATCCAGGGGTGATTTTTAAATATGAATAAGTTTGAGGCACCTTAACCTAGGAGAATATTTTTTATTTTTTATTTATTTTTAATTTTTTTAATTTTTTTTTAAGATTTTATTTATTTATTTGACAGACAGAGATCACAAGTAGGCAGAGAAGCAGGCAGAGAGAGAGGAGGAAGCAGGTTTCCCACAGAGCAGAGAGCCCTATCCGGGGCTTGATCCCAGGGTCCTGGGATCATGACCTGAGCCAAAGACAGAGGCCTTAACCCACTGAGCCACCCAGGTGCCCCATAGGACAATGTTTTTTAATACATGCTTCATATCAGAATCACCTAAGATATATAAGAAATAGTAATGCCTAGTGTTTGCCAATAGAGTCCTTTTTTTTTTTTTTTAAGATTTTATTTATTTATTTGACAGAGAGATCACAAGCAGACAGAGAGGCAGGCAGAGAGAGAGGGGGAAGTGGGGTCTCTACTGAGTAGAGAGCTGATTTGGGGCTCAATCCCAGGACCATGAGATCATGACCTGGGCTGAAGGCAGAGGCTTAACCCATTGAGCCACCCAGGTGCCCCGCCAGTAGAGTTCTTATTTAGTCTTTTTGTTTTTAAGATTTTGTATATTTACTTGCAGAGAGTGAGGGAGCACAAGCAGGGGGAGCAGCAGGCAGGGGAAGAAACCGGCTCCCCACAGAGCAAGGAACCCAATGTGGGACTCTATCCTAGGACTCTGGGATCACGACCCAAGCTGAAGGCAGGCACTTAACAGATTGAGCTACCCAGGCATCCCAGTATTTTATTTAGTCTTGAGTGGGATACTACTTTTTTTTTTTCTAAGTTTCTCATGAGTGTCCATTGTGCAGCCAGTGTTAACAGCTGATCTAGGTAAGCAAAATGAGTAACTTTTGGGAAACCCAAAAATTTGTTTAGAAATAAGAAAAAAGTTATTTTCTTTAAGAATTGAACTTATCACAAGGGGATAGTGATCTTCAAACAAAATTGAGAAAAGCATATTTAATCACAAACCAGAGCAAACCTTTTTCTCACTCCTGAGGCCATAGGCTGGTGTAAGGGAGATGCATATATGGAAGAAGGAATCTGGATCAGGGACAAAAAACAAGACTTGGTATGTAAAGAACACACATGGATAAAGCTAAGTTTTCTTATGTCATGATCAAAGTAGAAACAGAACCTGGAAATATCAAAGCATTTTAGAGACAGAGAACATGAAATTACTCTAGTCTGGAATAAGATAAAAATTAAAACCAAATATAAAATTCAAAGGAAACAAAAATCAAAGGGGAGACAGTTGATCAAAAAAGAAAAATACTCAGGAACCAAAATATTCACCAATGAGTTCTAGATATTCTGATTAATTTCTATTCTTGACAATACATTTTTATTGGCTTATTTTAAGATATTTTGTTTCTCTTCTATTTCCTGCATGTGCAAAGACCAATCCCAGCTATAAATATCTCAGAACCCAGAGAAAGGGACAAAAACGTATTTGCACTGGAGCACAGAGAGTCAGGATGGGAACACCAAGCTAAACTATCCTATGTCTTCCTTCATTTCATTAACTGACTCAAGACTGGGTGTTCTCATTTCTGGGTTTATTAAAGGGCACTCATGATGGTCATCACTGTAATACCAGACATTATATATAAATGTTAAGTAATGTATAAGTAATGAAAATTAATTTTTTAGTTAAATATTACCCATTTGGCTAGAGAGATGTACTTTTATAAATTCTAAAAGGTTTAGGTAATGACTTGCAGATGTGTGGAAGGAGAGAAATGTTTTCACTGTTATTATTGATGTTGTTGCTCAAAACTTTGTTAAATTTGCATTTGGCCACATATTTCCAAGGTGGTAACTAAAAGTAAATAAAATTAACAAATAATCCAATACAAATGAAAGAATCACACAATTCATGAATAAACTTCTAGCAAAGTAGTAGGCAATGAAACTTTCATCGGCCCTTCTTAATAAGAAAATAAAAACTCCCTTTTTTTGGTCTCTATACCAATAACAATTTTTAATGTTTTTATGGGGACATGTATGAGAAAAGAAAGGCTAGAAATGGTGAGAAGTCTTTTGTAAATGAAAGACTGAGATATTTACGAAATTATTTTTTTAACACAATGTTACACCATTTTTTTGCCATCATTTGAAGATATTATATTACAGACATTTCTAATAATTTCCATGTGGGGTCAGAACTATTTTTGATATAGGCCAACATTGTGTCTGTTCTAACCCCAGGTAAAAGTCTGCTCAGGTTAGGATTAGAACATCTAAATATTAAAGAAAATTCTGAAATATCAAAGTGTTCTCAGGTAATCCATTTTGAATGAGTCACTGAAAAAGATACTTTTTTCTGGAAGCTGGTTTAATATTCAGTGGTAAGTAAATTAAACTTAAAGTCCCCATGAAGTTTGAAAATATTTAATTTATCTTTTTCATCTATTTTAAGAGTCACAGTGTTAGCAGAAATAAAAATGTTTGAAAATTACTTCTGCAGTGTTTGGAATTCTTAATAAAACTCCTAAGCAGCCATAGGCAATTATAGTTAGACTTCTCATTGGAAATCTAATCCTTATGTGATCATTTTATGGACTAGAGAACATTTAGTTTTCAGGGTCCTTTTTAATCACAAAATGCTGTCTATTTCTGGAAAGTATGTGTGATTGTGAAAAATAAGATATAATTTCTCATTTTTGTAAAACTTGACTCTTGGCAACAATAAAATCTACACAGTGTCACTCTCTCTTTCTCTATTTTGGATGAAGATAAAAACATTTTTTTTTGTCCTGCCTTTTCCATTCTCTCCTTCCTTTCTTTGATCCTTCAAAGTTTTTCAGTGCAATGTTTATTTTATTTTATGTTTTTAAACATTTTATTTATGTATTTGACAGAGATCACAAGTAGGCAGAGAAGCAGGCAGAGAGAGAGAGAGGGCGAAGCGGGATCCCCACTGAGCAGAGAGCCCAATGCAGGGCTTGATCCCAGGACCCTGAGATCATGACCTGAGCCGAAGGCAGAAGCCCAACCCACTGAGCCACCCAGGCACCCCAAAATGTTTTTTTTTTTAAACTTAGTATGCATCTTAAGCCTCTCCTCTGGCATATTCATACCAAAATATTTCTCCTTCTGGTGTCAACTCAAACCCATGAAGTTGACTCTTCCTTCACTGATGGTAAGCCCGAAGCGAAATTACTACAGAGAGGTTTTCTTTTAGAGTAAGGCAAGAATTTCATGGCCTCTTCATTTGGTTGTACAAAGAACAGCCCTCGGATTTTTTTGGTTACCCTCAGAGGAATGATTTAGATCTTGAATATAAATGTCCTGTCACTGAAGGAAATGCTGTGATTGTTGTGGGGCATATAACACTTTATTTTTCTAATGAAACACTTTTAAATTTATTTCAGAATCTAGAAGGCTAGGTGACACGCAAACATTAAGTAAACTCTAACTGAAGTGTTTCTGTAAATGTGAGTGTAGATTCATTTGAAAAACAAACAAAAGTCAAAACAAAAAAGGATCTTGATAATGAAAGAGAGAAATGTGGTCAAAGTTCTAGGGAAAACCAAAAGAGATATAAACAAGAAAAAACAAAGATTACTTAGTTCATAAGTCATCCAACTAAGCAGTGCCTGAACAGGATTTCCAGGAAATTGATAGAAAGTGGAAAGAGAGGGAAAATAAAGGTGATATGGTAAGGATATTGGTAATTATTGGAGGGTGGTTTATACTGCTCCAAAATGAGAAGTTAGAATCTATCTCCTAATGTGTTTCCTGTCTTGAATCTAATTCTCTATCCATCATAAATTATATCCCTTTATTTCAATTATAAATAATTTTAATGTTTTTTTGATGTGCTAAGTTCAAGTTGTCCAAGATTTATAAGTTTTTCAATAAGTTTATATCTTGAATCTGAATCATTTCTCATTTCAAAATTCAAATCATGTAATAAACACTATGTTGTGTTGCTTGAAGTATCATGTCATAGCCTTGAAGTGAGTAGCTTTTTCTCATATTTTTTATTTGGACTTTTGGAGGTTTTAAACATGGCCCCTAACCTTTGACACACTTCCTGCTAAGCCCTGCCCAAATTGCAGATTTGTGAGCAAAATAACAAATTATTGTATTAAGTCACCAAGTTTCAATATCGTTTGATACATGGTAATAGGTAACTGACAGATTTTATTACCCAGAAGGATGGTGATTCCATCACAACAACAACAACGAAACAATCTGTTATTCGTTCGGGGTTTGACAGCAGGTGGAAGCCAGAAAAACTTTGAGGAGACTGTTACCGAGATCACCCAAACACCATGGAGGAGGTTGTTGGTGAGTGTTTAAAAGAACATGAAGGAAATGTCATTGGAAGCTGAAAGGAAGAGGATTCTTATTATGCAGTGGTAAACATGTCAATGACCTGTCTCCTGCAATAGATGTGGAAAATGGGAAATGAACCTCATGAACTCAATGGTATAGGAGGAGAATATAAAAAAAAAAAAAAAAAAAAAAAATCCCACGTAGCTGCTTCTTGCTCTTGCCAGTTATGATAAAAATGCAAAAGAAGCGAGGGTGTGGGATGAGGGAGTGTAGTGTTAGGTCTAAAGGAGCCAGAATTTGCTAAGTTCAAAACCAAAACTCCTCCTCTTTCCAGGCCTTTCCAAATGACAGACAATTCTCAAAATAATAAATAGCCTCGTGCCCCAAATCTAATTCTGTGTGAAACTACAATATTGTTTTTAATATTGCAGAAACAATTGAGATGGCAAATCAGGAACCCCATCAGACACACAGAAAGGTTTACAAGAATGAAAAGGGCATGTCTTCAAATCCTCTCCATTTAACAATGGAGTTTCTAAGTCTTCAAGCTGTTGTCTCACTGAAGCTCAGCAGTGATCCCAAAGTAGAGAAGGACTGACTGCAAAAAGACTCTGGTGAGGGTTTTTTGCCTAATAGAGAACCCTAATTGCATTCACGGCAAACCCACTCAAGTTTTAAGAGAGTTGTTCTATTTAAAATAACTCCAACTTAGAATAAAATGGAAGGAGGTCTTTGGATCCTTAATCAAAAGGCTGGAAGCTGATAGAGAAGGATTCAAAGGCAGAACCACAAGCCCAGAGAGTGGAGACAAGAACCACAGAGAATAATTTCTGGAAAGCCACACTTATGCCTAATTATTAAAGACCTGAGCTGGAACTCACAATTGTGATATTACAGTGCCTGCCGTGTGCCTCCTGTTACGCTCTATTTAATGGGACCATCCAAGGCAATTACCTTATGTCTGTTCCCTTGTTCTGTGCCGTGTGTGTTACGGGAAGATAACTTATTTGTTCAGTTCCCAGGTCTTCAGATTAGCAGAATCATACTCAAGGAGCTGTTGCCAGAGGCACATGGGTGATTCAGTTGGTTAAGTGTCTGCCTTTGGCTCAGGTCATGATCCCAGGGTCCTGGGATGGAGCCCTGCATCAGGCTCCTTGCTTAGTGGGGAGCCTGTTTTTCCTTCTCCTTCTACTGCTCCCCCTACTTGTACTCTCTCTTTCTCTCTTTCTCTCTCTCTCTCTGTGTCAAATAAATAAATAAATAAATAAATAAATAAATAAATAAAATCTCAAAAAAAAAAAAAAAAAAGGAGCTGTTGCCAAGGAGCCAAACCCAAGGAGGTCTTCCTGCACTTGCGCCTGCTTTAGTTGATGAAACTCAGGGCTTTGAGCCTGAGACTGATTCTGTGATGGGATAAGGCATTTTAGGGTCTTCAAAGAGAGTAAGTGTATTTCACAGATGGAGGGAATGTAAAATTTGTGGCCAGAGGGCATACTGTGACAGTTTAAAAGCAGGACTCCAAAATATTTTGATGTTCTTCCCATTTAGAAAGAAGTTTACTTTTTCTCCTTGAATTCAGATTCTTTGACAGCTTGACCAATAAATATACGGCTGAAGTGATTCTATACTAGTTTCTGGAGCCAGAGCTTAAAAACTGGTGGATTCTATTTCCTATATTTTGTGACTGCCCCTGGGATCCAGCCACCGTGCTGTGGGAGGAAGAGACCCACGCAGCCTGTGGAGAGGCCCATGTAAAAGAAAACCATCCGTCAGCATTAATTGGCTGGCGTGTAAGCAAGCTACTTCGAAAGTAAATCCTGTAGGTCACAAATATCCTCTGTGGAGAAATAAAGAACTGAGCTCACTGAATACTGCTAGGATTGCATGAGAGTAGGACAAATAATCTTTGTTGTTTTATGTCACTAAAATCTGGGGTGGTTTGTTATGCTGCAATGGATAACTGATACAAATTTACTATTGCAAACCAAAACAAAATGATCCTTCACATCTATAAACTTGGGTCCCTATGCCTTTCCTAATTCTTAAACCTCAAGCACTTTCCAAGGATTTCTCTGGTACTTTCCCTGCTAATTGACGTGTTATCCCAATACAAATCTATTGCAATACCTTATTTCTACCAGTTCCTTATAGTAACTTAGGCACGACTCTTTTATTAGCATGTGGGACAGAAAAAATTTAAAATTTACACAGAAATTAATCTTTGATAAAGGATAACTATTAATCATGATTCTCTAGAGAAACAGAACCAATAGCAGCTCTCTCTCTCTCTTTAAAGTCATAAGGAATTGGTTCATGCTATTATGGACTGGTAAATCCAAAATTTTTACAGGGTTGATAATCCTACTTCAAGTCTGAGATCTTCTGGTTTCTATAGAATGAGGAAGAGCTAACTGATGTCCCAGTTCAAAGGCTATCGAACAGGAGATTTTTACTTGAGGGTCTGACTTCTGTTCTATTTAGTTTTTCCATTGATTGGATCAGGTCCACCCACATTTTAAAGTGAGATCTGCTTTATTCAGTCTATCAATTTACAAGAATCTTATCTAGAAGCACCCTCATAGAACCATTCACTGTTAACATTTGATGAAGTATGTTAGCACTCCATGACCCAGTCAACTTGACACATAAAATTAACCAGCAGAATGAATATTTAGAATAAATATTTTGTGAAATATTTTATAGATCCCCTCAGTCACCTCTTAGATTCTGTCATTGTCCAACTACTGTTTCTTTTCCCAGCTCCACCCTTGAAAAAATTTCATTTTTTCATACTCTTGGAGGAATATGACTGTTTAAATTAACTTCTATGTGTGCCTTACTTTTCAGTCTATCCTTGAAAATACCTCTTCATTACAGGCTTGCATTACTTCCTCCCACTGAAAGTCTTTAATTGGATGCCCCGCTGCTTTGTAATTATACGTGTAAAGTATAACTTGGTCTTGTAACCGGATTCATACTAAAATTTTCTCTAAACAAATACACTATAAGATAATGTCACATTTCCAAATACCTATAAAATTTTTAGAGTAAAACTTATTTCAGATGAACATATTTTCAACTGTCTAAATATTTTACAGATCCTTGACTTTATATAAACATTTTGACATAGCAATTGTCAATAGTTAAAAACAGCTAGTGATTACCCTTTGCTGTTTTCAAAGATCTTGTACTTCTTTTGACTGTTACACTACATTTTGCTACCAGCATTTATGGCAACAAATTGTCATTTAAAGGGTAAGAATGTAAATGTCCCAAAGAATATCATGTACAATCCAGACAGATTTACAGTTATAACTTGCTTCAAAATTTTGAAAGACTCTTGCTTGTTTTGTTTTTGTTGTTGTTGTCGTTTGTTTTGTCTTGTTTTTAGAATTGGAAAGTATGCTATCACTTTTTGTAAGTCCCAAAATTTCACTGTGGCATAAAAAATTATACACCCTCCATTACCTTCAGTCTCATTTTAGAAATCTGCCTTCCTTTCCAGAGCCAGTTATCATAGAAACCTTTATTACATATATTCTTCACTTATTTTCTTCTTGGTTTATCAACACTGCATTTTATAATAGAGGTTAACACAGAACTGGGTCTAATAACTGGATCTGTCACTTATTAGCTGTTCGACCCTGCAAAAATTGTTTAAGATTTCTGAAATGGAGTTTTCTTGACTGAAATGGGGATAATCCTTTTCCTTTACCTGATTGAATGACAGTAAGGATTAAATAAGGCAGATATCTGAAATGTTTAGCAGAGTGCCTAGAACATATTAAAAATAATATCTATCATTTTAAATGTAATTTAGTGTTATTTGTGAAAATTAGAGGATATATTTTGATATCTCAGGAAATTCTCTGTTTTAAGAAAGGCTTTAAGTCATTCAGAATTTGGGCTTCTGTAACTATAAGGGTTACAATGTGTACTGACTTATTTTTTCAAGTTTGTTTTAATCTTAACTCCAGTGTAGTTATTATACAGTGTTAAATTCATGTCGGGTGTACAACACAGTAATTCAACAATTCCATATATTGCTCAGTGCTCATCAAGGTAAGTGTACTTTTAATCCCCTTCACGTATTTCACCCATCCTTCCACCCACCACCTCTTTGGTAACCACTTGTCCTCTCTAGTTAAGAGTCTGTATTTTGGATTATCTCTTTTTTTATTTTTTTTTTTTATTCCACACTTGAGTGAAATTATATAGCATTTGTCTTTCTCTGACTTATTTCGCTTAGCATAATGCCCTCTAGTTCCATCCATGTAGTTGCAAATGGAAAGATTTCATTCTTTTTATGGCTAGTAATATCTCATATATATATATGTATATATATATACATACATGCACACACACATATATGCCAACACTTGTTTTTTTGTGTACTTAATTTTAGCCATTCTGACAGTTGTGAGGTCATATCTCATTGTGATTTTGATTTCTATTTCCATGATAAAAAGTGATATTGAGCATCTTTTCATGTGTCTGTTAGCCATCTGCATGTCATGTTTGGAGAAATGTTTGTTTTCTGCCCATTTTTTAATTGGATTATTTGTTTTTTTGGTGTTGAGTTGTATCAGTTCTTTATATATTTTGGATACTGTGTGCATTGGTATTTATAGGTGAACATGAAAATAAATTCACATATCCTTTAGTTTTATTTACTGCCACCCTATAAGATGTAACCACATTTATTTTACTTCTTACACTCTTCATGCACAGTTTTTGGTATTTCCTATTAGTTATTTTTGAAACTTCTTCACCCTCTTTGTTCCTGTTCTTGTTCTTTTTCATTCCTAAGCAGGCACCTCTGTTAGGTAGGATGATGACTCATATACACCAGGCACAAATTTCTCTTTATCAGTAAGTAACACTTCATAAATTGAGGAAGGTATAGAGTCAAGGCTATGCAATAAAATTTAAACGCTTTTTGTGAAACAGATAGGTATTAACATCTTTCTTTACATTGGACAACTGAAATAGTGTATGAGATATGTGTTTTCTCTTGGTATGATGTTGCAATTCAATTGCTCCTGTCAAACATGGAGTTAAATAGAATTCAGATGATAATCATTACTACCGGCATGAATACACACATACCCAACAGTCTTCTAAAAACCACAACAAACTACGTATATTCAGGTTTTGATTTGTCAAAAACTTGGGTAGCCTAAACTCAACAAGAAAGTTTTCTTCCTTGGAAGTATTTCTTATGGTTTTGAATTAGGAGTTAGTATATTATATTCATCTAATAATTTGATTTGTGGTTATTATTTTTGCATTCTTATATATTATAAAACAAGGTAGCTTATTTTAAAAATGTTTTGTAGAGTATTAAAATTTTTGTTTTCCTTTTGGCACCATAGTGCATGGAATACTTGTTGAAACATGTGGATATCACACATAACTCATGAATCTTCCATGAATCCACCTGATGAAAGGTGAAGATTTTTATTTAAGATTCATGAAAGAAAAATTATTGTATTCCTGCTAATATAGTTCTTCTTTATCAGTATGGTCACCCAACTATTTCAAGGACAAATCTCAACTCAGGTCTGTGTTTCCCAAATGAAGAGTAACATAGGACATCAGGCTAGCGCAGGCTGAAAAGGCTCTGATCTTCTCAGGGAGCATCATGGTTTGCTGTGCTTAGTCCAAAGTCATGTTCTGATGAAAATGCAGGTGGGGAGGAGACTCCCTCAAGTGACGCTCGGGGATCTTTCTATGCTGATACCTAATGCATGCTGGAACTATAGCAGATAACACAGGGATGTTGAGAAAGGTCTTACTTTTAATTTCTGTAACTACTCTTTTTTGAGCTATTGAGAGGGAAGACACAGTAATAGGTGCTTTAGATCTTTTTCTAGAATTCAAGATAGTTTTGCTTGTCTGCTCTACTAGGCTAAATTGTGGGTGGATTAAAATACCTTGTGCCACCATGCTAGAGTAAGCGGAATAAAGTGAACTCTGAAGCAGCAGTAAGAATCAGGTTGGTAGCTATGTCTAAAGTTCCACAAATAGGGACGCCTGGGTGGCTCAGTTGGTTAAGCAGCTGCCTTTGGCTCAGGTCATGATCCCAGGGTGCTGGGATCGAGTCCCACATTGGGCTCCTTGCTCAGCAGGGAGCCTGCTTCTCCTTCTGCCTCTGCCTGCTTCTCTCTCTGACAAATAAATAAAAAAAAAAAAAAATCTTTAAAGTTCCACAAATAAGTTAGTATCATTATATTTAAATTAAAAATGTAAATGTGGTCCAGAGCTAATAAGCTCCTTTTGAAGGTCACTGTGAGATGACTATACAAGAGAAATATTATTTTACCTTTATGTCTTATAATTCCTTCCTCCTGATTTTGTCACATCATCCATTTCTTGAGCTATTTTAAAGAAAAGTTGAAATGACTTGCTCACTGTAGGGTCCTCATAGTACTTCTAATAATCCTGAATAAAAGTTTCCAGAGTAAACAATGAGAGGCCTGTGACTCATGAATATGCAGTAAGATAAATAAGACAAAAATTAAAAGTTGATTAGAAAATAAGTTTTTGATATGGCAGCCATATCACTAGCCCTGCTCCCATATTACTATAAAAGTCCTACCAATTATAAGTTTTCTACCACTACTACTCATGTCATTTGTAAAATCTACTTCTCTCTGAAGATTATATACCCAGCAAAAAATAAAGTGGCAACATGTGTGGTCTTAACTATTAGATATTCATATTGTAATATGAATTATATTAACATATAAGAGTATTAAAGGATGGTTGTAGACATACTTAGGGGAATTTTGTCAGCTATAATGAGATAGTGCTGGTATTTAACCAGACCTCCGGGCCCCTGAGTGGATCAGTGGGTTGAGCCTCTTACTCTTGATTTCAGCTCAGGTCATGATCTCAGGGTCCTGGGATAGAGCTGCCTCAGGCTTCACGCTTAGTGGGGAGTCTGAGCATTTTCTCTCCTCTTCTCCCCAACCCTCCTCCCACTCCCAGCCCTCTCCACTCTTGCTGTCTCTTTTTAATAAATAAATTAAATTTAAAAAAAAAATATTTAAAAATAAAATAAAGAAACAAGGCCTCTTAAATGGTATACAAGATGACCTTGTATAGGAAGAATTCCGAATCAAAATAGGCCAGTTCTTTTGTTCGATCAACAACAATAACACAACTTAATGTTTAGAGGTTAGTTACTATAGGCCAGGCATCATGCTTAGTTCTTCAGGAAGATTACGTTAATAAATCCTAACTACGATTATTAGTATCATTACTATCATCATTCCTATTTACAGATGTGGAAGTTACAGCTTGGAAAGTTAGATTATATAAAGTTGCAAAGCTTATTGTGGAAAAAACAGGATTGTGCTTATCTTACTATCAAGCGCAATTTTACTACTGTATAAATGTTTTGAATACAAAAATCATGTCAGGCATTATCTTAAGTGTAAGGGATACACAAATAAACAAAGCTGGTTATCTAGATTTTGCACTCAAGCCAATAGAACCAGTTTATATGATGAGAGCAGTACTAAAAGTCTATGCAACATTTATTGTAGCCTAGGGCAGGGAGTAGTTGACCTGATTTGAAGGCATATATCAAGGAGGAAGTCTTTGAAGAATGATATGAAAAATGAATATGTAGACAGCAACAGGATAGAGGGTGGCAAGGTAGGTTTGTATGTGAAAACACACGGAGTATGGAAAAAATGCTGCAGAGTGCAGATGTTCAAAGAATTACAATTTTGCCAACAGGTTGCTTTATCTGGTGTCAAATCAAGGAAATCAAACAGACTGAAAAGAGAGAATTGAAGAAGCCAGGACCAATCTTGCCTATCATGCTAAGGAATTTGCATTTTACTCAGTGGATGATGGTAAACAATTGATGTTATAAAGAGCAACATTAGCAGGCTTGGATTTTAGAAAGTGATCTCAGGTGATAATTTGGAAAAAATACTAGAGGAATACATATTTTGGGACCTCAACTAAGCATCTGTTGTGATAGTGGTTTTCAGTTGAGGGACAAAAAGGAAACTGACTCCAGCTAGGTTTCTAATCCTGGTGATGGGTTTGATATTAATATTTTTTTAAAGATACTTAAAAATTTTATGGTTTTTCAACTCTAAAGCAACCCCTTGGCTTACAAACCTGCACTAATAATCAGTTAACTTCTGAAACTGGGCAGCCTCTAAGAGGCCTCTAGTGTATATCTCTGTATGACCAAGATGAATGATAAATAAGTAAGAATCAACTAGAATGAAAAGCTAAGGTCGTGGAGGCTGGCTGAAGGGGAGTTTCTGCAAAATGGTAGAAACAAGTGCCTAACCAAGAATTTATTTTCATGCCGTAGTGGGAAATGTTAACCTACACAGCTGGATTTCAGCAGTGTCATTGACTCATGACCACTGCATGAACGTTGGAGTTCCTTTTCTTCAACTGAATGTATTACTTCAAGTATGTTGTTCTTACTTTGATATTATAATAACATTTGGATACCATAACACATTGAGTGTAGGGATACAAATTACTTGTTTATTAGTTTGTAGATCACTGGACCAAGAGGAGCCATAGTTAGAAGAAAGAGGGGTGTACAGTACCCAGAGATCCTTCATTTTGATCATAATAGAAGATAGGAATTAAAGAGTCCATAGTTTTCAATCTGTACATTTATAGAAAGGAATACATGGATATGGGAGTGACCAAAGGGGAAGACGGTGACAAAATAGTCACCTGATCACCAGGTTCTAGTCTACTCGTTTTCTTTAAACAATATAACCACATGGATGGCCCAGTTGGTAAAGTGATTCTTGGCTTCAACTGAGGTCATGATCTCAGGGTTCAGAGATTGAGCCTGGCATCAGGCCCAATGCTCAGCATAGAGATTGCGTGAAATTCTCTCTCCTTCTCCCTCTACCTTTCATGCTTATGCACACACATGCTCTCGCTCTCTCTCTCAAATAAATAAATTAATCTTTAAAAAAATAAATAATATAACCACTTACTGAACTAGAGACTACATTACTTTCTCTGAAGGAGCCTTGGACCAAGCTGTTACTAATATGATGTGTGCACATTCTGTAGGATTTCCACAAAAGACTTCTTTCTATTTTTTTCCCTTTTTTTCCCTGTCTTCCCCACAAAGTAGAATTCAAATGAGTTGTTGTTGAACTAGTTTTAAACAAGTGAATGAGGGTACCCACTAGGGAGTGGTGGGCAAGACCTGGTGCTATTTTGCAAGAACTGATTGTTAGATTTTGAAGAATTTTATAAGCTGACTATTAAAATAAGTAGTATTTAACAATATCATAAACGTAAAAATTACACAAAATTATATTTTAAGTGTAATAAATACTCAAAATCCATCAATTGTAATTTTGAGTATTACCCATGCTCTAATGTTTGTTTTCATATGGTGGAAATACTCTATAATGGTGTTCTACTGTCTTTCTCTTCCCAATGCTGCCCCCAGTAATGTGACATTGGTAGCTTGAAATTGAGCACGTTGGAAATATTTCTATCCTAGAAATCAGCAAATTCTATAAATTAAGGCATTATTTATTGGTTTGTAGACTGTGTAGAGTTAAGATAATAATGAATAAAATGTTAATGTAGGTTAACTAAACTTTAAAGTGCATTGTATCTTTAGCTTTTACATTGTGAATAGTCACATTAAAAAAAAAAAAAAAAACCCTGAGGAAAATGCCTTTCAGTAGACAAATGTGTTCTGATTCAGCAAATAAACCATTCAGGATACTGACCAATAAGTAACCAAAGTCTATTTAAGTTTTCATTTTTTCACTTTTCGTTGTTTTACTTTTTTTTGGTCTTTCCTAATGCAAAAGAAATGTAAACTAACATCATGTTAGTAGTACACTTAAAAAGCTGGCTCTTAAACATTTACATATATATATACATATATTTATATACTTAAAAAGCTGGTTCTTAAACCTACTACTGACCCTAAGCGATGGCAGAGCAAAAAGAAGAATTTGGATAGCCAGAAGTACACAGGCAGCCTCCTGGCAGTCCTGATGTGTATATCTATGAGGGAGAACTAAACTTCTACACTCATACCACAGTATTTTAGAATTTCTTTTTTGTAGAATTTTGGCCTATGCCTAAAAATAATACAAGTAACTAAAGATATCCAAGCTGAAGATCCAGGAAATAATTGATCAAAGGATTAAGTGTGCAAATACTGACTTCTACACTCATATGGTCAAGGCCAGACCTTGTTTCTCCTTTATCAGTATCCCTTGAAGAGTCTCTTCCCGAAGTGTTGGTAACACGATATGTGAGAAATCTCCCCTTTCTCAGATACTCAGTACTCACCTCTACATCTGAGTGGTTGATATATACTCATAGAATGTCCCGTCTAGGACATTCACATTTCATTTCAGTATGTACACTCTACTTTCTTTGATCCTCCTACCCAGAAGATGTTCTTGCTAGATATGTCATTCCTTCAAGGTCTTGCTGGTTAGATATCTAATTTTATGTGCATTTAATCTAAATTGTTAATGAAAGAAATGCTGGTCCCAAAGAATACTGAAGATTATTTTAACTTACAGTAGAGCATGACATAGCTAAAACAAAGATAGTATTATTAACATAACCAACCATAAATTGTTCCACAAATTTCTTCATGTTATTGACCAAACTGTATATCCTCAAAATTTATATATTGAAATTCTAAACAGCAAATACTCCTCAGAATGTACTTGTATTTGGAAATTAAATTAGATTTGTCTTTAAATAGTAATTTAGGCTTCACGAGGTCAAATGAATAGCCCCAAAATCCAACATGGCTGGTATCCTTATGAAAAGAGGAAGAGATATTGGGATTTGTGGGTACAGAGTAAGCTGTCAGAGGACACAGCATGTAGGTGCCCATTTGTAAGCCAAAAAGAGTCTTCAGGGGAAACTAAAATACCAAAATACCATTATCACCTATAATGTACATGTTTTCCAAAAACAGACAATTGCCTATGAAATATAACAACTGCTATATAAAAGCTAGTGTTAGTTTGATGCCAGAGTGAAGGCAAAATGAAGAAGATGCTCACCCTGTTTTATATTTAGGAGATAGCTGTACATAAGAAATGTTTATATCTAAATGTTGTGTGCTATATAATCATTTTGCTTGTCAAGTGTATTATTACATGTGTACAGTCCCCAGAGAAAAATCTTCACAAGAGTCATGGCCACTTATATAGATCTGCCTATGCGGAAAGAGATTCAGATATATGTCCTTTGCCCCACTTTCTACTTCTCTAGCTGTACTTGAGACTTCAGTTGAATAGCAGTGAATATATGTAGCTGATTTGGATTATCTTGGTTAATCTTGAATAATCACAGATACAAAAAGACTTTACATGCCCTACTTATGTTATTATCTCACTAAGTGGTATTTTGAGTACAGCAGAAAGCGTATCCTGTTTGTAGAGGTTTCTCCAAAATTGTCTATTCCCTATTTTCTTCAATGCTCATGTTATCAGCTGTGATTCATCTTCAGACCCAATCAGACTCAGAGTAAATATGTCAATACATTTCCCTTAAAGATAAAATTATTATATTACTCTTATCTATTTGAACTAATTAAAATAAAATTTGACCCTTTAATCTAGAAAAGTATATTGTAAACATAAAATTGAGAGTTACTGAGTTAAAGGAAGGACAAATTATAGCAACTGTAAGTTGCATTAAATTCATTTTGGCATTTGCAATGACATGGATGGAACTAAAGGATATTATGCTTAACAAAATAAGTCAATCAGAGAAAGACAATTATCATATGATCTCTCTGATATGAAGAATTTGAGAGGCAAGGTGGGGGATTGTTGGGGGGCAGGGAGGAAAAAATGAAACAAGATGGGACCACGGAGGTAGACAAACCATAAGAGACTCTTAATATCAGGAAACAAACTGAGGGTTGCTGGGGGTGGGGGGAGGGAGGGTTGGGGTGGCTGGGTTATGGACACTGGGGAGGGTATCCACTATGGTGAGTGCTGTGAATTGTGTAAGACTAATAATTCACAGAACCATACATACACCTGAAGCAAATAATACATTATATGTTAATAAAAATTTTTCATTTTGGCAGAATGTGTAATGTTTAAATTTAGATAGATCCAACTGAGTTTTTTAAGAACAATTTAAAACTATCCCTACAGCTATTTTCAAGACATTTTTAGTTTGTAGGAAAACATAAAATAAGAGAAATTTAGTTGAAGTGATTGGATTCTGACAGTTTGAGCAGAGTAGGAGTTAGATCCCATCAAAGGCAGGTTAGATACATTATAAAGAAAAGGAATCCAATATGAATGTACTCAGTTTTTAAACAATCATTTACATAGTTTTGCATTGCTTTTCAAATGTGCACCATTCCATCCAGTCTGTATCCTACTCAACTTCAAATCCTGTTCTCCAATAGACAGCAGTATTTTAAGGCAAATCACTTAAGAGACTATACTAGTTGCTCAAAATTACAATTTTCTTAAAATAAATCCTATAAATAGCTTAATTTTAAGTTTGTCCCTGAAACTTACATAATTTCATCTAGAATTTATTGCACATGCTTTATTGAACATAGTCAAATTTTATTTTCCAAAAGCCTGAGTATTACCCTATTATGACATTCAAAGAATGTGAAAATCAGGAAAGTTGCCCATACTTCTCTGCTCAATTAGGAAATAAACATCGCTCAAGGGAACAGGTGTCCTCTCCATTCTCACTGCCAGCTTGCTGCCCACTGCCAGATCTCTAGTTCTATCCGGATTTGTTAACTGTGCACCAGGGGTTGATGGCCTTCTCACATTTGCCTGGAGCCCTTTCTCGTATTGCTCTCAGAAATGAATGTATAAAGGGCAAAGACGAAAAGCACCTACCACAACAGCCTCTGGGAAAATGTCCCAAATGTCTGAATAATCATAATGGAAAAGGGAGACAATGATACTGCCCTCTTCTGATTCAAGGAGTAAGGCAAATTATTTCAGATGAATTCATGAAGGGAGCCATCCTCTGGCTTTACAGTGCTATGACATTAAGTAAGAAAATAAGATTAAATATATGCATTATCAAAGGAATCAGAAAAGGAAAAAATATTCTGAAATTGTTTAATCCTGTTCTCTGTGTGTAAAATGTTAAAATATTCTCTGAGCATCTGTATAGGAAAAGTCTAGTGTAACTTTTTAAACTTTTATCAAACTAAAAAAAATTTTTTTCAAACTAAAAATGTTTTAACAGAATGATTTATTGAAGCTGAATCTGGTCTATAAGGATAAATAATATTTAGGTAGGAAAAGAGAGTCTTACAGAGAAGAGTCACAGGATCAAATATATGTAGATGGAAATCTGCATGAAATTTGGTGTGGGTGGGGTAGATGGATGATGCCTTAGTTTTAAAACCAATCTGGCCAGATTAATCAAGACTTGGAAGAGAAATACATAACACTAAATTTTGATAGTAATTTAACTGCTAGAGAACATTCAAAATGGAAAACATTCAGAAACAAAAGACCGTGTAAAACTTTAACCAGGGAGCAAAATGATAATGATATTTAGGAAAAATAGGCAGACAAACCATGAGAGATTCTAGACTCCAGGAAACAAACTGAGGGTTACAGAAAGGAGAAGGGCGGAGGGATGGGGTAACCAGGTGACAGTTATTAAGGTGGGCACATGTTGTGATGAGCATTGGGTGTTATACGCAACTAATGAATCACTGAACACTACATCAAAAACTAATGATGTACTATACAGTGGATAACTGAACATAATAAAAAAGAAACACACACACACACAAGTTGAAAGGAATAAAGACCAGTGAAGCAGTTGACACAATAATAATATAAATAATTTACAGTGGCTGCTAGGGGACTCAGTCAGTTGGGCGCCTGCCTTTGGCTCGGGTCATGGTCTTAGGGTCCTAGGATGAAGCCCAAGCCTGCTCAGTAGGGAACCTGCTTCTCCCTCTCCCTCCGCAGCTCCCCCTGCTTGTACTCTCTTGCACTCACTGTCAAATAAATGAAATCTTTTAAAAAGTTAATACTTTAGCTTATTTCACTGAATCTTAGATGCCAATCAATTGAAAGATGCACAACTGTGTGTTGATTATTCTAGAATCAGGAGAAAAACTCATGTACATAATCTATGACATACTATTGATTGTAAAACACAATCTGATTCCCAGGATGTTAAAATGTGAATAAAAACACGTGCCCTTTAATAGATGAATACAATGATACCTACTATTTAGTGAATGCTTTTACTTCTACTTGTTATAAATTATGCTAAACATCTTTTATGTACTCACTCAGAAAAGTCTGTATAAATTATTAATATCAGGTATAACTATTGTCCTATTTCTATTGTCCTAACTATTGTCCTATTTCTACAAATTGAGAAAACCAGTGCTTACAGAAGTTATGTAGCCTCCCCTCTTTCCAAGTTTTCAAATACAGGGAGCCCGAACTAAAGAGGTTATACTGGTAACAACAGGGATATTCAGAAGGGTAACTGATTTCAGGGAAAATAACATTTGCTTAGGAAAGGTTGAGTTTCCAATAATGTCAGGGTAACAAATCTGTACTGCCTTTTAGCGGTTGCATATATGGGACTGAGCAAAAGTGAAGAATCAGGGAGCCCTGTGTAAAGCGGTACTTGAAGCTTTGAGAAGTCATATCATGGGAGCGTTTAAGGAGAAAAGGAGACATAGAAACCAATTAGACTATAAATCACAGTTATGAATCAAGAAGAGTGCCAGCTACAGAGAAAAGAAACTAGTAGAAAAGAGCAGAAGGGCAAAAATAATAAAGAGGCTTAAAGATCAGGAATCTAAAGAATTTGAGAGATTTAATAAAACACAAATTGAGAAAAGGTTATTGAATTTGGGGAGGCAGGTGGTGATATTAAGAGAATAATTTCGGTAGTGGGGTGGTTTCAGAAGCCAGATATGCAGGGGATTAAAAAGCAAATGAGTAGAAGCTATGGCACAGGTGTAGATCACACATTTCAGGAATTGGCAATAAAAGGAAGGAAAATAGAATGTTGACATGGAGCTGTGTGAAAAGGAGAAATTCAAAATGTCAGCAAAGGAGGCATGGGCGAAAAAGAATCAAGCACAGAATGTAACTGGAAAATATGCTATAGAAATATATGAGAAGTTTGCCAGGGAGACAGTTCTTCCATCCATTGCACAGTGCTTTATTGAGTAACTACTGTGAATAATACTGCAAAGACTAGGTTCCAAAGACAACTAAAGCATAGTTCTATAGGAGCCAGGGTAGGGTGCCCCAAGATGGATCTCTCTGACAGGATAACTATTTTGAGTTTAAAAAAGCAATTGAAACTGGGCATATTCAGAAAAAAGTCTATAGCTCCCCCTTCAACAGCCTAAAAAGAATTTAGAGAACCTGTTCCAGGAAGTGAGCTATCACCATAGATAACTACAGTATGATATGATCTAGGTGTGGTAGGGGGGACACAGCAAGACCTGTTTGGTCAAAGTCCCCTATGTCCCACTGTTTGAATGGCCCAGTGAAATTTTATTTACCAAGTATTTATTCTTGTTCATCTTCCTGAGGATTGTATTCTTTCCCTTTGAAGTT
The DNA here is from genome assembly GCF_963455335.1 of Martes martes. Classification (NCBI taxonomy): domain Eukaryota; kingdom Metazoa; phylum Chordata; class Mammalia; order Carnivora; family Mustelidae; genus Martes; species Martes martes. Next base: position 134,061,320 of record NC_137889.1, read on the forward strand.
CCAGACCCTACCCCTTTCTCCTTAGTTAAGAATGGCGTGTATGCCTCATTTTGCCTGACTGTCTTTGGAATTTTCATAGGGAACCTTATACATAGAAAACAAAATTTGATTTTCTCCTCTTAATATGTCTCATGTTAATTTGATTCTTAATTCAGCTAGAAAGACCTTGAATGTGATAGGAAATTCTTGCTCTCCAATAGTTCTTGCCCTCAAGCTGTTTAAAATCTAAGGAAAACTGAGTTGTTAAAAGGCAACTAAACTCTATCAAGTAAGAGGTAGCAGGCAAAAGAAGCACAAAAGAAAGGATAGTGAAGTTGCCAAGAAGTGATGTCCAGAGTGCGTTTTAAAACCCAAGTGACTGGAAGGCAGAAGAGGCAACAAGAAAAAGGCAAAACTTAGGAAAGAGCTTAGCTGTTTTAGAAGACTGAAAGTAGTTGACTGTGGCATGTGTCTTGGATAAGAGGGGGATAATGAGAGATGCAGTTGAAGACATTAGTAGGGGTCATGCCAAAGTGGTTCATGTTTAGTTGACATCTAGCTACGCACCATTTAATGTTGAGGTTGCATATACACAGAAAACATTGTATAAAATTGAAGCTGCATAGGAATATACTGTTCATATGACTTAATGGAAAATCTCAATCAATTTTCCATAAAAGTCCTTTTTAAATATTTTTAGAAAATGTTATATTAGTTGCATATTAATTTCCTGTGGCCCCTGTAACAAATTATCAGCTTAACAAATAATCAGCTTAATTAACAAATTAGTGGCTTCAGACAACACAAATGTATTATTTTACAGTTCTTAAGGTCAAAGTATGAAATTAGGTCTTGCTAGGCTAAGATCAGGGTGTTGATAGGGCTGCTCCCCTTTTGAGAGACTCTAGAAAGAAAAAAAATCAACTTTTTTTTTTTTTTTTCGTTTTCCAGCTGTGGGAGCCTACCAATATTCTTTTATTCATGGCCCATTCCTGAATCTACAAAGCCAGCAATACTGGTAAGTCCTTCTCATACTACTATCTCTCTGGTTCTCTCTCTTCTGCCTCCTTCTGCTGATTGTAAGAATACTTGTGATTTTATTGAGCCCACCCATTTAGTCCAAGATAATCTCCCCATCTCCTAGTCAGCTGAACCTGCTACCTTACTTTTTGCATTTAATCTGACCTATTCATAGTCTCTGGGGATTAAAACATGGACATCCGTGGGAGATCACTACTCTGCCTACTACAGAGGCTGTCAAAAAAAAGTTTTAAAAATAATAAGGCAATATGCAGTGGGAAAGACCAGTTACTAAATTGACAAACATTCAGTAAATATTTGTTATGTGCAAACAATTTTATTAAGTATTCTAAAACATCAGAATGTACTATGCCTTGAAGAGCTAAAGGAAACAAAAGATACAAATATAAAAGAAACTGTAACACAGCAAATAAAAATAGTATAGTAAAATTTGGCTAAGTATGAGAAACAATTAATTTAATTTTTATTACTTCAAAGATTAAGATAAAGTCTACCCAAAAATGATATTCTAAAGATGTGTGGGTCTTTTTAAGGGAATAATAGATATGGAATAACAACAACAAAAAATTTCAGGTTGAGGGTAATAAATATATATGTATTAATGTGGTCAAGTAACCCATTACTCTGCAAGAAAAGTGTCATTCTGGGGCGCCTGGGTGGCTCAGTGGGTTAAAGCCTCTGCTTTCGGCTCAGGTCATGATCCCAGGGTCCTGGGATCGAGCCCCACGTCCGGCTCTCTGCTCAGCAGGGAGCCTGCTTCCCCTCCTGTCTCTCTGCCTGCCTCTCTGCCTGCTTGTGATCTCTGTCTGTCAAATAAATAAATAAAATCTTTAAAAAAAAAAAAAAAAAAAAAAAAAGAAAAGTGTCATTCTGGGGACATTTGATGTGTATGCTCAAATTACTCACTGTATTCTAGAATATCCATATTTGAATGCAGAAGACTTAAATTCAAATTGGGGCATTATGAATCGCCCTGTTGCCTTGGAAAATCACTCTCTCTCTCCAAGGAAAATAAAGCATGCTACCTATCCCTTAAGATTGATGTCATGACTACAAAATGAATCCGCTTTGTAAACTTTACAGTATTATGAATATTGGTTTGTGCTGTTAAAATTACAATAATTATGGTGAGCCTTAATTCTAGATTGAAGAATTAAGACTGTAATTTATGGATAACAAAAGTGTACTTTTGGTTTCCAAACTAGGAGTACTATGAAGTACTATAAGCATGTATTACAGAACTAAAAAGAATAAATCAAAGACTACTATGTGAAGGCTACAATAGAAGTAGAGGAAAAAGATGAGAATCCAGATTTGGATTAGGAATCAAGAACTTCACAGACAGATTTGCAGCTAATACATTACAGCCAAAGGCATCATAGGAACTGGTGACTGATTTGGAAGGGAATGGAAAGAAGAGCAAATCCATAACACTAAGGTGGTATTTAAAAACAAACAAAATGTGCAGATAAGCTTTTTGGTTGTGGTTTGGTTTGTTTGGTATGGATGAAAAAATGTTAAAGATACTCCATTACAAACCAGGCCAGAATGAGGTTATAATTGGAAATACAAATTTTGGCTCCCTCACCCATATAAGACCATGTTGTTTGGAGAATAACAGAGAAAGAGAATGGATAGGTAGATGAAACAGTAACTTTCTTTTGTCAATGTAACTCAAATTGTGTTACTGCTTGGAGTATGGGGCTCTGTCCTGTCTTAGCTGTGTTATAGTCGAATATTCATGTCTGCCATTGAAATGGTGGTATATATACATAGAGATAGTACCTACCATATTTGGTATAAATAAGTTTCAGAGACTCACTGTATATGTGCCTGTGTACTTAATAGCAATTATTATAGGCACCAATTATGTGCTTCTTTCCTATCAAACTAAATTTTGATTACAAGTTCCTTAAGGGCAAGAATGTGTCATTTTGTCTGGTGTGACCATTGCTTTGTATAGTGCCTGTCATATAGCACAAGCTCAGCAAATGTATGATTAATTATAGTGCTTTTCAGAAATTGTCTTATATATTATTTTTCAGGTAACTATCTCCTCCATAAATTGATAGAAGTCATCTCTAATCAATTTGGGCATGACCAGTTTTTCATTGCACAATGTTTTCAAATCCTTGGATCCCAATAACTGTTTTCTCAACTGAATTGAGGGCACATGACATTAAAAAAAGAAGCTGCTGTGTATATAGTCCCACTCTCAATATTACACCCAAATTACAAAATGGGCTTAAAATTCCTTAACAGTGACATATTTCAGAAGTCATGACTTAAAAAAAAATACACCAACATACATCATTAAAGTGATATGATTAAGTCTAGACTTCATCACCATCTAGCGATTGTCCTAACATATTGATTGTTATGGTTGGCGGTGTCAACTCTATACAAGGAAGGGAAGAGAAAGAAAGAAGTGAGAGAAAGAGAGAGAGGAAGGAAGGAAAATTCTTTCGGAACTTACTATTTTCATTTCCCACTTTCTACCCAAGCTGAAAAGCTTTTACTATTCCCATAGCATAACAAAATTTCTTTTTTTGGAATTGTATTTTTACAATTGTCTGTCATAAATTGTTATGGACACTGAATTCACAATGTATATTTTGTACCTCCTGGAGCTTTAAGTCATACTACAATATGGCCTGAAAATTAGGCAGATATTATGTTGGATAAACTGATAGATGATTCTTTCTTTGCACCTAAAAAGATAGCCAAAAACTATCAGTAGGAGAATTTTGCAAGAGATTCTTTCAGTTTCTATATGATAAAACATTTTCTTTCTACTTATCAGTGAGAGGTACCTAATGAAAAAGACAGAATGCCTGCCAGAGTCAACGAGACTCTTTCCCAAAGGAAATAAAAGAGAAGCAGATGATTGCTTGAATAAATTTTTAGAAACACTAGTCTTTTCATTTCATTTCATGGGAAATAAATGGAAAATAGCATTTCTAAGATACAATACTAAATAATGAACTCCTGTGACCATGCCAAACCCCCAGCAAATTGCACAGCCGGCAGGGAGGTGAAAAATAAGGGGCAGTGACAGTGGTGAGAAAATCACCACGTTTAGCATCAACATTTACTGGAAGAGGACCTTGACTGAAGTCAGAGTAGGTTATAGGTCTGTGACTGGTTCACAAACCCCATTGTGAAATGAACTGCCTAAATGTTACTTCACCCAGGCCAGTTTTACAAACAACATCATTGTTTGTTCTCAAGTCACAAAGTTTCGGTATCTTACCAGTCTGGCTCCCAGGTATGCCAAGGCTCAGAAAGATTAAAAACACCTATCGCCAGTTCAGTGACTGACTTAACAATAATCTGCTCATCTCTAGCCTGTCTACCTTTTAGTGATTATGAAGTTTCAGTCCTGTTGAAGAATACCTTGAAGAAAAGACTACTTCTCTACAGTTCATAACTTCCTTGGCTCCTTTCAGTTTTCTAAAATAATAGCCAAAGGACATAGAGAACATAATAGAAAGTCCCTTGCTTGAATGTCCATTGACATTAGAAGATGTCTAAGATCAATTTTCTCCTGGTTGCTTGTGATCTGAGATGATTTAAAAGGAATTATTATTTTTTTCTAAGTTGATTCTAATTATCTTAGTATCTTCAGAAAACAGTTGTCTAGGCATTAAATACTGGCAGTTATTAAGGTCAGCAATAGAAAGAATTTTTGAGGTTGCTGTTCATTTGTCTATAGTTTCTCTTGCTTTTAGAATTGATTTAGTTTACAATATAGAATCACATAAATTGACATTGTATTGTCAGTGGATTAACCTTCACAGTTCTCACATTTCTGCCATTCCATTTTTGTATATAAACACTTGGTTATCTTACTGAGGTTTTTATGAGGTTCAAGATGAAATTGTTTTACATAAAAAGTGCAACCAAATATAAATCCATTAAGCCTATAAGTATGTTTTATCTTGAAAATATATTGCAAATGTCACTTGTAAAATTATCTACCTAACTTTTTTTTTTCTAAAAGATTTATTGCTCTGATATCCTTTACATAGCATTTTCATTAGGCAACTTTGGGAATAAGTATCACTTAGTATAGCAGAAGTAGTATATACCCCTTAGTATCACCAAAACTTAGACACCACTGCCCAATTTTTAGGACCCTTAAATAAAGTGTGTACAGCACTTTAAAACCTTTAGACCGTTGCTACTCAGAGTGTGGTCTATGCACCAGCTGCAGAGGCTCCAGGATGAAACTTAGAAGTTCAGAATCTTTGGTCCCACCCCAAACTATTGAATCACTTCCATTTTAACAAGATTTTCCAGATAACTTTTATTTAATAGATTAAGGTTTGAGAAGCACTGCTTTAGGCATTTTATATCGCATCATGTTCCCCCAGAGTAAGGCAGCTACACTTCTTCTCTCATCCCTTTAAAAGACGATTTTGGAAAGACAAAATTTGGGACTGTAAGTAGGGAGGCTCCCTGATGGCATATCATAATGCTTGGAATCCACAGCTTCCTTTAGCCTGGATCACCAACCTATGGGAACTGTTTACCAGTATCCTCAATTCACTGGCCTCTAACAGAGGCAGTTTTTCCAAAGGCATGACTATCATTTCTTTTCTTCTTTTCTTTTCTCTCCCCTACCTCTTTAGATCTTTTTGGGGGGCACTATTCCAGCTAAACCTTCTCTTGGGTAGTAACCGTTGAGTACCATAATTCTGATACAACGTGTATAACATCAACTAATGACAGTTTTTTCTCTGTCTCCTTTTTAAAAGTGTCCTCCATTCTGGCTGGTGGGAATAAGCACTATTCTAGGCTCTGAGTGAGTCCCAGAAATTGGTATCTCTCATCCTTTCAGAGGGCTATTGTAGCCATCAGGCAGTGTGTTCACAACTTGGGCTTCTCAATATTCAGTTGAGTATATCATGAGGGACTCACTCTGGATCTTAGAGCTCTTTCCATGCAGCTTTCTTTCTTTTGTGTTCTTCCTTGTGAACTCTCATGGCCTTGGTCTTCTTGGACTCTCAGTTCTGTCCCCTGACCAAAGAGGCACTGCCAGGCTTCCCTTGGCTTTCCCTTGCTGCCTTGTTGTTAGAAATACTCTCAGGGCAATAAATTGGGGTCTACCCTCTCCACTCCCTTCTCCACCCTCATCTGCTACTTCTCTTTCAAGGATCATGGTTTTTGGCTGCTTGATATCCAATCTCTTGAATCTCATTCCTAGAAGATTTTAGCAATTGGCTCTGATGAGATTCAAGATATAAGACCCCAAAATATGACACTTTAGCATATTTTTTATTTTAAGCAGAAGGAATTTAAGAAATGGTAGATGTAGGAAGTACTCTCTGACCTTCTTTTTTGAAGCAGACTCTTAAACACTGACATGAGAGGTACCCTGCCTATACTCAGAGGAAAGGAACATCCTTATGCCCAAAGAGGGAGCAATGCAAAGAGAAATCTGAAACAATAGGTTTTGCTGGTTTCCCAAAGTTTAGTACACTTAGCTCATATCCTCAGTACTATCACATTTTCCACTCTTCATCAAAGTTAGCATAAAAGTGCTCTGGTTTAAATATTTCTTTGGGTCGGGGCACCTGGGTGGCTAAGTCAGTTAAGCGTCAGACTCTTGATTTCAGCTCAGGTCTTGAGTTCAAGTGTTCAAGTGTTCCACACCCAATGTGAAATCTATTTAAATAAATACTTCTTTGGGACTTCATTTCCTTATGAAGACTTCTGTGTCAACTTCACTGTATATATTTTTCTTTTGCTCTCTTTTACTTCAAAGACCTAGGTAAGAGCCTAAGACAGAAGAAGGATATTTTTCTCTTCTATAGATCAATGTAATCTACTCCTGGCATAATTGTTGGTGATTGCAGTATCCATGAAGATAATCCCAATATTCTTTTAGTTAATTTTATCCTCTTAAAATGCATATGTATTCATATCATTCTTAAAATTTTACACTGGCCTTAATTTTACTAAAAAATAGCTAAAATTTTTACAATGATGTATAAGTAAGGTGGCCATATAATTTATTATTATAAACCAAAACACTTTGAGAATAAAATAAGACAATGGACAATCATGCTGCGAAAATAGGCAAAACTGTCTCTTCTGGGGAAAAAAGAATATAACTTTAGTCAAATGAGGTCTTTACCAACAATGCCCTGCATGAGTGACTTCTAACACACCCTTTGATATCCTCTACACACCTCTTCCCACAATCTGTTCAGGTACACTAGCTTCTTTGTTCTTCCTCAAATACACTAACAGTTAGGGACTCTACACTGGCTAGTTCTCTGTCTGGACTGCTCTCTCCCCAGATCTTCCTTCATTTCATCTGAATCTTTCACAAGGGAGGCCATCCCTAGCAACTCAATAAAAATAACAAACCTACCTCTGAACTCAGAACCATCCATATTCCTTATCCTATATTTTTTTTTCCCTGCAGTAACTTTCATTTCAGAAAAAGAAACTGTTATTGAGTTAAAAACAAAAACCGACTACAGACACCATTGTCCTTTAGAGAACTGATGCAATTTTGCCATCAGAGACGCTTGTTCATTCGTTCTTTAATTTAGGGAAAACACCTGCTTGATCTCAGTGGAGACAAAGACCGTTTGTCTTCTTGGGTGACTTGGAGAACAAAGGAAAAAGAAAAAAGTTAAATTTCCTTACTATACAACTTATAACCTAATGACAAGTGCTTGAGACAGGCAGAATGACCTTCCTCAGGAACTCAAGCACCTTGATGTCAATACTCTGCTAACGGCAAAAGGCCATCTTAGCTTAACATTATCCTAACCTCCGGGACCCTGTAAGTCTCCTTTTACATAGAAAAATTCCATTGGAAACTTCCTTCATCTCTACCCACACCCACCAAGATATATGTTAGCAATTATCTTCCAAATATATGGCACACTGATCTACATCTGAAGGGTCTAATGACTAAGGTTTTACTAAACACTAATAAGTGACATTTTCCTAACAATAGCTAACCCCACAAGGTTCTGGAAGCCTTTCTTCCAAATTCCTTAGAGGCTTATGTTATCCCTAAATCCCTTCCAACTTGAAAGTGTGTAACCAGCCAGTCCTCAAGACCCCAGTGCAGCTCTTTCTGTCTGTGGGTCCTGTCCCCATGCTTTAATAAAACCACCTTTTGGACGATGCCTGGGTGGCTCAATTGGTTAAGCATCTGCCTTTGACTCAGGTCATGATCCCAGGGTCCTGGGATCAAGTCCCTCATTGGACTCCTTGCTTGGCGGGGATCCTGCTTCTCCCTCTGCCTGCCCTTACTCCTGCTTGTGGTTTCTTCCTCTAACAAATAAATAAATATATATTTTTTAAAAACCACCTTTTTCATCAAAGATGACTCAAGAATTCTTTCTTGACAGTCTGCTCCAAACCTTAACATTTTCATATCATTGTTCATAGTCAGGCCCAAGGATGATATAAAGAGAATGCTGAATTTCTTTGCACGATAATGAAAATTGACTTTCTACAAGCCATTGAAGTAAAAAGCTGAATGAGAATCTACAGTGGTAGAACTTTTAGAAATATCTACTCTATAGAGAGAAGAGTGATTAAGGTCTTTGCGCAGTAATGTCTAATATTAAATGTGAAGTTCTTCCTTTTTTGTGTCTCAGTAATGGAGCTACCTTTGGGCATTAGCCTCCAAAGGGTGGTATATCCCTTCTGAAAACCACAGTGTTTCAAGAACGAGTGAAAAAGGTCAGGGCTCCATATTGGTAATAAAATAGTCAAGGAGAGAAGTGGATCATTTGAGCTGTCAGGAAGAACTGACTTTGAAATTGGTCAGAAAAGACTAGTGGGGTCTGAATTCATTTATTCCATCTGGGTTATCCCTGCCTTTGATTCTATTTGAGCTATTTTATTACTCTATTTAAAAAAAACTGATGATAACACAAATAATTCCTGTTTATAGAAATAAAAATTTGTTGCATCCAGTAGAAAGCAACTAATTATAGATTGTTGTTAGACCACTTTTTTAATCTATTTGTTAGCTTATGTTAGCATATCTTTATTGCATCCAAATTACTTAAATTCTCCTTTGATTCAGTAAGAACATCTCACTAGTTCCCTCACCAATAAATAAAATATTTGACATCTGTTCACTTTAAATTTCTAGAAAGCCACAATTTTAATCTAAAAAAAAAAAGAGTTTTGTTTTGTTTGTTTGTTTGTTTTTAACAGAGCAAAGACTATCAGCAACTGGGCTACTTTGGGAAACCCTGGAGTTCATCTGAATTAAGAAAAATGTGAAAAATAATTCCTATACCCTCCAAAACTTATCAGAAGAAGTTTGCCTGGGAAAAGATAAAAGGAGAACATAGGGGTTGTTACAGTTTAGTGAGTAAAGACGTACAAAATGCACAGCAATCCATTCTGCATGCTAGATGTCGAAAAGTCTTAATCCCCCTTAATCCCACTGCAGTTCTTATCCTGTCACTGTTTTTCACTTATCAAATATTTCTAAGTGTTCTATTATTTCTGTTTTAGTGTTTTTTACTGTGCAAAGTCTTAAAATCTTAGCTGTTCCTCAATAACCTCGATCAAGGTTGGCAAACTTTTTCCATAAAGTGACAGATAGTAAATATTTTATGCTTTACAAGCCATATGGTCTCTGTCACAACTATTCAGCGCTGCTTTTGTAACACAAAAGCAGTCACAAACACTACATAAACAGATGAGTTCCAATAAAATTCCAATGAGTTCCAAAATTGTATGTACGAAAGCAGGATTGGGTTGTGGACCATAGTTTGCCAACTACTGAGATAGATTATGATTGATTTACTCAAGACCTTATTATAAAACTATCAAAGTCATAATTATTTAGAACTTAATGAATTTTAAATTATTTAATAGAATATAACATTTTACTTTTTATCATTCTAATGGGAAAAATATGTGTAGGTAAAAACGATTGTAAAGAAGGTTTACTAATGGCTAATAAGTATTTTTTAAATTATCTAATAACATTGTCAGGACCATGGCAATTCAAGTATAAATGATAGATTCCTAAATATTGCTTAAAACAACAAGGAATTTGGTCAAAACTATAGAAGAAGTAAATGTCCTAGAGAAGGATATACAAAAAATAATCAACTCTGAGACTCTAAAATTGAAGTAAAATTTCAGTCCACTTCTTTCTCATCATGGCATCAAAACTCAAGAATTTGAATCAAGAGATAGTACTGTTGTGTTACAGAGAACAGAGCAAAGGCAGTAGCAATGCCAGAATGGGCCCGTTCCATGTCTTTGCCCTTGAAGCCTCAAAAATTCAGTTTCAAGATAAGGAGTGGATAGCAAGATCCCTTGGGAGTTGTGTCTGGTAGGATAACAGAGATACAAACCCCTAGTCTGCTCCCAGAAGACAAACCAGGAGTATCTAGCAGCTAACGACAGTAAAAGTAAAGAGAGTATTTGGTGATCCATGAGGTCATGTGGTTTTATGAGGAGATGCAAAGACAATTTTCAAGTCAACAACAACAAAACAAAAAAATTCTGGTTTTCATGTTCCAGTCCCCTGAAAAGTCAAAGGGAGCTCCATTCAAAATTTGGTTTACATTGAGACTGATGATGCCACACACATACACACAAGGTATGGAAAAATTGTTTTATATAATTGAAGCCTCTGGGGAGTGTAGGGCAGCCTCTTAAGCTGGTCTAAGATGGCTTAAGAAAGCAAAAAAAAAAAAAAAAAAAATGAGAGAGAGAGAGAGAGAGACTTGCCTGGGTTTTTATTGCAGTTATGGGACAGAGCTGGAGTGGGGTTCACATGCAAGAAGAGGTTTAAATGGTTTGAATCTGCCACTTGTGTCAAAGAAGGGCAAAGCCAGTCCTTCTGACCAGCTTGATCAGATGTGGGAGACCAGGGGAGGGGGGGGATAAGGCTTAAAGTTGTCAACAGTCAGACATCAAAAAATGGAGTAAAACTCCTCATTGTACATGTGAATACACCCCATACCACTATTGTAACTTAAATGATCCATATCCCAATTGAAAACACATATAAGGAAGAACAGAAAAAATATATCCTAACTTTATGTCACAGAGACATTCATAACTAACAATTTAGCATATGATTCTGTATCCATAGTTTTCAAACTTAGCTAGATATTGAAATCAGCTTAGGAACATTAAAATATTGATACTTTTATCTCCCCTCCAGAAAGTCTGATTGAATTGGTCTGGATTACAGTTGTGATAATAAGATTTTTATAATCTCTCCAGGTGATTCTAACATGCAGCCACTGTTAATCACTGTTAGAAGGTGTGTGTGTGTGTCTGTGTAATAAACATGGATCAAACTACTCATACTGTTTATGAACACTTTTCATTTAATATACAACCAAACACATTTCCATGCTCATAAGTGCAGATCTACAGCATTATTACAAAGTCTACCTATTACTTTACTATGGTTATACTATAATTTCTGTCATAACAATAACTCTTGTGTGGTGTTTACATTATATCCAATTTATTTTGCTTATAAAAATACTTATGAACATATTTTTTATACACCTCCTTGCTCATTTTTATGATTCCTGATGAAAATTTTCTTGAAATATAATTTTTGGCTTAAATAGTATACATATGTTTAAGGTTATTGATCCATCATCCCTCCAGCAGAAAATGAGGTTGTATATTATTCTATTACTCCACTATGCTGGATATTATCTGTCTTTCTTAAATCTTTGCCTGAAGTTAGAAATAAAAATATAACACATCTAAATTTATCAACTTTTTGCTTTTATGACTTCAGTATCATGCTTCACAAAGTATTTTTTGCAAATGGTTTATGTACATAATCAGCCATGTTTTTAACATTTTGTCTTATTTTTGATATTTAATATAACCCATTTGAAATGTATTTTGGGACAGGTATATTCTTATACACATAAAATCTTTAACTTCATTTTCTCTTTATTTACCCAAATCAGTTATTCAATCATCCTCCATTTCTTACCTCATGAAACTCATTTCTAAAGTGAGGACATAATACCTACTTCACATAGTTTCAGAATGGACTAAATGAGTTATTACATATTAAGCATTTAAAATAGTACATGACATATAATAAATACTCAGCATGTCATCACTATAATTTTCATGATCATCATCATGACCACATTTCTGTTATAACTTGGGTATATTTCTTGGCATTGGATAATGTGTTTACCTTGCCCCAGTACCCCACTATTGTAGCTTTGACATGGATGTAGCTTGACATGGATATTTTTAGTAACTATTTGTTAAAATTATTTTGGTGATTCTCACGTCTTTATTCCATTGGAAAAACATTAAAAATTTTACTGTCAAATTGAAAGGAAAAATTTTATTCTGGTTTTTATTTTGATTGAGTTAAACATATGAGTCAATTAGAGCAAGATTCATAATTGTTTATTCTTTCTACCTAGTAGAATGGAATGCCTCTAACTATTGTCAAGTATCTTTTTATGTCTTTCTGTAAATTCATGCAGTTTTCTTCAGAGAGGTTTTGCATATTCTTATTAAGTTTATTGCTAGGAATTTTACATTTTTATTGGATTGTCAAAGGGTTATTTTTTCTAACTGGTTATAGTTATTGTATATAGGTGGCAGCTTTTCTGTATTTATTTGCAAGTGACTTCTTCACCGAACTCCCTGGATAGCTTTAATTCAAGGACATTATAATTCAAGACTTCTCTTTGTATCAAGGATGCCTTCTGTAGCAGCTAAATCTTCATTCTAAATTAGTATGGGATTGAGAAGGAGGACTGGGTCAGAAGATAAACATATCTCCTCAGTTTCACCTTTAGGATTAAAAACCATACTATCCCTTTTATTTGTGGAGTGCGTACTCTTCTTTTACAGACTTAAATACTAGCAGTGACTAATCATAAAAAATTTTAGCTAAGAGCAACTAATAAAATATTAAACATAGCCTTAAGTTAAAAAATTAACTACCAACATCCTTTTACCCTAATAGTCATAATAAGTGTATCCCTAAACTTTATTCTTTCTAGTATATTTTTGAGTAAGGTAGTTACCTGAACGTGTACTCCAATGGACTGCTGGAGGTGCCCCAAGGGGATGTTCCATATCAATATTATCTTATATAATAGCACTCTAATTTGCTTTTTCACTGTTTTGACATTTACAATAATTATAAAAAATTGATACTAAAAACAGCTGCTACCCTAACATGAATCAAGTGGTATCAATCCACCAGTAGTCCTTGCATTCCTTGCCATCATGCACTTGAAGATAAAACAAAAAAAACAATCTCAATTATGAAGTAGTAAAAATTCCTGTTATTAAATCAACCCTGTATATACATATGTAAGTATTGAGGTATAGTTGACACACAATGTCAGGTTAGTTTCAGGTGTACAGTATACATTTTGACAGCTCTACACATTATGCTATCCTTGCCACAACTGTAACTACCATCTGTCACCATGCAACACTATTACAGTACCACTGACTATATTCCCTATGCTGTACCTTTCATCCCAATGACTTATTAATTCCATAACTAGAAGCCTGTACCTCCTACATTCCTTTACCCATTTTGCCTATTTTCCCACCCTCTTCCCCTCTGGTTACCATCAGTTCTCTTACTGTTTCTGCTAATTAACAGTTAAGGTATCTTTCTATAACATATATTTGCTTTTCTTTGACTTATTTCACTTAGCATAATACTACCCTCTAGGTTCACCCATGTTCTTGAAAATTGTCATTCTCATTATTTTTAATGGCTGAGTAGTAATATTCCATTCTGTATGTATATAGATGTTTGTGTTTTGTGTGTGTATATATCACTTCTGCCTTTTCCATTCATCTCTCGATGGACACTTGTGTTGCTTCCATATTTGACTATTGTAAATAATGCTGCACTAAACACAGGGATGCATATATCTTTTCCAATTAATGTTTTTATTTGAATAAATACCTAGGAGCAGAAGCACTGAATCATATAGTATCTATTTTTGCTTTTAATTTTTTTAAGGAATGCCCATACTGTTTTCCAGATTAGCTACACCAATTTACATTCCAACCAATACTGCATGAAGGTTTCCTTTCTCTCCACACCCTCACCAACATATTATTTCTTATGTTTTTGATTCTAGCCATTCCAACAGGTTTAAGGTGATATCTCACTGTGGTTTTAATTTTCATTCCCCTGATGTTTAGTGATGTTGAGCATTTTTTCTTGTGTCTGTCATCTCTTTTGGACAAATGTCTATTCAGTTCCTCTGCCTATGTTTTAATCAAATTATATGTTTTTTTTTCCTTTTGCATTGAATTGTGTAAGTTGTTTTTTTTTTTTTAAGATTTTATTTATTTATTTGACAGATAGAGATCACAAGGAGGCAGAGAGGCAGGCAGAGAGAGAGGAGGAAGCAGGCTCTCCGCAGAGCAGAGAGCCTGATGTGGGGCTCGATCCCAGGACCCTGGGATCATGACCTGAGCCGAAGGCAGAGGCTTTAACCCACTGAGCCACCCAGGTGCCCCTGTAAGTTGTTTATATATTTTGGATATTAATCCCTTATCAGACATAACATTGTAAATATCTTCTGCCAGTCAGTATGTTGCCTTTTTGTTTGGTTGACGGTTTCCTATGTTATGTGAAAGGTTTTTGTTTGTTTGTTTGTTTGTTTGTTTAATTCCAATAGTTTAATTTTGTTTTTGTTTCCCTTGCCAAAAGAGACATATCTAGAAAAATAATTCTATAACTGATGTTCAGGAGATTACTATGATTTTGCAAGGAGTTTTATGCTGTCACGTTCCACATTTAGGCCTTTAATTCACTTAGTGTTTACTTTTGTGAATGGCATAAGAAAGTAGTCCAGTTTCACTCTTTCACATGTAGCTGTCCAGTTTGCCCAGCACTATTCACTGAAGAAACTGTCTCTTCCCCATTGTATATTCTTGCCTCATTTATTGCAGGTTAATTGACCATTTAAGTGTGAGTTTCTTTCTGGGTTTTCTATTCTGTTCCATTGATCTATGTGTCTACTTCTGTGCCAGTACCATACTGTTTAGATTACTATGACTTTGTAGTATATCTTGAGGTCTGGAATTGTGATACTTCTAGCTTTGTTCTTTCTCAAGGTTGCTTTTGCTATGTGAGGTCTTCTGTGGTTCCACATAAATTTTGGTATTATTCTAGTTCTGTGAGAAATGTTATTGGTATTCTGATAGGGATTGCATTGAATCTGTATATCGTTTTGGGTAATATGGACTTTTTTAAGATTTTTTTTTTATTTATTTGACAGATAGAGTGAGAGAGAACAAGCAGGGGAAGCAGTGGGGAGAAAGAGGGAGAAGCAAGCTCCCCACCAGCAAGGAGGCTGATGTGGGGCTCGATCCCAGGAACCTGGGATCATGACCTGAGCCGAAGGAAGATGCCTAATAATCTGAGCCACCTAGGCACCCCAATACAGATATTTTAACAATATTCATTCTCCCAGTCCATGAGCATGGCATGTGTTTTCATTTGTGTCAACTTTGATTTCTGTCATCAATGTTTCAGAGTTTTCAGGGTACAGGTCTTTTATCTCCCTGATTAAGTATATTAGTATTATGCATATTCCTAGATATTTTATTCTTTTTGGTATAATTGTAAATTGTTTTCTTAATTTATCTTTCTACTGCTTTCTTATTAGTGTATAAAAACATAACCAATATCTTTGTATTAATGTTGTATCCTGAAACCTTCTTGAATTCATTTATTACTTCTAATAGTTTGTTTTTGGTGGCATTTTTAGCAATTTCTATAAATAGTATCATATCATTGACGAGCAGTAAAATTTTACTTCTTCTTTACCAGTTTCAATGCCTTTTATTGCTTTATGTTATCTAATTGCCGTAGCTAAGACTTATGTCAAATAAAAGCGGTGAAAGTGGGCATCCTTGTCTTGTTTCTGTCCTTAAAGGAAAAGCTGTTTTTCACCATGAAGTATGTTAGTTGTGGGTTGGTCATATATTGGCCTTTATTATGTTGAAGTATGTTCCCTCTAAATCCACTTTTGTGAGTATTTTTATCATGAGTGGATGTTGAATTTTGTCAAATGCTTTTTCTGCATCTATTAAAATGATCATATAATTTTTAGCCTTCTAATGGTACATCTCATTGATTGATTTGTGGCTACTGAACCATCCTCAGATCCCTGGATAAATCCCACTTGATCATGGTGGGTAATTTTTTTAATGTGTTGTTGAATGCAATTTGTTAATAATTTCTCGAGGATTTTTACATCTCTATTCATCAGGGATATTGTCCTACAGTTTTCCTTTTTTATAGTATGTTCGGTTTTGGTATCAGGGTAATGCTGGCCTCTTAGAACATATTTAGAAGCTTTCTTTCCTCTTCTATTTCTCAAAATAGTTTGAGGAGCATAGGTATTACTCTTCTTTAATTCTTTGGTGTGAGTCACCTGTGAATCCATCTGGTCCTGACCTTTTGTGTGTTAGTAGTTTTTTGATTACAGACTCAATTTCATTTCTAGTAATTGCTCTGTTCATATTTTCTATTTCTTCTTGATTCAGTTTTGGAAGATTGTATGTTTCTAGGAATTTATCCATTTCTTCTAGGTTGTCTAATTTATTTACATATAATTTTTTGTGGTAGTCTATTATAATCCCTTGTTTTTCAGTGGTGTCAGTTTTTACTTCTATTTCATTTCTGATTTTTATTTGTGTCTTCTTTTTTTCTTGATAAGTCCAGCTAAAAATTTATCAATTTGCTTATCTTTTCAAAGAACCAGTTCTCAGTTTCATTCATCTTTTTTTATTTTTGTGTGTGTGTCTATTTAATTAATTTGTACTCTGATCTTTAGTATTTATTTCCTGCTACTTACCTTGGGCTTTGCTCTTTTTCTAGTTCCCTTAGGTGTAAGGTTAGATTGCTTGAAATTTTTCTTGTTTCTTGAGGTAGGCCTACATCACTCTATATTTATTTACCTTTCAGAACTGTTTTCCCTACATTCTAAAAATTTTGGACTGTTGTGTTTTCACTTTAATTTATATTTCTGTATTTCTTCTTTAATTTCTTTATTGACCAATTCATTGTTTAGGATCATGCTATTTAGCCTTCACATGCTTATGTGTGTGTTTTTTGTTTTTTTTTTTCCCCCTTCTGATTGATTTCTAGTTTCATACTGTAGTGGTCAGAAAAGATGTATGATTTCAAGCTTCTTAAAATTACTGAGACTGGTTTTGTGGGCTTAACATATCATCTATTCTAAAGAACTTTCCATGTGCACTTGAAAAGAGAATGTGTGTTCTTTTGTTTTGGGAAATTTATATATATGTTATGTTATTCTGGTCTTCTAGGTCATTCAGAGACAGTTTCCTTACTGATCTTCTGCCTGGATGACCTATTCATTTATGTAATTTGTGTGTTAAAGTCCCCTACAATTATTGTGTTACTGTCAGTTTCTTCCTTTATGTCTGTTAAGATTTGCTTTATGTATTTAGATGCTCTGTTGTAGGGGATAAAACAATTGTTATATCTTCTTGTTGGATTGATTCCGTTATCATTTTGTAATGTCTTTCTTTACCTCTTGGTACATTCTTTGTTTTAAGGTCGATTTTATAAACATATTGCTACCCTGGCTTTTTTTTTTTTTACCTTAATTTGCATAAAATATCTTTTTCCATGCCCTTACTTCTAGTCTGCATGTGTCTTTAGGTTTCATTTGAGTGTCTTTTCATCAGCATATAGATAGGTCTTATGTTTTTATCTATTCTGCCACCCCACATCTTTTGATTTGAGCATTTAGAACATATGCATATAAAATAATTATTGATATGTAGGTACTTATTGACATTTTATTAACTGTGTTCTGTTTTTGTAGCTCTGTTCCTTTCTTCTTCTCTTGCACTCTCTCTTTGTAATTTCCTTCCTGAAGTGTTATATTTGACTGTCTTTCTCTTTATTTTTTGTGTATCTATTATAAGTTTGGGTTTAAGGTTCACATATAAAATCCCAAGTATATGCTAGTTATATTAAGTTGATGATCCTTTAAGTTCAAACACATTCTAGAAGAATCCTTTTTATACTCTACATTGTATATATAAGTTGTCATATTTTACATCTTCTTATTCATAATTTTATTATGTCTAATTATGGCCTTTTTTCCACTTAGAGAAGTCCTTTTACTCTTTCTTGTGGGTAGAGACAGGCTAAGAAATATGTACCATTAGGAGCTTTAGGATCTATTTGCATTTTGAATATTTCTATCTATTGATGACCTTCATAAGAACATACTACCTAAAATAGTGTTTCTTGAGATATGAGTCAAAAAGCAAGAAATTTAGAAGATTAGAATGACCTTTAACCATAAATTCCCAATTTCCGTAAGTAGAGCAGAACACTGGTTTACTGGCTGGGAAAACCTGAAGTGAAGAGTTCAGAGACAAAATCCTCAGAAGGTGCTTTGGTTTTTTGTTTTTTTTGTTTTGTTTTGTTTGTTTTGGGGATTTTTTTGTTTGTTTGTTTGTTTGTTTTTCCCCATTTCTCAGTCTTCTCCAACTCAGTAACTCAGTTGCTCAAACTTCTTTCTCTTCTCCACATCTAGTATCTGAGCAAGTCCTTCAACATTGACTACAAATTCTATTTCTTTTTTTTTTTTAAGATTTTATTTATTTATTTGACAGTCAAGAGATCACAGGTAGCCAGAGAGGCAGGCGGAGAGAGAGGAAGGGAAGCAGTCTCCCTGCTGAGAGCCTGATGGGGGTGGGAGGGCCTCAATCTCAGGACCCTGGGATCATGACCTGAGCCGAAGGCAGAGGCCTTAACCCACTGAGCCACCCAGGTTCCCCTACAAACTCTATTTCAAACATATCCACATCTCCAGAGCCCTGTTGCCACTACACCAGTATAATGCATCACTGTATTTCTGGATAATGGTTATGTTCCCTTTACTAATCTTCAACTCTTGCCTTTATCCAATTTATTTTCCTCAAAGAAATCAGAAAAAAAAATCTTTTTTTAAAATGAAAATCTAGGGGTGCCTGGGTGGCTCAGTGGGTTAAGCCTCTGCCTTCGGCTCAGGTCATGATCTCAGGGTCCTGGGATCGAGCCCCACATCGGGCTCTCTGCTCAGCAGGGAGCCTGCTTCCCCCTCTCTCTCTGCCTGCCTCTCTGTCTACTTGTGATCTCTCTCTCTGTGTCAAATAAATGAACAAAATCTTAAAAAAAAAAAAATGAAAATCTAACCTATTCATTTGTTTGCTTGCAATTTTTCTATAGATTACCATTGAAAGGCACTAGAATAAAATTTAACTTTTTGATCATCCTAGATAAGGTTTATCAATTTAATTTTTTTCCCCAAAGAATAATCATGGGGTAATTTTCTCTATTAGTTTTCTGTTCTTGATTTTATTGATTTCTGGTCTTATTTTCATTATTTCCTTCCTTGTGCCTTCAATCTAATTTGCATTACTTTTTCTACTTTCTTAAAATTGAAGTTTAGATCATTAGTTTGATACTTTTCTTCATTATAGATTAAGGCTTTAATTCATAAATCATCTTCTAAGCCCTGTTTTAGCTATATCTCATAAAATTTTATATATTTAATTTTAATTCATTAAAAATTGTTCTTAATTTTATGACTTTTTTATTTGACCCATGGGATATTTTAAAGTATGTTGTTTAATTTCCACATATTTGGGAATTTTCAAGATAACTTTCTGCAATTAATTTTTAGATTATTTCCACTATAGTCAAAGGACGTTCTTTGCATTTTAATATTTCTAATATGTCAAGGTTTGTTTCTGGTCTACTTAACTTGTATTTTATGTGCACTTAAAAAGACTATGTGTTTTGCTGTTTGGGATAGAGTGTTACATAAATATCAATCATCTCTCCTAATAACCATAATGATATTTCATATACTTGTTCAGTTGATCACTGATAAAGAGAGTATTGAAATCTCCAATTATAACTATGAATTTATCTATTTCTCTTCTCAGATTTTTGTATTTGTTTTACTTTATATGTTTTGAACCTCTCTTATGTGTGTAAACTTTTAGGACTATTATGTTTTCTTGATGAATTGACCCCTTCATTGAAATGTAATACTCTTCTTTATTCTGGCAATATTCCTTGTGGTGAAGTTTATTTTTTCCAGTATTAATATAGTCACTCTAGATTTCTTTTACTATATTGCTTTAGATTAAAAAAAAAAAAACTACTTTTCATTTATTCTTTCCTACTCCCCAAACCCCCCACATTGCCTCTCAACTGAGACAAACCACAAGAGACTCTTAATCTCACAAAACAAACTGAGGGTTGGGGGTGTAGAGGGAGGGCGGTTGGGTTATGGACATTGGGGAAGGTATGTGATATGGTGAGTGCTGTGAAGTGTGTAAACCTGGTGATTCACAGACCTGTACCCCTGGGGCTAATAATATATTATATGTTAATAAAAAAATAAAAAATTATTAAAAAACTATTTTTCAATTAAATTTAAAGTAGGTTATTTGGAGATAATATCTAATCGGGTCTCTGTCTTTTATTAGGTGTGTTTAGAGTATTTATATTTAAGTATTTATTAATATGACCGTATTAAAATGTCCATCTTCCTCGATGTTCTCTGTTTGTTTTGTCTCTTGTCTTGTCCCTTACCACCTTTCTGCCCTCTTTTGCATTGATGAGTTTTTATGATTTTATTTTTCTCCATTATTGGCTTGTTACTCATACATTTTATGAAAATAGCTTTTGCTTTAGAATCTACAATATCTATTTCTTTAATTAATTAAAGTAAAGTGCAATAAGTTAGCTGGTAACCTGTTATATAGTCATAGAAAACTGATACTTTCTATATATTGTAAGGACCTTATGCAGTATATTCTCAATTCCTCCCTTCCATCTTTTGTAATATCATTGTCGTATATTTTACTTTCATAAATGCTATCCATTCACAATAAATTGCTACTCCTTTTGTTCTGGTAGTTCTATAGCAATTTAATTTTTTTTTAAGTTTTATATTTATGTTAATTTATGTCACTCCCAGTGCCCTCCATTTCTTTGACTTGATCCATCATCCCTTCAGCAATGTACATTGGGCCTCAAAATCTGTGTTTTCTATTATTCTTCAACAGGTTACCACAAACAGTGACTTAAAACAATACCCACTTGGGGAACTAAATAGAGGTATTATTTGCATGGTATTGTAAATAAACCAAATGCCATTAAATTGTATATTTCAAATGGTTAATTTTATATTATGTAAATTTTACCTTAAAAAAAAAATACCATTGTTGGAGCCAAGGGTTTTTATTCCCTCACGGAGTTGCTTAGAGCCTATTCAACTGAAGGTGATAAAAACAAAACAAAACAAAACACATTCATTTATGGTCTCATAGTTTCTTCAGTAAGAAGTCCAGATACAGTGCCTGCTTACGGTCATGAGGCTGAAATCAAGTTTTGGCCAGGGCTGCAGTTTCATCTGAGGCTTTGGGTCCCCTTTTATGCTCATTCAGGTTGTTAACAGAATACACTTTTTTTTTTTTAATTTCAATTTTTTAATTGAAATTCAATTAACCAAGGTATAGGACATCATTAGATTTTGATGTAATGTTCAATGATTCATTAGCTGAATATAACCCCTAGTGCTCATTATACCATGTGCCCTCTTAATTCCCATCACTCAGTTACCCCATTTCTTACGATTGCAGGACTAAGTTTCTTACTTTCTTGTTAACTGGGGGTCATTCTCAGCAATTGGAAGTTCCTGTCATTCTCAGCAAACTGTGGCAGCTTGCCCCTTCAAAGTCAACATGAAAATCCCTCTGACTTCAGGATGTTGAGGGACATCTTAACATTCTGCCTATCACCTTACATTTAGCTACAGTGCACCAAAGGCTTCATGTAGTGCTTATTTCTTGTGCTTAGGATGGGATGAGTTTGGTAGTTTTTGGTTTTGCTTTGTGTTTCCTCAACATCTGTTTCATCTACAGCTTACAGCTTTCCTTTCAACTATACTTCACAGAAGGTCTTTCTCCGTGCTCTTGAATCTCCTCCAGCCGTGGACTACTGTTACTTACAAATTGGATTATTAAACTGCTGGTGAAGGGGAAAGGAGTAGTTTTCAGTTGTGCTGGTTTAGCCTTCATTGTAGGTAAATACGACATCCCTGATTTTTGGCGGTGGAGCATTTTTGGCGCCTTGCCCATGCCCATCAGTTGTAAGATAATTCTGATTATTTTGGCCCCAAATATATTCCTGCCCCTTCCCCAAAGGTAAAAAAGATTACTTTCTATTCTTTTCTCTAGCTGGAAAGAGTCTTCTCTTGACTTTAAAGCTTTGGTTTCACAGGGGAGAAAGAATTTGGATGATGTATATTTCTTTCCCAGGCATGAACCAGAAAACCAGAGTTTTTCTTGGGTCCTTTGCCTTCACTTTTTGTCATGAGCTCTCACATAGAGGTCTCTGGGAACGAACCTGTGTGATTGTGCAAATTCCTCGTGTGTGTGTGTGTGTGTGTCTTCTGGTACTTTTATACTCTCGCATGTACCCATACTCAACACGTGGTAACTTATTAAAAATTTTAGCTGTGTTCTTATTGGCCTTCAAAGTATTCTGTATTTGCTCTAGGTAAACAAGTGCTAACTTCCTGTATCTCTTTGGAGGTGTCTCCCTTTTCGTAGCGATTGGCTTAGTTGGTTACCCTGCAACCACAGCTCTTGGATAAGGTCAAGAAAATTTGCAATCTTGTAGGTTATCTGAAACAATATTTCTGTAAATATGGAAGCAATATTCTTTGGATTTTTATTTATTTTTTAAGATTTTATTTATTTATTGGGGAGAATGAGTAAGAGAGAGCATGAGCAGGGTGAGGGCAGAAGGAGAAGGACGTTCCCAGCTGAGCAGGGACCCCTAGGTCAGGCTCAGTTCCAGGACTCCAAGATCATGACCTGAGCTGAAGGCAGATGCTTAACTGACTGAGCCACCCAGGCTCCCCATTCGTCGGCTTTTTATATTCAAAGAAACCCTATTGACTTTTGTTGTTACTATTGTACATCTTCCTTAAAAATAATTCTCATGAAGACAGTGGGAATACCTCTTTTATTCACCAAGCCTAACCCTTATTTTGTGACTACTATGTATTTGTTGAATAAAGCAATGAATATATAAACAAATGAATAAGGAAATGAATGAGTTACATAAGGGAGATTTAGCAGAAAGTTAACAGAAAAGAAGACCGAATTAGAAAACTTGCAGCAATTTAGTATACCAGTCATGTCTAGTATAGACCCATATAATTGGCAAGAACTCTGTATAAAACAATGCATCTTCCTAAAAGATGAAGCTTGTAGGATCAGGAAAGCAGTCAGTCACTTTCTCATAAAACTGGCTGTCATAGAGAATGAATCTTCCTTATGGAGTCCCAGTACCTTGTGAGACAAAAAAGAAAATTGGGACCCTAAATACCATGAAGAAAACTTGTAGGATGACTAGGTATTTATATATTGTTGAATACATATAGATTCAACCCTTGAGAGAACACTGTGTAGTGGTTGCTGTAGCGAGATCACCAGATCTTTTTTCAGAGCCGAGATCCTCAGTCTGTAGCTGCCGGCACTGTTGGTTGCTGATATTTCACAGCTATGTTCCTCTGCCAAAAGAAGCTACCTTACTCAAGGTTTTTCTCCCTGCCTGCCACCCCTCACCAACAGTTGTACCCGTGAAGGAAGACAAAGGCCAGACCCTTGTGCATTCCAGCTTCAGAGTTCTCTGTGAGATTGTTGGAGGTCCCTGTTGCAACTGTAACACAGCTTAACTTTTAATCTCACTTCCCTCACTTTCACAGATGTTGTTCCTTAGCATATTCCCCCAACAGACTTCCCAGACACATATCCTTGAGGCAGTTCCCTGGGAAAACAAATCTGTAGCAAGAAGAAACACTCATTTTCAAATCTGGCCAGTTTGTAAATTTAGGGTTGTTGATATACTGATTATCCACTTCTCTGTCCATTGGTTCCAGAAGCCATGGTATAATGGGCTGAATCATGATCCCCAAACTGTTTCCCCAAAATGTGCGAATATATTACCTTACATAGTCAAGGTACAATTAAATTAAGGATGGGAAGATTATCATGGATTATCTGAGTGAGCCCCCAAATAATCACAAGGATCTTTTTAAGAGGGAGACAAGAAGATAGCAACAGATGATAAGATGACAGAAGCAAAGGAACAGAGGGAGAGATGTGAAGATTCTCTACTGCCAGTCTGAAGATGGAGAAAGAGACCACAAGCTAAGGAACAGAGGTGGCCTCTGGAATCTTGAAAATAAAAGGAAATATATTTTCCCTTAGGGTCTCTAGAAGGAATGCAGCCTTGCAAATCCTTTTCAGATTTTGACTGCCAGATATGTGAGATTTAAAAAAAAAAAGTGTTATTTTAAAACAATTTTGTGGCAACTTTTTACAGAATTAATTGGAAAATAATGCACATGATATTCTTTAGGAACAGAAGGGACAAGTCCAAGACTGTTCAAGAATGATCAAATGTTTATAAGAGATGGAATTAGGGAGGTAAGACTATTAATGTCATTTCCCTTCTATTTCTTAACCAGCGTTTATAATGTGGTTATATTATTTTCATTATATAAAATAAATTTATAATTTTTAAAAAGCATTATTACCTGCTCCATCTGTGGTTCCTTAAATTTAATGAGCAACTGAATTCTTTTTAGCACAGTGCACACATAAAAGTTTAGCGGGGACAACATGGATGCCAGTTACTTGACCAGGGCCATGCTAACCATACTATAACTTAATAGTTTGGCCAATGTAATCTCATTAATGCTTGAATCTTTAGTTTCATATTCTGGCGAATGACATTTTAAAGTTCTCTCTCTGATCTTCTGCCCAACCTTCATTTCAGCTTTGCCATCTCTTAGAAAAAGGAAGTAAGAGTACCTAAAATAAACCACATCATTTTCAACATAAATTCTCATATCAAAATTTTCTGCTAACACTTTATACATGAATTTTTCTCTCCTAAATGTATACCTTAATCTCTCTGAAACTTAGTTTTTTCCTGAAAAAAATATGCTGACAAATTAATTAGCAATAACGGCAGATTTTCGCTAGGAATAAAGTTTGTAAAATTTGGGTGCGTTGAACAGATGGTCACATTGAAAAATGACTATTACCAAGTACTTAGGATGGAAGACATACTAAGAATTTCTCAAGGAAGCATGATGATTAATTCATGTGTAACATATTTCTCTATATATTTGCACAATAAACTTAATCTATGCTCTTATAATGACAGATTTCTTGGTACTTCACAAGTTGTTCCAGTGAAATATTGGCATGGTCATGACCGTGAATGTGATATATTCTCCCCTCAAGATTTACCTTTCTAATCTCAAGGTCGTCTTCTACTTAATTCTTTAATAAATCTCACCACACTTTGCCAATATCGTAGGGTTAAATTTTCTGGAATTAACTTTCCCATGGTTCAGGTTTAAGTTCAACTATTGTCATTTTAAGTCCCTGTATTAGGCCTTTTTACATGCATTAGCTTAAAAAGTAGTTTATTGTAGATAATACAAATTATTATCGTCTGATACATGAGTCTAATCTGTAGACAACGGGTAGGAAAGGAGATATGGAAAAGCAAAAGTATGAATTCTGTCGGCCAATTAAAATCATTATTAATGTTCAGATGTTTCAATCATCAGATTGAGTTTGTTCCTATAAGACAAGGGCTGTTCTGTACTCTGATATACTTGTCCATTAAAACAGCATGAAGCTGTTGGGCTGGTATATTGAGAGTGGAAGGTGTGACTTTGTCCTTTTCTCTTGACCACCCCCCTTTAGTTATAAGCCTCTGTGTATTTTCCAGACTCCCGAGAGTGTGAAGGTTGGCAAGGTGATTTGACTTGCACAGCACTTTGATGAACTGAGCTCACCAACCATAAACATTTAAAGTGTGGTGACAGTCAGGTTCATTTTATAAGGCTTTTGGTCCTGGAGAACACAAGAAAAATAATCTAAATTATTTGTAAAGCCCCTCTGAGAATCCTGAATGAGCA
This sequence comes from Martes martes, assembly GCF_963455335.1. Classification (NCBI taxonomy): domain Eukaryota; kingdom Metazoa; phylum Chordata; class Mammalia; order Carnivora; family Mustelidae; genus Martes; species Martes martes. The sequence goes on from NC_137889.1 coordinate 134,087,392, forward strand.
TCCGGTTTTGTTAACTGAAATAGAAACAATTTCCTCTAGAATTGCTAGTGTTCCCTCCCCTTGACAGGTACTCAATGAAAGAAACTAAAGGGCCTTTGTGTAATTAAGTATTTGCCTGCAAGAGCCACTCTGACTCATTCCTCATTTTAAATTCTTTCCATCTACTTATTTTTCTCTCTAAGCCTCTATTGGGTGCTTTGACCATTTTTCTAACATGTTTCTTCATCACTACAGTTTCTTCTTTAATTGTGCCCATCTTCTAAAATCAGTCCCCTGCAACTAACATACACAAGTGACTTTGCCTTTTTCTTTCTTTCTTTCTTTCTTTTTTTTTTTTAATTTCCATTCCAAGGAAATAAAGCTTGAGACCTAATGAGTGTATTCAACTGAGTGAGTATTCCTGAATTTAAGCAACTGAGGGCTTTTTAAATGAATCCTACATTACTTTGGGGGGGGGTGAATACTGTTAATGGAAGTATTTTGCCCTTTACTAAGGGCACATTAAGATAAGTTTAACAACTCTAGGGCTCAGTCACTTAAAAATAAGGGTATAAACACATTCTGAGGAAATGCTAGAGCTTCAAATTTATCTTACACTGCAGCCAGCTTTTATGGCCTATTTTAAGAACTTGGTACTAGCTCTCCTGTTTAATGAGCAGTTTAATTTAAAGCTTAAAATTATTAAGTATTCCAATGGAGTCATAAATAATGCAGTTTATAAAATTCTTATCAAGAGCATAAAGATACATTTGTCTTCCATTAACAACATACTTTTAAAGTAGCCTGACCTCTTCGGAAGTATAAGAGCATGCAATTAGTGCAATTTGTCACAGGTCTTTTATACGTTAATAAGATGTAATTAATTGTCTGTTTTGTCTAATTAACTTTTCAGACACTGGCAGCTCTTGTTCTTTTAATACAAAGCAAGTGTGCCCTATTTGCAATTCTAATACTTGACAGAGAATTCTGACAATAAACTCAAGTCTACAAACCTTAGAAAAAGGGCATTTGGCAATAAAAAAAAAAAGAATTCAACAGAAAAACAGTATATATATTTTAGGACATTAATGTTTTTAATGTAGAGAGTAGGAAAAAAATGGTACCTCAAACTGTAAGAGTGGAGAAATCCATATTAAAAAATAAATGAGCAAATGTACACATACATTCTAAGGATATATTAATATATACAAAGTTATATAATGTCATATTCACTTATTTATCCATTCCTATTTGTGTTTGAATTCCAACTCTATAAGATAGTTTGTTAGTTGCTGGGGATTTAAGGTTTACCAAGATAAAATAGTGAAATTACCTGAGCCTTGGAGTGGATGCCTATTCTCTATGTAAACATTTCTTCTAGTAAAGAGTAGACCAGGGTGAGATTTATAGAAAATTTATTTAAATATAAGCCAAATTTGTTAAATATGAGTCAATTTATTTACTCTACTCTTCTTCATGTTTTTCAAACTGCAAAATTAATGTTTTAATTACAAATATTTGAAAAATACAGATATTTTGTTATATAATATTAAGTATTCAAACATATTTTAAGGATAAAATGACTCTAATAGGTACCATAATTTAACACTGCAAAAAAATCATCTGTGGGTCTTTTTAAAAGTTCCAAATCTGTAATTCTAGGTAAAAACTCTTCATACAAAGGATTGAAGTGGACAGTCAAGTTTGAAAAGTGGTTTACCACTATAATATGTAGAGTTGTTTTCAAATTACTAGTGGGGCAAATAATGAAACAGTTTATGTTTTGCTTCACTAAATATTTTCTTAGGATACCCCTTGGATGGGAAATCCCAGACAAAAGACCAAATCTAAGATTTTTTAATGTTCTTGATTCATAGAGTTAAATCACTTTATAGAAAATATCCAGAAGTTTGACATCCCTATACACATAATACCAGTCTTACAGAGATGGTATTAATTATTTTTAAAATTTTTAAAATTTATATTTGATTTTAAAAGTCTCTACTTTTTGGGTTTTTTTTGAATGATGTCTCTTCTATTAAACAGTTGTTATATTAGTAACAAATATTTTTTTCTTCACTTATCATTTTTATTGGAATATAATGAAGTAGTAGTTAAAACAATGTGCTATGGAATCAGACCATGTGGATTCTAATTTTGGCACTGCCCTCATTAGCCATGTTGCTCTGTGTAAATTCCTTAAACTGTCTGTTCCTTAGTTTCTTAATCTATAAAACGGGGACAATAATAACACTATTTCACTGAGTTATCACGAGGATGAGGTATGTCAGTAAACATAAAAATCTTAGAAAAGCTCCAACTCCTTTTAAATTGGCTGCTACCCTTCAACAATTGCAATGTTGGACTGAATTATCATTCTCTATTCTTCATGGCTCACACTTTCTCATTAGAATCAGTTCTAATTTTCTTTCAGGATAAACTCTAAGTAAATATTCATATTAATACATTGTTAAACTCTCATTGAATATTAGTATCAATGCATTGTTTCAGTATAGTTTTAAATATATATTTTTTCAATTCTCAGTGTTTTGTGTTTTTTTCATTGCTATTATGTTTTGAAAGATCTTGACTTTTCTGCAATCAGTTACATAATATGTTTTCTTTCCTTAGTGTTTCGTGGTATGTCTTTCACATTTCACATTTAAACCACAGGAATTTATCTTAGCATATGTTCAGATGAACAGTTCACTTGATTTCTTTAACTCCCAAGAATCCTTTTTTTTTTGTTTTTTTTTTTTACCACATAGTATCTTAAACAGCTAACCGTTCTATATTGGCATATGTGTATCCTTTTAATGTGTGCTCAGCTTCTCTGTAGATTTCTTTTCCGAGCTATCTGTTCTGCTATACTGAACTATCATTTGTTGTACCAGTTTTACATTTTTAATTACTATAGTTTATAATATTGCCTAAGAGCTGACAATACAAGTACCCTCTTATTCATTTTTATTTTCAATATTGTCTTAGTTATTTTACTCCTGTAATTCATCAAAATGGACTCTAGGACCATAATTTTTGAGTGTCCTTGGAAAAAAAAATCTCATGGTGTTTTCCATTACAGTATGATTAAAACCTATAAATTATGCAGGAAAAATTATTCTCCTTACAATAGTTAGTTTTTGTGTCCAGGGATATTGAAGATATCTCAATTTATTCAACTTTTTATTGCTTTTATGAGCAATTTTAGAGATGTATTTTTATTGTTCTTTATATTTTGTATAAAGTAGGCTATGCTGTACATAAATTACATATGTATTTAATAATTATACTATTGAATTTCTTATCGCTTTCATCTAGTTAATGTGGCAAAGACTGGGGAAAATGGTGTTTATCTTTATGGTTTAGTTTCTCTAGGTTTGTCTTTGTATTTCTAAGTGTTTTACGATTTTAAGCTTTAATGTATAACATCAGGACTCACGATTATTAAGCCCCTACTATGGATGATGCTTTGGATAATATAACTATTTTATATATCCCCTTTCTTTAAATGCTTACAAAATGAGTAAATATGTCTGCCCTCATAACCAAAATATTTAACCCAATTTCTGAAATTTTGGGAAATTTCTTTGTGGTTCTTTTCCTGTTACTAAACAGGTTGCATTTTGTCTTAAAATTTATGGTTATTTTGGTGGTAAAATATTTTGAATTCCAATAGTTTTCTTAGTTTATTAAACACATTGATTCTTCTTTGGAACATAAATTCGCAAACTCAGTTTTTGGCTTAATGAGTTTGTATTGTGTTGTACTGTTGTGTTGTTTCCTATAATACCAATTTTACTGCTCCTATTCCTTTTGAGCTCCTATTCTGTCAGCAACTATTTTAGACTGGATTACCATTCTCTGGTCTTCAGGGCTCATATCTACCATTTCATTCTCAGTCCTCATCTCCCACTGCTTTCTTGGTGAATCTTTTAAGTCTTTCAACCGTATGCTATAAATCACTGATTCACATTACCCAAAATTTCAAATGTAATCCTTGCCACTAATTTCCAAGCAATTTTTCGTCAGATCTTTACGTTTTTGTCTTCATCCTAATTTTGATTTCCCATGGCGACTCCAAAAGCTCTTGTTTCTTAGCGGGAATTTCTTCTTTGATATCATCCACCTAAAGAATGAAGTAAACTGAGACAAACTCAAATTTTCAGAAATTTGAGTTTATTCAGGATAGCAGAGGGATTACAATTCAGGAAATGCATGCTGCTGCAAGTTATAGGGAAGTCCATTGAGGGTTTGGGATGAGCTATATTTATGGGCAAAGACTGCCAAAGATGGGAGGTTCTAACCTGTACAAAAGTTCACTGGCTTAAGCTTGGGGAGAAATTCTTGGTAGATGTTCACTGGTTATGAAATAAGTCTTGGTCTTCTATAAATCAGATATTTAATGGAAATCATACTCTCAGTTCTTAAGTTCTGTTCTTCTGAAAGCACAGGAGTGAGAGTCCCCATATCCTTCAGTTCCATTTTAGATTGAAATCCTTTCACAATATATGTGATAACACCAAGCATATAATTCATGATATTTTCATTCTTTTATTCCAGAAAGTTATTTTTACAAACACTCAGTTTCTATTTCTCTATCTTGTGTGTGTGTGTATGTGGGGAGGAGCCTAATGTTTAAAAAAAAAAAATGTATTTCCAGCTTAGTCTCATTTAATTGGGAAGATATTTATCTAAGCTTATTGTTTTGTCAACAAGTAGGGTGGGTAAAGAGCTTTTGTTCCCTCTAATTGCTGACATCCAAGCTGGCAAAGTGCTGCTTCTTCTCCCAAAATAAACCTACTTCAATTTGAAATGCCTTGCATCTTTTTTATTTAATGCTGGCCAGCTCCACTGAGATTAAAACTTATTTCAATATATTTAGAAACGTTGAAGGATGAGAAACATGGCACTGGTGAAACAGCTGAAGAATTATATTGCTAGAAACCATATCAGGACATATTGATTGTAATCCTTATGCTAAAACTTGTATTATTGTCAAGAAACCCCTTATCATATTAAGAAATGTATAATATAGCCACTTACCATTATAATCCTAGAATATTAAAACTGGAAAGAAGTTTTATTATTCAGATCAAGCTCAGACTTTTCTTTAAAAAACTAGAAACCCAAGGAGTGCCAGGGTGACACAGTTGATAAAGTGTCCGACTCTCAGTTTCAGCTCAGGTTGATCTCGGGGTCTGGAGATTGAACGCCCCCTCAGCTCATGCTCACCAAGGGGTCTGCTTGAGATTTTCTCTCCTTCTCCCTCTGCCTCTCTCACACATGCTCTCTCACTTTTTTTTTTTTTCTTTCAGTCTCTAAAATAAATAAATAAATCTTAAAAACAAAACTAAAAACAACCAACCAACCAAACAAACAAATAAAGAAAAGGCCTTGGAAACCCAAACAGGTGAAGTAACAGCCATTAGGTGGCAGACACTGGAGTTTGACTCAGGATCCCAAATACCAGTGATTGCCCAGTGATACACCACCAGGCTGTCATGCTCAGGAAAGAGGACAATAGGTCAGGAAAACACAAAATGTTTACTAATTTGAGAGGCAGGCATCATTGGACAAGTTCAGAGAAGTAGCAACTAAGAAAGAATACAGACTGAACACAGTATGAAGAGCAGAAAGCATTTTTCTTGTTCCCCACAAAGATTTTTCCATACTATTTGAATAGAATTATTTTCCATACTATTTGAATAGAATTAGGAAGTGATGCTGTTCACAGACAGCCATGGTTGGATGAGTATTAAAGAACCTGAAACTTGAAAATAGAGATTTGTAATTTAACTCTTACCTAGAATTTGGTATTCTAGGATAAGATAAAGTTGACAAAGCATAAAAAAAAAAAAAGGATGGGTTTTTTGTTAGATCCATGTCTCAAAACAATCATTTTTGGAGAAATCTAAGCTCAGTTTCTTCATCTGTAAAATTCATCAGTGAGACAACAAAGGTGGTTTACTTCCTTTGCCAGCCAGTTATTATGATTGTACATAAAATTATGTATGTAATGAAAATTTGAAACTCCTTTGCCAGTTCATCTCCATAAAGGGTCATTTTCTTTTTTTTTTTTAAGGGTCATTTTCTTTTTCACCTTTAAAAGCATAGATAATGGTATCAAACTTGAAGAAAATATCTACTTGTTGCTTCTTAATTGACTATATAAAAAGGAATTATAAATAAATTTTATAATAAATATTTATATTATATATAATATGATATATATCATATATATGGTAATATTATATATTATATGTAATATAATATATGTAATATAATAAATATTTATTAGGAAGTGTTATTTATTATAAAGTAAATATTTTATAAATAAACACAAAATATAATGTTTTGTTAATTTGCTGCTAGAGCCAACACTGTTTTAATTTGGTAATGGGAACACTATTTCCACCTGGTGGCAAGTTATCTAAATTACAGAATTGGGTCCAGAAATGCTGATATTTTTAAAATTCAATTATTGTTTTAAAAAATCTATTTTTGTCTGTATCATATTCCTTTTAAAATTAATCTTGAGGCAAAATATAGTTATAGTAACCAAACCAAGCTGTGATTAAAAATGGTTCAGAAAAGAAGAAAACTAATACTATCATTATTTAAAAATAAAATGAAGTACTTTTTGCTTTGTATCTTTTTAGTCACAACCTAAATAAAAGCTTTTTAAAAACCTCATCTTTATGCTGCAGATGTAGGTAAGCTATGTATTGCTACTATTTAAGGCAAAGTAACTTGGTGTCATGAATTTTTAAAAAGTATAGTAACTAGATTTAGTAGAAGAAACAATTAGAAATTGGTTTTGTCTCTTCTAGTTTTATATGCAAAACAATCAATGGAAACAACACAAAAACCTATCTTCATAAGTTGATAATGCATGCATGTACTCTTCTAATTCTATGACCCAATTATTTCTTAACATTCAGAAATAATTAGTCCCATTCTCCAGCAATCCTTGATGAAATCTAGTTGCTCCATATAGTTTTTTGTTCAAAACCATTTTCAGGTCGAATATCCTCTAGTTATAATATTCAAGCCAAACTTTTTATACTGTATCAGAAAAATTAGACTTTCACTTGGTCTTCGGTAAGCTTTCCCAAATTATGTACTTGCTTATGAATTCTTTCAAAGAAGTATGGAAAGCACTACATTAAGTAACTAGGTAAGCTGGCCTCAGTGTTCTGTTACCAATATGTAATGTATGTTGAGAAGAAGGGAGCATGTATCACTTCCCAGATTTTGGATCATTCTGCCTCCACTGTTTTCCTAGAACATACAATTACTTCTCAAAGGTGCAAAGACTAGGGGAAAAAAATACACGCACACACACACATTTTTCTTGTGTTGTGCATTGATGGATTATTTTGGTAATTCTGTTTTAGAGTTTATCTTTATGTCAAAACTGAGATTTTTGAGTGAAATAATGAAATACATCATTTGGATGATCCCATTTTGTCTCTATTATGAAGTCATGACTATGAAAAATATAGGCTTTATTAAAATAAATTGTAATATTTTCAATCTGGTATTCTTTGGTTTTTGTACAATGAAGCCACTTTGGGGGAAGAATTACAATAGAGTGGCAGAGGGGGAGGAGTCAAGTCTGTGTTCTTTGGTTCAAATACTATTTCTACTACCTTCAAGAACTTGTTTTCTGAACTTGCACAAGTTGGTTAACCTCTCTGAGCTACAGTTTCTTCAGTATTAAATAAGATGATTAATCATAGCTAGTCTTATTTGAGGATCCACTGAGTTAATTCATTTGCATAGTATATGGCACATACTAGGGATCACTAAAATATATGTTCATAATGAAACTGTAAAAATTAATATATGATCATCTTTAAGGAGATCATATCACATTTTAGATTTTTCAGATAATTAATATCTCTCAATTCAAGATTTTATACCTTGAAATTGAACATTGTTAGGATTAGATTTACATTTTCACCGATGTCACTTGTTTCACTGATGCCATAAGTTGTTTGAAATAAGGATTTATTTTAATGTTCAGTTTTGTATTCCCATAATTGGATTGAAACTTGGATGACCAGTAAAATCATAGTTTTTAAGTGTCTTAATAGATAGTCGAAAACTACAATGAGATAAACTAAGAAACATAAGTGCAGTTTTCTAATGTTTCCATGAAATTGCCCAGAATAGTGGCATTTCTGAGGAAATGAAGTCTATCTTTCTTTGTAGTTGTTAAATTATATATATATGTACATATATATGTATGTAAAATATATGTATATATGTGTATATATATAAATGAAACTTCTGCTTAATGAGAAGTGTTCATAGCAAAAAGTAAAATTTTAAGAGAAGAAGAGTATTATTTAAGTATAGGTTTTATGTTTTTGTGTAAAATTCTGTGGGGGAAAAAAACAACTAAGGTGAGGATTCTTTGTCTGATTCTGGAACACCCAAAATGATGTTATATAAATCTTCCCTTGCTATACTGTATACAGACTGACAGGGACAGAATGAAAACCAAAGCAAATATGAGGTAAAAATGATTTTTTATTATTTTAGGTATTTCTAGGTGTCAGATAAAAATGAGAACATTGCTAAAAATTTTACAGAATGACAGCTCTGCCTTATGGATAAAATTCTATAGTTTGATGTATGAGGCAGAAAATGTGAAAAATATTATGAAGTACTGTCCTGACATAATGATGGAAAGCTGCTGAAAGTGTGCTAACACTAGAGAAATATAATAGACTAAAGTTAAACAAGGAAAAATGCAATTCTTTTGAATCTTGCCTACCACAGAAACATGAATTTTGACTTTCAAAAAATGCATACCACTAAGTTTTATTTTTTATCGACTTCCAAATGTTCCACTTTACTGTCTCTTTGTGATTAAGTTCTCAATGCATGTCTGAATATATTTCAAATACAAAGTAAATACAAATTTCTTTAGAAATCATAATTGATTCGCCAGATTCTACTCTACTCCATATTAGTAGATTACAGCATGATGAATTACCAATTTAATGTTGTTTAACTCCTATTCTCCCCCCACATATACTCATCTAAGTGATAGTAAGCTGTTTGATTCTTTAGACCACATAGTACCCAATCACTTTTTATTTATGTTCACATTAATAAAATTGCTTTTTAGAAATTATGTAATTCAGTGTGCCCTATGCTTTATCCACCAAGAGGCAGAAACTTAATTCAGACTCAGGCAACTAGACTCTCCCTGAGATTTTGCTCTTAGGCTAAATTACAACAGTGACAGTACCCAAGGAAAATAGCTCTTACTACCTGGAAAACTGGATATGCTCTGATTCCTAAACCTTCTTAAGTTTGATGACTCAATTACTCTTTTGATTCTATAAGAAACCCTTATCCTTCAAATAAATTTAAATTTGTTTTTGTTAAACGAGCTAAAGTGATTTCTGAGTCATGCAACCAGAAAACCAGGATAGGTCCCATACCTGATAGTTGAGGACATGTAATATAATGTAAAATCTCATGGCAGAAGTATAGGATTAAATCTGCCAGGGTATTCCTAATTAATGAGATAAACCTATTATTCCTGTAAGCAATGCTGACATGGACTTTTATTTTCAAGGAAGTTCTGATTCTCTGATTCTCTGATTTTTCCCCATGCATTTCTGATGTTAAGAAGACTCTTCAAGAATTAGTAAATAAAACCAAATATTATTTATTCATATATGCTGATACCAAACTTTCTACATGATTCTACCTTAAAGAAGAAATCCTTCTTTGTACACATCATAAATATATAGTTTTATGTATTTATGTAAGATTAACATTTTTTATAGAATACAAGCAGGAATATGGGCTAGTTTGCCTGTTTGTTATGAACATTTATGTTATTATGTTATTTCTTGTGTTTTTATCTTAGCTATTCTGTCAAGTATGAGGTGATATTGTGGTTTTGGTTTGCATTTCCTTAATGATTGAGAGTGATGAGCATCTTTCCATGTGTCTGTTGGCCATCTGGATGTCTTCTTTGGAGTAATGTCTGTTCATGTCCGATGCTCATTTTTTAATTTGATTATTTGTTTTTGGGTGCTGAGTTGTACAAGTTTCTTTCCATATTTTGGACACTAACCCTTTATCAGGTACATCGTTTGCAAACGTCTTTTCTTATTCAATAGGTTGTCTTTAAGTTTTGTTGATTGTTTCCTTCTCTGTTTAAAAGCTTTTTATTCTGATGTAGTTTCAAGAGGTTAAATTGTTTTTGTTTCCATTAACTCGGGAGGCATTGTGGAAGAATGTTCTTACTGTAATGTCAGAAAAATTACTGCCTATATTTTCTTTTAGGAGTTTTATGATTTCAGATCTCACAACTAGGTATTTATTTGTTTGTTTATTTGTTTGTTTGAGGTGGGGAGGGGCAGAGGGAGAGGGAGAAAGAGTATCTCAAACAGGCTCTATGCCCAATATGGTGCCTGATGCAGAGCTCAATCTCCTGACCCTGAAATCATGACCTGAGCTGAAATCCAGTCAGATGCTTAACCAATCGGGCCAGATAAGCACCCTTTACAGTTAGGTCTTCAATTCATTTTGAGTTTATTTTTGCGTATGGTGTAATAAAGTGGTCCGATTACGGGGCACCTGGGTGGCTCAGTGGATTAAAGCCTCTGCCTTCGGCTCAGGCCATGATCTCAGGGTCCTCAGGGTCCTGGGATCAAGCCCCGCATCGGGTTCTCTGCTCATCAGGGAGCCTGCTTCCTCCTCTCTCTCTGCCTGCCTCTCCGCCTACTTGTAATCCCTGTCAGTCAAATAAATAAATAAAATCTTAAAAAAAAAAAAAAGTGGTCCGATTTCATTCTTCTGCATGTAGCTGTCCAGTTTTTCTAACACAATTTGTTGAATAACTTGAGTTTTTCATTATATATTCTTGCTTTGTTTATTGAGGATTAATTGACCATATAATCATGGGGTTATTTCTGGGTGTTCTGCTCTATTGATCTATGTGTCTATTTTTGTGGAAGTACCATATTGTTTCATTACTACACTTTTTTTTTCATTACTACACTGTTACATTACTACACTTTGTTGTATATCTTGAAATCCTGGATTATGATATCTCCAGTTTTGTTCTTCTTTCTCAAGATGTCTTTGGTTATTTCGGGTCTTTTGTGGTTCTATACAAATTTTAGTATTATTTTTTCTAGTTCTGAGAAAAATGCTGTGGATATTTGGATAAGGATTGCATTAAATCTGTAGATTGTTTTGGGTAGTATGGACATTTTAACAATTTTGTTCTTCCAATCCATGAGCATGGAATATCTTTCCATTTGTTTGGGTTCTCTTCATTTTCTTTAATCAGTGCTTTATGGTTTTCAGAGTACATGTCTTTCACCTCCTTGGTTAAGTTTATTCAAAAGTATTTTATTATTTTTGATGCAATTGTAAATGGATTGTATTTTTTTTCTTTTTTTAAATTTAATTTAATTTTTTTTCAGTGTTCCAAAATTCATGTTTATGCACCACACCCAGTGCTCCATGCAATACATGCTCTCCTTAATACCTACCACCAGGCTCACCCATCCTCCCACCCCCGCCCCTCCAAAACCCTCAGTTTGTTTCTCAGTTATGCTACCTCATTATTAGTGTGTAGAAAGGCAACCAATTTCTGTGCATTGATTTTATATCCCATGACTTTACTGAAATTATTTATCGGTTTTATTTATCTAGAAGTTTTTTGGTGGAGTCTTTAGGGTTTTCTCTATATAGTTTTATCTGCATGTATCATCTATATATAGTGTCGTCTGAAAATACCGAAATTTTTACTTCCTCTTTATCAATTTGGATACCTTATATTTATTTTTGTTTTCTGATTACTGTAGCTAGGATTTCCAGAACTATGTTGAATAAAAGTAATGAGAGTGGCAGACTCTTAACCGTAGAGAACAAACAGGATTTTTGGAGGGGAAGTCGGTGGGAGGATTGGTTGAATGGGTGATAGGTATTAAGAAGGGCACTTGTTATAATGAGCACTTGGTGTTGTGTGTAAGTGATGAATCACTAAGTTCTACACCTGAATCTAATATTACACTATATTTTGTCTAACTGTAATTTAAATAAAGACTTGAAATACCAAAAAAAAAAAAAAAAAAAAGTAATGGGAGTGGACATCATTGTTTATTCCTGATCGTAGGGTAAAGATCTCAGTTTTCACCTTTGAGTACAATGTTAGCCTTGGGTTTGTCATATGTGGCCTTTATTGTGTTGAGGTATGTTCCCTTCAAACCTACTTTGTTGAGAGTTTTTATCATGAATGGACATTATACTTTATCAAATGCTTTTTCCTCATCTATTGAAATGATCATATAGTTCTTATTTTTCTCTTATTGATGTGATATAACACATTGAATGATTTGTAAATATTGAAATGATTTGTGAATATTGAACAACATTTGCATCCCAGGAATAAATCCCAATTCGTCATGGTGAATGTTTTGTTTTGTTTTTAATATATTGTTGGATTGGTTTGCTAGTATTTTGTTGAGGATTTTTGCATCTATGTTAATCAGAGATATTGGCCTGTAGTTCTCTTTTTTGGTGGTGTCTCTACCTACTTGGTTATCAGGGTAATTCTGGCTTCATGGAATGATTTTGGAAGTTTTCTGTCCATTTCTATTTTGTGGAATAGTTTGAGAATAGGTATTAACTCCTCTATAAATGTTTGGTAGTATTTACCTGTGAAGCAATCTGGTCCTGGTCTTTTGCTTGTTGAGAGGTTTTTTTGTTTATTTGTTTGTTTTTGTTGTTGTTGTTTTTTAATTACTGACTTAATTTCATTGCTGGTAATCAGTCTATTCAAATTCTCTATTTCTTCCTGATTCAGTTTAAGTAAGTTATATGTTTCTAGGAATCTATCCTTTTCTTCTAGGTTATCCAATTTGTTGGCATTTAATTTTTCAAAATATTCTCTTATTATCCTTTCTATTTCTGTGGTGTCAGTTTTTATTTTTCCTTTCATTTCTAATTTTTGTTTGAGTCCTCTCACTCTTTTTTTTAATGAGTCTGGCTAGAGGTTTATCAGTTTTGTTGATCTTTTTGGAAAGAGCCAGTTTCTGGTTTCATCGATTTGTTCTATTGTTTTTTTGTTGATTTGATTTTTTGGGTTTTTGTCTCTATTTCATTTACTTACATTTATTATGTCTTCTTGTTGGATTGTTCTCTTCATTATTATACAGTGTTTTTATCTCTTGTTACAATCTTTGTTTTAATCTCTATTTTGTCTGATATAAGTATTATTACCCTGGCTTTCTTTTCACATCCATTTACATGATAATGCTTTTTCATTCCTTCATTTTTAGTTTGCATGTGTTTTTAGGTCTGAACTGAGTCTCTTGTAGGCACCATGTAGATGGATGTTGCCTTTTTTTTTTTTTAATCAGTTCTGTTACCCTATGTCTTTTGATATGGAACATTTAATCCATTTACATTCAAGGTAATTATTGATAGGTATTTTTTGTCATTTTGCCACTTGCTTTATGATTGTTTTGTAGTTATCTATTCCTTTCTTCTCTTGCTCAATTTCCATGTGTTTTGATGGCTTTCTTTAGTGATAGTCTTAGATAGTCTTTATTTTTTTGCATATCTGTTGCTGGGTTTTGATTTGTGGTTATCATTAGGTTTATATATAACATCCTGTGAATATAGCACTCTCTATTAGGTTGATGGTTACTTAAGTTTCAAACCATTTGAAAAAAACTAAACTTTTACCACCTCCACATTTTATGCATATGACATCATATTTTATAGTCTTTTATTTTGTGAATCCCTTGACTGATTTTTATAGATATAATTGATTTTACTTATTTTGTGCTTTAACCTATGTGTTGGTTTTATGTGATTAATATGCTAATATTATTATGTTTGCATGTATCTGTGAAATCTTTTCCTAATTTTCTTACTCCTAATTATGGTTTTTAATTTCTATTCAAAGAATTTCCTTTAAAAAGAAAAACTCAATTTTAGTGTTTTTTACAATGCATATGCATTTTTAAATTTAATATATTATAGTCACCAATGAGAATTATTGATAGAAAAAATCAAAACTTAAAGACTGATTTTTTCTTTCTAATTTGCTTTGTCTGATAGTGGGTACACTGTATGACTTCTATGAGTAATACATAATACAATACATGAAAGCTCAACATTAATCTGCATACATAACAAACTCTGAATACATGTGATATTGAAGTTAATATAATTATGATAATAATGGTGCATATTAACTTAAGAATGAATGTTATCTAAGTCATTTTCTTTTATTTTCTCATATTCCCACCAGCTGTGAAGAAGAGTTTCTATTTTTCACCAACAGTTGCTCTAATAAGACTTCTAAATTTTTGTAAAACTGGTGGGTATGAAATAATACCTTTTTGTTGCTTTGGTTTGTATTTCCCTGAGTTCTATAAATTAACCACATATTTTGCCTGTTTTTTTTTAATTAAAAGACTTTTAAATTGATCTTAATTATATAAAATTAAATTAGTTTTAGGTGTATAGCATAATGATTTGATATGTATATATTGCAAAAGATTACCATAATAAATTTAGTTAACATCCATCACCATTCATAGTTATAATTTTTGTTCTTCTGATGAGAACTTTTCTTAACATTCAAATGTATGATACGATATTGTTAACAGTAGTCACCATATTGTAAATTATATCTCCAGCATTTTTTTATCTTAAAACTGGAAGTTTATAACTTTTGACCATCGTCACCTCTTTTCCACCCTTTCCCAACTGACCTTGACTCTGGCAAACACGTATCTGTTCTCTGTTTCTATGAGTTCCGAGTTGTTTTTTGTTTGTTTGTTTGTTTTAGATCCACATTTAAGTGAGCTTATATTTGTCTTTGACTGGCCATAAGGTTCATCCAGGTTGTTGCAAATGGCAAGATCTCTCTCCTTTTTGTGGCTAAATGATATTCCACTGTATATATAACATATATAGCATCTTCCTTATTTACCCATCAGTGGAAACTGAAGTTGTTTTCATGTCTTAGCAGTTATAAATAATGTTGCAATGAACATGGGGTGCATATATTTTTTTGAGGTACTGATTTTGTTTCTTTCAGATAAATACCCAGAAGCAAAATTGCTGGATCATATGATAGTTCTATTTTTAATTTTTTGAATAACGTTTATACTGTTTCCATGGCAGCTGCAAGAATTTATCTTCCCATCAACAGAGAACAAGGGTTCCTTTTCCAACACTTCACCAATACTTGTTATCTCTTGTCTTTTTGATAATAGCCATGACAGGTGTGAGGTGATATCTCATTGTGGTTGTAATTTGTGTTTCCCTGATGATTAGTAATATAGAATATCCTTCCATATAATTTAGCCATTTGTATATCTCTTTCAGAAAATTGTCTGTTCAGGAGTGCCTGGGTGGCTCAATCGGTTAAGCTTCTGCTCAGGTCATGATCCCAGGGTCCTAGGATGGAGCCCCATGTGGGGCTACCTTCTCAGTGGGGGGCCTGCTTCGCCCTCTGCTTCTGCCTGCCACTCCCCCTTCTACTGCTCTCTCTGTCAAATAAATAAATAAAAATTTAAGAGTCTGGTAAAAATTTGCCAGTTTGTGTGTATGCCTTATGTCTAAAGCATACCTCTTACAGGCAGCATATATCACTCTATATATCTTTTGGTTAGTGAATTTAGTCTATTTACTTTTCAAGTAATTATTGACAGTGTACTTACTGCCATTTCATTATTTATTTTCAGGCTATTTTGTAGTTTCTCTGTTCCATTCTTTTTTCCTTGCTCTCATCCTTTGTGACTTAATGATTTTCTTTAGTGGCATGATTAAATTTCTTTTTCTTTATCTTTTGTGTATCTACTATCGGTTTTTGCTTTGTGGTTATCATGAGGCTTACATAAAACAACTTCTGTTTATTTAAAGGTGGTATCAACTTAAGTTTGAGTTCATTATAAAGCTCTACTTTGCTCTTTTCCTTTTTTATTCTTTCCCTCCATGTTTTATATTTGTCTCATAATTTCCATCTTTAACTTTATATTCAGCTTTTCTTTCTTTTTTT
Organism: Martes martes; assembly: GCF_963455335.1. Lineage (NCBI taxonomy): Eukaryota > Metazoa > Chordata > Mammalia > Carnivora > Mustelidae > Martes > Martes martes. The sequence continues at coordinate 134,103,434 of NC_137889.1, forward strand.
TTTTTTTTAAAGATTTTATTTATTTATTTGACAGATGGAGATCACAAGTAGGCAGAGAGGCAGGCAGAGAAAGAGGAGGAAGCAGGCTCCCCGCTGAGCAGAGAGCCCGATGTGGGGCTCGATCCCAGGACGCTTGGATCATGACCTGAGCCGAAGGCAGAGGCTTTAACCCACTGAGCCACCCAGGTGCCCCCGATATATCCAGCTTTTCTTGAGGTGCTTTTGCTTTTCAGAGATCTCTTAAATATATCACACACTATAGGTGGGATACAGATGTAAACAAAATACAAACCAAAACAAACATTGACATATCTATCCATGCAAATATTCACCCAAATCATTTGAATTTAACATCAATTAATAAAAGGGACTACACTAAGTAAATATCCTCTTAGGTTTTAAAATATAAATAAAGATTTTTAAATGTTAACATTAACAATAATTACAAAACATAACCTTTTTTTTTTTTAATTGAGTGTTTTCTCTCAGGGACTCACCACAAATATCTCTAAAAATCTGCTGTGAACTTTGTATTGATGTGTATTACAAAGAAATGGAATATTTAAGGTATAATCCATTATGTTTTCCTGAAGAATGGAAGGAATAGTAAAATGTGGATATGATAGATTTCTGCTTATTATTAAAAAATGTCTCTAGAAAATGCCACACATACATAATTCCCTTGTGCTAGTGCTATGGCTTGTTTTGTCCTTAATGGAGTTGTCTTTTTAGTCTCCCTCATCTTGAATGACATTTTTGTTGTGCAAATGGTTCTTCTATTTAGGATATATGCATTCTTTGTCTAATATCTATTACTATAACACTTTGGAACAACTTTTTATTTTTGGGGGTCAGTATTTACACTACATATTTCATTTTGCATTGGATCAAAGATTTTTAAATGTGCACCTGAATGCATAAATATGCAAAATAAATTATGGTATCAAAGGAAAATAATCACCTAAGTGCAGATTTAAGGTGAAATTGTGTATGACTTTTATTTTAATTAACATAGTATTTGCAAAATCAAGCATATATGTAGCATAATTATTATCTATATTACATGTTAGATGTATATTGCCATTATTTTCTCAAACATAAACCATAACAATTGGGCCACTTTCTTAAATAAATATTTATCACGCTCTTGCTTTAGAGAACCTGAAGATGCATGGAAGAAAAGAAGGGGAAAGAGTATTTGTGCCTTCCCTACACACTTCCCACAAATTTATTTCAATTAGACGAATGGAGAAAGATATTAAACTACTGATAAGTTTTATTCCTAACTCTCATCTCCTATCACTTTCATCTTCATAAAACTTCCCTTGTTCCTTTGCTACAAATGTATTGGCTTTCCTACTATTATTTCTTTAATATTCCCAGCATTCTCCTGCTCAGTCTCTGAATTGCTTGCTGCTGGTGCATAGAATGCTTTCCCACATGCTTGCTGTGTTGTCTCTGGCAGTTTTGTTTAAACCCCCTCTCTCATTGGGTCCTACATTTACCTCTCTATTTGAAGTTGCTGTCTCTCCCACACCATCAACTTTTTTCGTTCCTCTTTCCTTGCTTTAGTTTTCCCACAGTACCAATTTCTAAAATACCTAATAAATAGTAATTATATTTATCATCTCCTCTACTAGAATATCAGTTACTTGAGGGGAAGTATTATATTTTTGTTTGTTTGTTTGTTTGTTTTCTGTTTTTCCTCACAGAGTACCTAGAATAATCCCTGCAATGTAGTAGATATTCAATATATATTTGTGCAATGAGTGAAGAACTAAATTTTTACTAATAAAGTAGTCAAATATAATCAAGGAACATAAAACACATCTAAAGTGCTCTAAATTCATAATTAGGGGAGATTTACTATATGATAACTTCTTTTTAAATTTGTTTTTGTTGAAAAGATAGTATTAAAAAGTTAGAACTAGATAATTCCACAATTATAGCAAGTCTGTGGTAATTTTTGTGGATTAACTTTATCATGTACAGTGTAAGTTATTGAAACAACATGTCATGTAAAATTTTATGATTTTTTTACGTTTTGCTAGTTATTTTTTCCATTGAATTATTTATTTGTTATTTATTTATTTATTTATTTATTCATGTTTTTCACTTTCTTCTAGTTTTGTACATATATAATTGACATAGAGTACTATATAAGTTTAAGGTATACAGCATAATGACTTGACTTAAATATATTGTTAAATGATTACCAGTATAAGTTCGGTTAACATCCATCATCTTATACAGATAAAGAAAAACAAAAACAAAGGGAAAAGGAAGAAAGAAAAGGTTTTCTCCTGTGTAATGAGAAGTCAGGGTTTACTCTTTCAACTTTCAAATATCCATGTAGCAGTGTTCACTATAGTCATGCTGTACATTCTCAATGCTTATTTATCTTATAACTGAAATTTTATACCTTTTGATCATCTTTGTCCAATTTCTCCATCTTCCACCCCTTATCTCTGGTAAACAGAAGTCTGATATTTCTTTCTATGAGTTTGTTTGGTTTTTAGATTGCACATAAAAGTGAGATCATTCCACATATAACTGAGATATGTTTTTCTCTGACTAACATTGTACTTAGCCTAATGCCCTCCCGGTCCATCCCCATTGTGGCAAATGGTAGGATTTTCTTTTTATGGCTAATTAATATTCCAGTATTTATATATACCACCACTTCATTATCCATGCATTTATTGATGAACAGTTAGGTTGTTTCCATGTCTTGCCTATTGTAAATAATGCTTCATTGAACATGGGGGTGCATATATCTCTTTGAGTCAGTGTTTTTTGTTTGTTTGTTTGTTTGATATATATCCAGAAGTGGAATTGCTTGATTATATGGTAGTTTTTTGTTTTTTTGTTTTTCAATTTTTTGAAGGAACTGCATACTGTTTTCCATAGCGATGATACTAATTTACAGTCCCATTAATGGTACCCAAGGGTCTCTTTTTTTTTTCCAAATCTTCATCAATATTTATTATTCCTTGTCTTTTTTATAATGGCCATTCTAATACGTGTGAGGTGATAGTTCATTGTGGTTTTGACTTGCATTTCCCTTATGATTAGTGATATTGAGCACCTTTTCATGTAGCTGTTGTTCATTTGTGTATATCTTTAGGGAAAATATCTATTTTGGTCTTTTGTCTATTTTTAGCTTTTTTTCTATTGAGTAGTATGAGTTCTTTATATACTTTTTATTTTAACCTCTGATCAGATATATGATTTGCATTTTTTTTCCTCTCCATTGGTTGTCTTTACATTTTGTTGACTATATTGCTGCGCAGAAGCTTTTTAGTTTGATATAGTCTCACTTTTTTTTCTTAAATTTTAGGTGTCATCATTATATTTTAAATTACCTATAATTTTATTATATATTTTCTTAAGACTCTCCATAAGTTTATAAAATATTTCATCAGGGTTCTGTAACAATTAATAAATAGTTTTTCTTTGACAAAATTTGAATTTAGTTTTAATTTTTTATTTTATGAATGTAAAATAGATCTCAAAATTTCTTTAATTTGCAATTCTTTATCAGAGAGGACAGTTTTTTTTTTTTTATTTGGATTTCATCTATTTAACTCAATTGGTTAGTTTTTTTCCACTTGAGGTATTAATAGTTTGATCGTTTTCTTATAAATTACAGTGATATAATACTATGGCAACACTTATTCACCTGTTGATAGAAAAAAATACTTTCTTTTCTATCATATTTTTTATTTGAGTTTTGTTATCTTCACTGAATTCACTGCAATTTTTGTTTGTGTACATTATAATATGTCAATATTTTCCACTGTAAATTTTTCTAAGTTACTAAAGTTACTAAAGTTGTTATTTTTCTCACATAATTATATCCTATATATCTCCTGTTATTCATGTGATTTTTAGTTTGGAGTATGATATAGAACAGCATTTGTCCATCAGAGATCATAACCCCATGCTATCAGAAACATGTGTTTTGTTATACAGATGAAGCAGTCTCTAGTTATGAAATCTTAGGGAGTATATTTTTACAAGTGTCTGAGTTGATAGCAAAGCACATTATAATGAGAACAAGTGATATGAGATGTCTGAAACTCAATATTCCCCCCAAATCACTGTAATTAAAATAAAACTTTATCAAATAACATAATACACTAAATTCTGTTGAAAGTGTGCATAATCAAGAGGTATTAAGTTGTATACCTAACTGATTATGTTCTGAGTTCTTGATTTTTTTTGTTTGCCTCCACAAAAGAGAATTTTAAGTATTTTTGATCTAAAAGAGTTCAGTTTTAAAGTTTAGTTTTTTTTAAAAAAGATTATTTATTTATTTAGTTTTGCGAGAGAGAGGAGAGAGAGCTAACGAGTGTACAAGTGGGAGGGGGTGAGGGAGAAGCCGACTCCCAGCTGAGCAGGGAACTTCCCCAACCACCACCACAATGCAGGACTCCATCCCAGGACCCCAGGATCATGACCTGAGCTGAAGGCAGATGCTCAACAAATTGAGCCACCCAGGCACACGAAAGTTTAGTTTCTGAAAGGAAAATGGCCCAACAGTCCCATCTTTTCTTTCAAACTGTTCTGCAATCGTATCTTCTTTTTCCATATTTTGTAAATATTCTGTTAAGTTTCAAAAATGTCCTCTTGAAACTGTTCTTGTATTTATTTAAATTTGTATATTTAACTTAGGAAATATATATACATATATATGTTTAATGTTTGCATCTAAGAGTATGATATGTGTGTATATATATATATTTTCAAAACTTTTGTTAGTTACTCCCCTTTTAAATAACCCTGACCATCTGTGATTATATTTTTGCCTTCTTATGTATCATTTGTTATTTTTGTTTAGCATGTTTAACAATTGAGCTTTCCTTTGGAATTTTATATGCAGTTTAGATCTCAACAGTATAGGAACAGGCAGAGAGAAAATTAAAAATTTTAGTAGTAAAGAAGTTTATGTAAGATCTTGAGTCATCCCAACCCCTTTTCCATATCTTTCTTATAGTACCTCAAAAACTACTCAGGATGATTACCATATTTCTGTACAAATTAAAACATTTATTCAGTCACGCAAGTCACTCCTTCAGCTCCTCTTCTCTCCTGCACTTACTAATTTAGTAAAAGGGTGTCTCAATTACCCACTGCAATTCTCAGTCAGTCCACTATTTTGGTAGATAATAAAGTATATGATAAATCCAGTGGATATGATGCTTCTTAGCCCATTTTTGTACAGTACCTATAGTAAAAAAAGATTCTTTGATCAGGTGACATACTAATAGGGAATCCAGATTGAAAAATTTTGACTCCAGTATTTGGAACACTTGCTTCAGTTCCTGGGTATGCAAATCCAAATCTGAATCAGTGTATTATCCTTGGAAAGACCTATTCTTATCACCCAGAGCCATGGGTAATAGACCAGCTATGGGCCAATTTTGAATCTCTATTATGGACTAAATGTTTATGTCCCAACCCTCATTTCCCCAGATTCATATCTTGAACCCCTAACCCTCATGTGATTATATTCAGAGGTAAATCATTTTGTAAATAATTAGGTTTGGTTGAGGTTATAAGGGTGGAAATCTCATGGATGGATTAGTACTACAAAAAGTAGAGGGGTAGCTGTATGGCTCAGTCGGTTAAGTGTCTGACTCTTGGTTTTGGCTTACGTTGTGATCTCAGGGTTGTGGGATCGAGCCCTGTATCAGGCTCCACACTCAGCATGGAGTCTGGTTGAGATTCTCTCCCTCTGCCCCTTCCCCAGCTCATGTGCTCTCTCTCTTTCTCTCTCTCTCTCTAAAATAAGTAAATAAATCTTAAGAAAAGAAGAAGAAGAGACACCAGAGGTTTTACTTGCTGCCATGCAGGGATATAGGAAGTGGGAAGCTCTTGCAAGCCAGGAAGAGGATCTTACTAGGAACCTAATTTACTAGCACTTTGATCTTGGGGTTATATGACTCCAGAACTGTGGGGGAATAGATATCTGTTATTTAAGCTCCCCAGTCTATTTTGTTATAGCAGCTTGAGCTAAGACACTCTCAATAGGTAGCCTATAGCCGTGCTTAGTTTTTTCTGCTTCTGTTTGAAAAATTATTACATTTCAAGATTTGTGGTGGCTTAAATTAGTGATTTTTTTTTCTCTCCCTATTATTTCAATGATTAAATATCTTCATGCCAATCATTTCATATACAGGAGAGAATTCTTTGAAAAAATAAATAAGAGCAATAAATAAGGGCATCCACTTACCGGTTTCAGTCCCCTTCTGAAGTCAGAAAAGGGTTTCTTTTGAGATTATCAATATATTCCTTTGCTTTTCTCCCTTTAAGCCCACCACATTTTATAATGTGTCAACCCAAATTGAAATTTAATTTTCTACTTATCTAAGACCCATTTTAAACCATACTGTTAATCTGTTGACTACCACCCAGGTATTACTAAAATCCATACCATATCATTATTATTACCATCTAGGGCTTCAGGATGCCACTAGGAATATTGCTGTTAAATCTGCCTATTTTTTAAACATTTTATTTTATTTTTTTTTAAGATTTTACTTATTTATTTGACAGAGAGAGAGATCACAAGTAGGCAGAGAGGCAGGCAGAGAGAGAGAAGGAAGCAGGCTTCCTGCTGAGCAGAGAGCCTGATGTGGTGCTCGATCCTGGGACTCTGGGATCATGACCTGAGCCGAAGGCAGAGGCTTTAACCCACTGAGCCACCCAAATGCCCCTAAATCTGCCTATTGAGTATATTTGGCTTTTCCTTCTTCAATTAAGGTACAGCTATTAACTGCAGCAATGAAGCTCTTTTCCAAATTAATTCTTGCCAACCCACCCTTGAACTATGGTCTTTAAATCATACTGCTTATTTAGCACCCTCAGATACTGATCATAGGGAAGGAACTATTTAGATTTAGAGTTAGGTAACTCCTCAGAGGTATCTAATGTAGAACCCAAAGTCATGCAGTCACCTCTTTATAAATGCAGTAAGTATTCCTGTGTGTAGTGCTTGTAACAATATCCTAAATATGATATACCTGTTTAATAAGAGAACTCTTCTTCACATTTCATTTTATAATGGAGTGCCATCATGATATAATCCATGACATGATAAGCATTATTTCAAAATATTTTTTGTTATATTAACAGAAGTAGTTTTAATAAAGCCAGAAAATAACCCACTAACTGTCATTCAAAGGTTATATATTGTTAGTAGACTCAATTCTAGTCCCAAATCCCAGAAGTTGCTGCTGGGTAGTAGTCATGGGCTTTTGACTCAGTCTCTAGTCAGCACGATGATGCAATACCATTTGAATGTTGAGGCCCTAGGAAGGATGACCAATTGTGTCGCGGCCGGCACGACAACACGACCAGGGTCGAGAAGTTAAGAGGATGGTGAAATGAAGACGAGACACAAAGAGATGGGGACAGGAGGGGCAAAGTGGATGATGTCCAAGCAATGCCAGTTTATTCAGAAGAGTGCTCTGGTATAAGTATCGTACAGAGACAATCACAAGGAAGCAGTGATCCATTACATTATTAAAATAGTTTCCACCGGTTCCCCTTAGAAGGTTTCTTAAGGCTCATGTGCAAACATCCTGACGCCAAGAGGGCTGCTTGAAGATGAGTTCCCTATAGATAAGTAGACGGAGAAGGACCAAAGGGCATCCGGTGCGGTTTATGGCCCCTGCAGGGACAGCAAGTCAAGTTACTGATTCAGGGCTTTAGGCCTGCATGTCCTGTTCCAGATAAGCCCCAGAGGGTGGTCGCGCAGGAGAGCGAGACCCATGGCACAGGCCCATTCTCAAGCACCTCAAGTTATTAACCACAGGATTGCTTTAACCCTTAGGTTTCAAGGAGGTGCGAGTCAGGGGCTGGTTTGGTTCTCTCTCAAGCTACTGCGTAGCCTCCCACACAATTGTCTTGATTTGTCTAGACTATAAGTTTAACGTTAAAAGTCTTGAATCCCAGGAAACTTAGGCTGCAAAAGGTTTCAGTAGCCAATGTAGATGGTTGTGAAAAAGCATGAAAACCCCTATGATGAGCCAAATAAAGGGACTGAAAGAAACACTGTTTTTAATATCAAATAGATATGACATAGATTATACACCTTCCATAGTCAGAGTCACTCTTTCTACCAAACTGTTGATATCGATAACCATGACTTACTGTTCACAATAGTGAATCATCCATTATTGCATCATTCTAAGTGATGCAGTTTAAGTGTGTTGTGATTCTTTGTGGATTAACTTTTGTGCCTTATAATACAGTAATGCTAGTTTCTTTAAGATACCATGAATATTAGAGCAATGTTTTCCAATAGTTTACATAATGAAAATGAGGATTGGGCGCCTGGGTGGTTCAATGGGTTAAGCCGCTGCCTTCAGCTCAAGTCATGATCTCAGGGTCCTGGGATCGAGTCCCACATTGGGCTTTCTGCTCAGCAGGGAGCCTGCTTCCCTCTCTCTCTGCCTGCCTCTCTGCCTACTTGTGATCTCGCTCTCTCTGTCAAATAAATAAATAAAATCTTAAAAAAAAAAAGAAAATGAAGATTATTACAGTTTCAACACTGTCAAGACTCAGCTATCATTAACAAAAAAGGTTAATAACTGGGTTATTTTATTATCAATGGAAGGATGTACACAATGGCATTAGGACAAAGGCATAGCATACTGTACAATATACAAAAAGAACAGTTTGAAATTGGCATGGTAGAGAAGGGAATAAGAAATCAACTATATACACTGACTCCCACAAGTCTCTAATGATACAGTCAAATATTTCTTATAATAAATGAAAAGTTTTGCTTCCCAAAGAGCTACCAATATTCAGGGGAAAAAATAGTGGCAGATTAGCTTGGATATACCACATAAATGAATCTGCATTATTATACTATTCCTTTTATTGCTTCCTAGAACTGGATACAGTTCATTTCCTGATTCAAAGATTGCAACTAAAATGGCAAACAACCAAAGGGATTTTGAAAACAGATATTTGGTATCTTCAGTATTGTTTTGGGTGACTAGTATCCCCCCCATTCATATATTTCTAGAATCTTAAAATATGAACCTGTTTGGAAATTAGGTCTTTACAGATGTAATCAGATTATCTTGAAATTAGGCATACTGGATTAGAGAATGTGCCCTAAATCTCATAACTGCTGTCCTTATAAGGAAGCCATGTAAAGATAGAGGTGTACAGACACAAGGAGCATGTCATGTGACCACAGAGGCAGAGATTAGAATTATGCATTTATAAGTCGAGGAATACCAAGAATTGCCAGCTACCAACAGAAGCTAGGAAACTGCATGGAAGAATTATTCCCTAGAGGTTTCAGAGGGAGCATGCTGCTGCCAATGCCTTCATCCTGAACTTCTATCCTCCAGAACTGTGAGAAAATAAATTCCTGTTCCTTTAGGCCATTCAGTTTACAATAGTTGCTTTGGTAGCCCTAGAAAACTAATACAAGTATAGAGCTTATTCTGCCATACATTACCAAATGTCATGCTTTCTGGAACATGTAAAGTGATGCATTAAATCATACAACCAAAAAATGTTTTCCCTAGTTCTTAGATGCTTTTACTTGAAAAATATTTAGTTTCAAATTATCTCATTTCTTTGAGAATCTTAATGAAACCACAGAAAACATAAATATCTTTTAAAAACACAAACTAGACTTTGTTTATGCATATTTGGCAGACAATGAAAATGTAAATTTTGGCAAATTTTATTTCATCTATAAATTTCATACAAAGAAAAATAAAAATTTTGCTTGCTTCTGTTGTAAAAATACACTACTAAAATAGGGTCTGGTTTTCTCTTTGACTTCAAGTCGAAGTCAATTTTACATTGGACTATATTAAGTTACACTACTGTAAGTTTCTCTAAAAAAAGAAAATGAAATGTATACATTTGTAGACATTTCTGAAAATGTGATTTTCTATGAAAAAGAAAAGGATACACTAGAGGGTGTGGGCAATTTTGAGAAGTATTATTTGAAGAGAAAAGAAAGCATGACATTATCCTACTATATCACAGGACAGAAAGGAACATACTGTTCCCCAAAACCCTAAGGTGGCTGCTATGATACCACCTTCCACTGTGTCCACTCCTGTGAACAGGACTTGTGATTTATTTTTCTTTATTATTAAGACTTTAAGAGCAGTTTAGATTTATAGCAAAATTGAGGGGTAAGTACAAAGATTTCCCTTATGCAAGCATAGTCTCCTGAATTATTCACGTCATGAGAGTAGTACATTTGTTACAATCAACAAACCTACATGCACACATCACAATCACCCTAAGTATGTAGTTTACACTATGGTTCACTCTTGATTTTGTGAATTTTATGGGTTTGGATACATGTATAAATGATATTGATCCCACCTGCTGATATCATACAGAGTATTTTCACTGCCCTAAAAATTCTCTGTGTTCCTCTTATTTATCACTCCCATCCACCCCTCAACCCCCAGCAACCAATGATTTTTTTGTTATTTTCATAGCTTTACCTTTTCGAGAAATATCTTAGAGTTAGTGTTATATATTATGTAGCCTTTTCAGAATGGTTTCTTTCACTTAATAATATGCATTTAAATTTCCTCTATAACCTTTCATGGTTTGATAGTTTATTTCTTTTTAGTACTGAATAATATTCCATTTTCTGGATATAACACAGTTTATTAATCCATTCACTTGCAGGGCATCTTTGTTTCTTTCAAGTTTTGGCAATTATGAATAAAGCTGCTATAAACACACATATCCAATTTTTGGTAAGGTCATAAGTTTTCCACTCCTCTGAGTAAATGCCAAGGAACAAGTCATCTGGGTGGCATAGTATGATTAGTTTTATAAGAAACCACCAAGGGTGCCTGGGCGTTTAACTGTCTTACTCTTGGTTTTGGTTTAGGTTGTGATCTCAGGGTAGTGAGATCAAGCTCCATGTCAGGCTCCGTGCTTACAGTGGAATCTGCTTGGGACTGGCTCTCCCTCTCTCGCTGCACACCCCCACCAAATAAATAAATAAAATTTTTAAAAAAGGAAAAAAAAAAAGAAAGTACCAAATTGTCTTGTAAAGTGACTGTACCATCTTGCATTCCCTCCAGCAATGAATGAGAGTTCCTGTAGTGCTACATCTTTACCAGTATAGGGTATTGTCAGTGTTCCAGATTTTGGCCATTCTAATAGATATGTAGCAGGATCTCATTGTTTTAATTTGCATTTCCCAAGAGACATATGATATAGAACATCTTTTCATATGTTATTGGCCATCTGTGTAACTTCTTTATTGTGGTATCTTTGTTGAGGTGTTAAGAATATGGTCCATTTTGAATAATATTGTTTTATTGTTCAGTTTTGAATTATTTATGAATTTTAGATAAATGCCCTCTATCAGATATATCTTTTGAAAATTTTTTTCTCCCATTCTGTATGGCATCTTTATTCTCTTGGCATTATTTTTCACAGAGCAGAAGTTTTTAACTGTAATGAAGTCTAACATACATTTTTATTTTATGTGTTGTGCTTTTGGCATTGAATCTAAAAAGTCATTATCCAAGGTCATCTAAGTTTTCTTCTATGATAGCTTCTGGCAGTTTTATAGTTGTGCATTTTACATTTAGGTCTATGATCCATTTTGAGTTAATATTTGTGAAGGGAGTGAAGTCTGTGTCTAAATTATTTTTGTTTTTGTTTTTGCATATAAATGTCTAGTTGTTCTAGCATTCTTTGTTGAAGAGACTATCTTTGTTCCATTGTATTGCTTTTGCTCATTTGTCAAAGATCACTTGTCTATATTTTTGTGGTTTAATTTCTAGGTCCTCTTTTGGGTTTCATTGATCTATTTGCTTATTTTTTGCCAATACCACACTGACTTGGTAATTGTACTTTTGTAGTATGTCTTGAAGTCAGGAACCCTCAAACTTTCTTCTCCTTCAATACTGTGTTGGATATTGTGGGTCTTTTGCCTCTTCATATAAACTTTGGAGACAGTTTGTCAATTTCCACAAAGTAACTAGATTTTGATTGAGATTACATTGAATTTACAGATCAAATTGGGTAGGACTGACATCTTTACATTGAATCTTCCTATCCAAGAACATGGAATATGTCTCCACTTACTCAGTTGATTTTGTTCATCAGACTATTATAGTAGTTAAGAGGGCATAGTAGGAGGACCCTATGCTTTCCTTGTTCCTCAAACATAGCTAGGTAAATATCAAATCATTCTGAACACCAAAGAAACAGACCTGAGGACTGAGAGAACAAACCACACAACTAGAGGAAGAGAAGAGGTTATATTGTGGAAAGTAGGGTGTGTGAAGATATGATTTTGGGAGGAGAAAATCTGAGTGCTATGGAGGAGAGGTAGACCTGATCACAAAGAGATGAGAGGAAGGGAGACAAAAAGGGATAGATGAAGCAGTGCACAGGGGATCTCACAAGAAAAATACTACCCCAAATCCATTGACTGGGAAAATGAGAAAGGCAAATTGTTGTGAGTCTTTACAACCCATAGAGTTCAAAGACTGAAGTTTTAGAAGTCTGTACCATCAGCAGTGTGAAGCCTGGAAGGCACTGTGGTACACCTATGGAGAAGGAGGGCAGAGGCCAGCATGATCTGAGAATCCCATTGGATGCACTAGGAGAGATATTTCCCCCTTCCTGGAGTGCATCCAGGAGAGGTGGCATTGCCCATTGTCTCTCAGGGAACAAAGGAGCCAGAGGGTGACATTATGCTTCCCTGTTCCTTAGCATAGGGGCAGAGACATCTGCTGAGGACAGATAAACTGGATGCTGGCTTTTGCTGTGCTTTACTCTAAACTACAAGGTCCTGCACATTGGTACAACTGCCCTTCTGGGACAAACCCACCCCAGCTCAACAAGACCCTCTCTCTGAGGACCACTGTGGGTCCAAGCCACATCAGGAACATAATGTTTGGAGTTTTGAAACTCAACTAGCATGACTACACTGCACTACCAGTCAAGCACATGGCCAGGACACAGACAGGGTGAAGGCAAGGATCTGAGGGATATCTGGGAAACAATCAACAAAACTAAAAGGCAACCTTTGGAACAAGAAAAATATTTATAAATGATATATCTGATAAGGTGTTAGTATCCAAAATCTATAAAGAACCTATCAAACTCTATACCTGCCCCCCCAAAAAACAATCCAGTTAAGAAATGGGCAAAAGACATGATTAGAAATTTTTCCAAAGAAAACTTCCAAATGGCTAGCAGACGCATGAAAAAAACACTCAACATATGTCATCATGGAAATACAAATCAAAACCACAATGAGATACTACCTCACACATATCAGAATGGCTAAAGTACTAACTATGGTTATGGTATTAAAACAAAGAAAACAAGTTTTTGGCAAGGATGAGGAAAAAAGGGAACCCTCTTATACTGTTGGTGGGAATACAAACTGGTGCAGCCCCTCTGGAAAAAGTATGGGGGTTCTACAAAAAGTTAAAAATAGAACTACCCTACAACCTAGCAATTGCTTCCCTAGGTATTTACCCAAAGGATAAAAAATATTGATTCAAAGGAGCATGTGCACTCTGATGTTTATAGCAACATTATCAACAATAGCCAAATTATGGAAAGAGCCCAAATGTCTATCCACTGATGAATGGATAAAGAAGAGATAATGTATATGTATATTAGGGAATATTACACAGCCATCAAAAAGAATGAAATCTTGCCATTTGCAATGATGTGGCTGGAACTAGACAGTATTACGCTAAGTGAAATACGTCAGTCAAGGAAAGACAAATACCATATGATTTCACTCATATGTGGCATTTGAAAAATAAAACAGATGAACATAGGGTAAAGAAAAAAGAGGGAAGCAAACCATAAGAGACTCTCAACTATAGAGAATAGAGGGTTGTTGGAAGGGAGGTGGTTGGGGGGATGGCTAAATGAGTGATGGGTATTAAAGAGGATATTTGTTGTGATGAGGGCTTACATATAGCACCCATATACCTCGGTGTTATTTGTAAGAAATGAATCACTAATTCTACTCTTGAAACTAATATTGCACTATATATTAACTAAATAGAATTTAAATGTTTTGTACTTTTAATTTCAAATTTCATTTGTTTATTGTTGATATACAAGAAAGTGATTGACTTTTGTATATTAATCTTGTATCTTGCAGTATGGCTATAATCCCTTTTTAACTCCAGGAATTTTTTTTTTTTTAAGATTTTTTTTATTTGACAGGCAGAGATCACAAGTAGGCGGAGAGGCAGGCAGAGAGAGAGGAAGGGAAGCAGGCTTCCCGCTGAGCAGAGAGCCCAATGTGGGGCTCGATCCCAGGACCCTGGGATCATGACCTGAGCTGAAGGCAAAGGCTTTAACCCACTCAGCCACCCAGGTGCCCCGCTCCAGGAATTTTTTTTTTTTTATTCTTTTGGATTTTCTTTTCTTTTCTTTTCTTTTTTTTTTAAAGATTTTATTTATTTATTTGACAGAGAGATAGAGAGATCACAAGTAAGCAGAGCAGCAGGCAGAGGGAGAGGGAGAAGCAGACTCTTCACTGAGCAGAGAGCCCAATGCGGGGCTCGATCCCAGGACACTGGGATCATGACCTGAGAAGAAGGCAGCCACTTAACCGACTGAGCCACCCAGGCGCCCCTCTTTTGGATTTTCTACACAGATGACCATATCTACAAACAAAAATAGTTATTTCTTTCATCCTAACCTGCATAACTTTTATTTCCTTTCTTGATTTAGTGCATCAACAGGAACTTCTAGTATGATGTTGTAAAAAATTGATAAGAGGGGTCACCCTTGCATTGTATGTGATTTTAGTAGGTCAGCTTTAAGTTTTTCAGCATTATGATATTAGTTGAAGTTTTTTTGTGTACATCCTTTCTCCAGCTGAGACACTATCTTCTTTCCTTTTTAATATTTTATTTATTTATTTGAGAGAGAGAGCACAAGCAGGGTGCATGGAGAGGGAGAAGCAGACCCCAAGATCATCACTCAAGCCAAGGCAGTTGACTGACTGAGCTGCCCAGGTACCCCTCTATTCTTTATTTTACTGAGAGTTATTCTCATGACTGTTGGATTTTATCAAAGGTTTTCTTTATCTATTGGTTTGATCATATGACTTACTCTTTTTAACTTGTTTATGTGATAGATTATACTAATTGTTTTTCTAATCTTGAACCAGCTTTCCATTCCTGGGATAAATATTGCTTGATCATGATGGATAATTCTTCTTATACATTGTTGGATTTGATTTGCTAATTGAAGTTGCCTAAGAATTTTCTCATTTTTGTTGGTAAATGTACTGCAGTCAGATTAATCGTCTATACACTGGAGATAATATGATTAATCAGAATTTGTAATTTAATTTTAGCTTAATCTTCAGATTGTGAATGAACATTATATCCTCAAAATAATATTAGTACTTCCAGATCAATTAAGTATAAGTTTCTTCTCTAAAGACTCTGGCAACAAGGAGGAGAATTTAAATATCCCTGTGAAAGCACAATTTTATAAGCTCTAAATGTATATTATATATTAGAGTTTGTCTCACATGATGGCACATTGGTTCTAGCTTTTTTTCCCTATTTTATTCTTTTTAAAAAGTTTTTTAAAATAGATATGGAAAAGTAAGCATTAGCCAGATTAAACACAAATTACCGATCCTCTGAACACAGAGTATCAATATCTCTTAGTTTCTTGAATAATTCAAATTAATACCAGAAATGATGTTATTGAAGGCAAACTACCATGTTGTTCTATATAGTACAAATTTAACCTCCTGGACTCATCACCTTTTCTCCAAGACCATATTAGACTGTTAAAGAATTTGTGGGTACTTACAGACTTGCATGTAATATATCTTTCATAAAACTGAAATTTCTTGATGCTTCTCAAGCTATCTGATATTGATTTAAATTAACCACTAGGGTGTGCATAGGTAATTTTAAAGGTCCAGCATAAATACTAAAACAGAACAAAGAGCAAATTTGAATAACATCCATTTTCCAATATCTTTTGGAAAAGGATATAGTCTCCCATTCAAACATCACTCCCATTAAAATAATACACTCTGGTGAGGTTAAAACAGAAATATTTCTTCTTAAATTTTTAGACAACATTTGTTCTTAAATTCTTACTTTTATCCTACTCATACTTCAAAGTCTTAAAGCTGTATCACCCCATCATCCTAACATAATTCTACTGCCGTTTAAGTTTTGTTTTTGTTTTGTTTTTGTTTTTTTTTTTTAAGATTTTACTTATTTATTTGACAGACAGAGATCACAAGTAGGTGGAGCAGTCCGAGAGAGGAGGAAGCAGGCTCCCCGCTGAGCAGAGAGCATGATGCAGGGCTCAATCCCAGGACCCTGGGATCATGAACTGAGCCAAAGGCAGAGGCTTTAACCCACTGAGCCACCCAGGCGCCCACCCTTTAAGTTTTGATTAGCAGGTTTAGTTAAGACAGTACTCTATGCACCAGTGTCTAACAATTCCAAAAAATTTCTTCACCATAACTAGCCAAATAGACTTGGGTTCCCCGCTGGGGTTGTACTAAGAGATCCTAAGCCATCCCGCCATTCAAAATTATAACACCCCCTTTAATACTATTTAATTGGAACCATTCTTGAAGGGATTCTAGATTCCTCCTTTGTGTTATCATTTAAAAAAAAAATCATTGGGGTCTTTGTGCAATATTAGAAGCCGGTATAGCAGCTAAACCACTTTTTTTTTTATAGTGACCCATTAAATTTTTTTTTTTTTTTTTTTTTTTTTTTTTTTAAGATTTTATTTATTTATTTGTCAGAGAGAGAGAGGGAGAGAGAGAGAGCGAGCACAGGCAGAGGCAGAGGGAGAAGCAGGCTCCCCACCAAGCAAGGAGCCCGATGTGGGACTCGATCCCAGGACGCTGGGATCATGACCTGAGCTGAAGGCAGCTGCTTAACCAACTGAGCCACCCAGGCATCCCTGTGACCCATTAAATTTTTAATAGCTACTCCATCTAATTTCTCCTTTTTAAGTCATTTTTAACTAATTATCTGAAAACTTTTATGTGGTTTAATTGTCCCAAGGTCATTTCATCCATTTTATTTGTATTGTTTACTTTCTTCTGAAATCCTATTTTTGCATTATTCAACCCCATTCGGGGGAAGCTAAGCAAGGAAGTACTTCACAACATCTGTCACATCATTTTGCTTTATGTAACCTTATTCTGACAACAAGGTCACGTAAGTACTCCAAGCAATTGGAACCTCTTTAATCATAGAATCTTTTATCAAACATCACATAGTTCAAAGGCATAGAGTTAGGGAATACTTTGGTATTATCATAAAATCAATCCACATGTGTTTGCATTTTCCAAATTTCAGCAGCCTCAGAAACAATATTCCACTTAATTGCTTAGGGTGGGTATGGACAATTTCTTTCCCAGGCTACAAATTACATACCTCCATTTTTATCTCACTCAACAGACTGGGTGTTTATCCATCTACCTACATTTTTGCAAAACTTGAAGTTAATGAAAATCCTGAGTAAGATCAAATGTGTGTTTTCATTTGGTAATATCTAGAACAAGAGAAATAGCTCTCTGATCATCACTGCTTAGAATCTATTTCAAAAGCAGCTGAAAAGAAAGCTACTGATAGTATCCCACAATTTGAGTTGATTTTTGAATCAGTATTCCCATGTTTTAAGTCTCTTAATTCCCATCTGTGACCTCTCTGATCTTTTCAGTGATTTATTATTGGATGAGAACCACATTTTTGTTTTAAGATTTTATTTATTTATTTGACAGACAGAGATCACAAGTAGGCAGAGAGGCAGGCTCCCTGCTCAGCAGGGAGCCTGATATGGGGCTCCATCCCAGGACCTGGAGATCACGACCTGAGCCAAAGGCAGAGGCTTAACCACTGAGCCACCCAGGCACCCCGAGAACCACATTTTAATCTAAAAAGATATCTGCTTATCTCTCATGTTCGTTCTTTTTAACATATAGGATCATGAACTATAATCTGGAGGTCTTGGCAGCCTTGAGTTTTTGGGGTTTTTTTGTTTTGTTTTAGCCTTGAGATATTTATCAGTTACTTTTGTTTTCTTCAATGCAACCAAAAGCAACCAAAATACCATAAAACTGTCTCCTTTCCCCTTTGATTGAATGTATTTTCAATGCATTTAGCTACCTTCTGGATCACCTATTGTGAATCCACCACCTCCAATTTCCAATGATAAGTGTTCCCTCTTTTCAGTAGTCACAAAGCAGAGGTTGTCAAGAAGCCACTTTGCCTTTACAGATTCTCCATTCTGCCATTCATCTTTTTCCCAAATCAAGACTTAGCAATTATTTATGCTATAGAGTCAAGAGTATTATAGTTATCCTATTCACACTACCAACTGCAGCAATTAAACAGTCAATAATTGAAAGAACATCCACAGGATAAACTCATGTAAGGTGTTCATAAAGACAAAGGATATGGTACAGCAAAAGAAAGTGCAGGAAATCATCTTAGGGTTTGTTGCTCAGATTGTTCTCTTGTTAAGTTTTAAGAGTTCTTTATGTTTTTGGATGCAAGGATCATTTTTGTATGTTAAACAAATTTGCATTTCTGGAATTCCACTGGGTTACAATGTATTATTCTTTCTATATATTGTTGGATTAGATTTGTTAATATTTTGTTATAGTATTTGCACTGATGTTCATGAAGCTATTACTTTGTAATTTATTTTTGTGATACCTTTACCTGGCTTTGGCACCAGAGAAATCTTGGCCAAGTAAAATGAGATGCTTACTCATCTACCTTCTGGAATGTAAACATCTTGGCTTCATATTACTTCTTTCTTAAATATTAAATAAAATTCAACAGTGTAGCAATCTGACCTTGGAATTTTCTTTGTGGGAAAGTTTTTATTTTGATTTCAATTCCTTTAATAGAAATACAAGGATTAAGATTTTTCTATTTATTCTTGTTATGAGTTTTAGTAATTTATGTCTTTCAGGAATTTCTTTCTTTTATTTAAATTGTCAGTATTAATCTAACATATCAATAAAGTTCTTATATTCCCTTATACTTTCAATTTCCTTATGGCCCTTTAGCGGGGCCCACTCTTTCATTCTTGGTATTGATAATTTTGTTCTCTTTCCTTTTTTCTTATCATTCAGTCTAGAAGCCACTCAATGTTTTCTAACAACTTTGGACTTTCTTAATTTTTCTCTATTTTTCATCTGCTTTATATTATATTGATTTCTAATCTGGTCTTTATTTTCTATCCTTCTACTTATTTGAGTTTAATTGTTCTTTTTCTAATTTTTAAGGTGAGAGATTTGATCATTAATTTTAGGCTTTTTTTCCAATAGAAACATTTAAAGTTAAGCTTTTCCCTCTAAGTGTTTCTGTAGTTAAATGTTTTAAATTTTTAAAATTTTGATGTGTTATTTTTATTATCATCCAATTCAAAATATTTTCGCATTTCCTTTGTTATTCTATTTACCTGTAAGATATTTAAATGTAATTTGTCTGATTTCCGGACATTTCTAGATGTTGTATTTTATTGCTTTCTAATTTATTTCTATTGTAGTCAGAAAAGATTCCTTGGGAGATTATTTGTTTTTGAAATATATGGAAACTTATTTTAAAGTGCAGCATAGGGGGGACGCCTGCGTGACTCAGTTGGTTAAGCGGCTGCCTTCAGCTCAGGTCATGATCCCAGCGTCCTTGGATCGAGTCCCACATCCGGCTCCTTGCTCGGCAGGGAGCCTGCTTCTCCCTCTGCCTCTGCTGCCACTCTGCCTGCCTGTGCTCGCTCTCCTCTCTCTTTTTCTGGCAAATAAATAAATAAAATCTTAAAAAAAAAAAAAAAGTGCAGCATAGGGGCGTCTGGGTGGCTCAGTGGGTTGGGCCTCTGCCTTCGGCTCAGGTCATGATCTCAGGATCCTGGGATCAAGCCCCGCATGGGTCTCTCTGCTCAGCAGGGAGACTTTTTCCCCCCTCTCTCTGACTGCCTCTCTGCTTACTTGTGATCCCTCTCTCTCTGTCAAATAAATAAATAAAATCTTAAAAAAAAATAAATTAAGTACAGCATATAGTCATTCTTGCTGAATGTGTTATGTGTATCTGAATGTGCAATTTGAAGTTAGTGGATATAATGTTTTTTTAAGTGTTAATTAGACTAAGGTTGTTTATAGTGTTAATCAAATGTTCTATATCCTTACTCATTATTTTTGTCAAGTTCCCTTTATCAATAACAGAGAAGTAAGGGGTGCCTGGCTGGCTCAGTCAGTTAAGCATCTGACTTTTGGTTTCAGCTCAGGTCATGATCTCAGGGTTGTGGGATTGAGCCTCATGTCAGGCCCCTCGCTCAGCGTGGAGTCTGCTTGAGATTCTTTCCCTCTCATTCTCCCTCTGTCCCTCCCCCTATCTCTAATGCAGTTTCTCTATCAAATAAATGAATAAAATCTTTAATAAACTTTATTTTTTAAAAAGTGGATTATTATTATATTATTGTGGATTTGTTTATTTCACATATATGTATTGTCAACTTTTGCTTCATATGTTTTGAAGCTCTTATTAAGTATGTATACATTCGTAATTGTTATATCTATACAGTATATTGACTTTTCAATATTCTATAAGGAAAATTGAGCTCTTATTGTTAGTTCTTGCCTTTTTCAAGTTTAACAATATTTCCCCTTTGGATTGTTCGGTCCATTTACATTTAAAGTAATTATTAATAAGGTTGATTGTATTTACTTTTGCCATTTGCTTTTTAGGAGGGAGGGAAATGCTTTCATTTATTTATTTATGTCTTTTTTTGTGATGATCAAATTCCCTTGATTTGCAAAAATTTTTTAGGGGTCTCCATAATTTTTATAAGTTTTAGGAATGCTTGGGGAGATGCCCATAACATAATTCATTGAAAAAAAAATTTAGAAAAGTGTATTTATCATGGTATTTTGGGCAAAAAGGTCTAAGACATTCTATACATATTTGTGTACATATATGTATCAATATATATCTCTCTATATCTCTATAGACACATATGTACACATACACATAAGGGTGACACAAAATATAGAAGAACACACAGAATATTTGAAAGAGGACAAGAAGGAAGATAACAAGTAAAACATACAGCTTAGCAGAACTTCTTCATTGGAATTTTACCATATATAATAATTATAGAAATACTTTAATATCAGCACTTAGAACAAATTATTATTTATATTTTCAGTTACTTATGGTTGATAAACATATGCCTTTGCTTTCATATAAATGTATATATACCTGCACATGCAGTATGTGTGTGTGTGTCCGCACAAGATCAGATGCAATTATATATTAACTGAAAAGATGATTTAAGAATCAGCTTCTTTATTTTGATTTTGTTGTATATTTTAACTACTGCTAATGGAAAAATAATATAACTATTTTAAGAAAATTAAATAATCATTGAAACTCATTTAAAAATAATACCTACTGAGTACCAGGCAATCTTCTAAGTTACTTGTGTTGTTTTTATGAAAATAATTTTGGGAATAAAAAATGAAAATTAAGGTAATTGTGTAATTTCCTCCTTGTCTTATATATTTACCATGCAAAAATAATAGAAAAAATATAGTTACATTTTTCTCAAATATAAATAGCTTATTTGTCATAAAACTAAGTCAATGTCATTGGCATAGAAAACAATATTCATCTCTCCAAACTAGCCAATGCTGCACAGCAAGTAAAAGTAGCTTCTATTTTCCTAAAAGACTTGTTACTTTTCCTTAGCTAAAAAAGTGACTCACAATTTGAAGATGGCTTATTATTGTAAAACAGTAGTATATAGTCTCTTGATGTATATAATTTTAATTGGTAATTGTAGGTTTATTCCAACATATATGTACATGAATTTATTATTTATATTAAAATGTCAAATATTGGGGCGCCTGAGTGGCTCAGTGGGTTAAGGCCTCTGCCTTCAGCTCAGGTCATGATCCCAGGGTCCTGGGATCAAGCCCCACATCGGGCTCTCTGCTCCGCAGGGAGCCTGCTTCCTCCTCTCTCTCTGCCTTCCTCTCTGCCTACTTGTGATCTCTGTCTGTCAAATAAATAAATAAAATCTTTTTAAAAAAAATAAATAAAATAAAATAAAATAAAATGTCAAATATCTTCAAAGAAGCAAAAGCTAGAAAAGAAATTAATGTCAAAATATACATGTCAATAATTTAGATATTATTTATATTGTCCCATTGGATTTATTTCATATGGGAAGCCAACTTGATTCTTTAAAAAATAAACTGAAAAATTGAATCAATTGAAGTTTGAATTAATTTCAATGCTCAAAGCAAAACTACATCAGAAGGACAACATTTCAACTATTGCAAATAATAAAAGTATAAATTTGGCATTTATTATTTTTGTAGAATACTAATGTCAACTAGCCTACAATCTTTATTTTGAGTAAATGTATTAATAGTTAGTCCTATTTATGAATTCCACTCAACAGAATTAAAGAAGTCTAAGTTGAACATTTACAATGTACAGAAACTTTGTTAAATACTGTAAAATATAGAGATGAGCATAATATTAAATATGATGATAATCAGTGGTATTGGAAATTCAAATGCTGCAACTGTTTGGAGAAGAGAAAAATCATATATAGTTAGATGGGACAAAATTCTTCAGTGTTACAGGAGTGATGGAAAGAGCGTGAAAACAATATGAGGGTAAGAGGAAAGCAGACAGCTGCCTACTTTGTCAGTTTATTTCTTTATTTATTAATGGTAATGACAAATCTGATTTGTTGGTAATCTGTACTTCCTTTTAAAGATAAAGCTTAAAGAATTGAAGTGAATATCCTTTCCAGCATTTAGATGAGATGTTTGGAAACTGATAGGAACCCCTGCAAATATTCTTCTTTTATAACCCAGGACAACCAATAGGCTAGCTATTTTTCTGTGTCATCCCTTTTCTTCTGAAACAAACCCCAAATAGCTAAGCTATTTTTGAGATAGTCAAGGAAGTGGAACAATTTCCTATTTAAAAACATTCTTGTTCCTGTCAGACACAGATACACAGCCTGTTTAGCCCACTCTACATCCTTTTTTGAATTTTGCAGATCATTACCTTGAACCACTGTGAGAAGATAGTAATCAGAAAACTGTAGATTTAACAGGTCGTTTCATGTTTCTGATCCATGTTCACACTATTTCAGAAGCTAGCTGTGGCAGACAGCCTTTAAGATGGCTTGCAATGATCCCCAGCCCTTGGTATTCATGCCCTTGTCTAATTTTCTGCCCTTCAGTGGGGACTAAATTTATCGACTTCTTTCTTACAAGGAGAATTGGAAGAAGTGATATGTCGCTTCTGAGATCAGGAAATAAAACTGTGATTTTGGTTGCCCTGAGGAAGATCAACAGCCACAATGTGAAGTGTCCCTATGAAGAGGCCTACAGGGCAAGGGACCAGTGCCTTCCAACAGCCGTATGAGGGAGCTGTGAATGGGATCCCGCCCTCCAGTAGAGCCTTCAAAAGAGATCACAGCCTTTGTCAAGACCTAGAATGAAACCTTAAGGGAGACCGTGAACCAAAGGCACCCAGATAAATTGTGATCAGATCTTGACCCACAGAAGTTGTGATGATAAATATTTGTTTTTTTTAATCGCTAAATTTTCAAACATTTTGCTCCCCAGAAGTAAATAAATGATACAGTAGCATAAACATCACTCTTTCAATTAATGACAGAGAAATCTTCCCTCCAACCCAAATGTCTTTAATTGTCAGGGAGCATCTAAATCTGCTGAATTCAAATAACATTTGAAATATTATTCAAGTACTCAAATGAGGTAACCAAAGTTAGCAGTAACCATTGGAAATAAATTTGAAATGAATCAGAATATATGAGAAAAATTATACTATCCTGGAAATGAGAATGTAATTTGAGAAAATGCTTTATTTTTATGCATAGTATCTGGAAAGACACTTATAATTTAGGTTTCAGAGATCCAGGCAATATCATAAAAACATATAAAACCCTTTGAATAATAACATTACAAAGACGTGGTACATTTTTCCTTTAGTATTATTATGTGCTTTTTTTTAATTCATATAATAGATGTTAGGATACTTAATACCTTTTTGGGACCATATATCAACACGATTTAGTATAGAATTTGAATTCTGCATAGCGGTGCATATTATATTGAATATGATATGATATATGATATGCACTATATGGATGAGACATAAGGCTGCAAGTTAAAAAGGAGTACACTTATAAATATGTGAATACACTCAGCCATTACTCTTACAGCAGGTCATTTTTATCTTTTAATCATTCTGTGTTCTGAGTATCTTACAAGAGACATCAAGGTCTAAATCATGTTTTGACTTCAATTTGTAGGTATTAAAGTTCACTTTGCCCACTTTTTTTCCCGAATCCAATTTTCTAAGACAAAAAAAAAAAAATGAGAAATAGAAAATTCACCTTGGATAAAATTAGGACCAAACACACACACACACACACACACACACACACACACACACACATGCACGAGTTAGACATGGAATAAGACTGCCCACCAGCAGCAGCTACTGGACCAGTACAATGAAGAGAGGCAAGAGAAAAAAAAACTTTTTCTGCTTATCTAGAACAGGGTAGAGGAGCACAAAAAATTACAAATTTGATGTCACTTTCCAAAGGGTCATTATTAGGTGTTCTTCATTGAAATTGCAATGTTTGAATGGACAGGCAAGGAGAGGTCTTTAAATCATATTTATCATAGAGGTGTGTCAGGGGAAAGGTAGCTGGAAAAGAGCCCACTCCTACATAGTGTCTGGGCAAGAATCACACTGTTAGAAGGCATGGTGAAGGAGCATGCAGAAATGCAGTTTTGAAGCTTGTCTGCTGAAGGGAAGAAAATGCCACATTAACATACGGTGAGCCAGTAAAGGAAAACTGAGAGCCAAGGGGACTGCTTACTACTTTAAAGAAGAAAAAATTGGAAACCACTTAAAAAATGTCCAAGATGGGCTCTTACAGCTCATCGACCTATCTCTTCTCTCAAAAACACTTCTACAGGGGCGCCTGGGTGGCTCAGTGGGTTAAGCCTCTGCCTTCAACTCAGGTCATGATCTCACGGTCCCGGGATCGAGCCCCACATCGGGCTCTGCTCGGCGGGGAGCCTGCTTCCTCCTCTCTCTCTACCTGCCTATCGGTAGGGAGCCTGCTTCCTCCTCTCTCTCTACCTGCCTCTCCTCTCTGCCTACTTGTGATCTCTGTCTATCAAATAAATAAATAAAATCTTTAAAAAAAAAAAAAAAAAAAAAAAAAAACACTTCTACAAATAACTGATCCTTGGAGAATGGTCTCTTTTCAGGGATGAGTGGAAATCTAAAAGGGACTGAGTAAAGCAACCTATGCCAAATAAACAGCCTGTGATGGACAAACACGTGACAGATGAATTCTACCACAAAGTAGATTAGATTTTTAAAACTCAATGAAACAGAACAATGAAAAAATACAGCTTCTTATACGTCCTCAAAGAAGCAATGACAGTGGTGCCTGGGTGGCTCAGTCAGTTATACATCTGCCTTTAGCTCAGGTTATGATCTCAGGGTCCTAAGATCAAGCCCCACTTTGGGCTCCCTGCTCAGTGGAGAGCCTGCTTCTCCCTCCCCCTACTCTTGTGTTCTTGTTCTCTCTCTCGCTCCCTCCCTCTCAAATAAATAAATAAGATCTTTTAAAAAGAGAGAGAGAGAAAGAGACTATGACAAACTAACATATAGAGATGAGAAGTGAACAAACTGGTTCCAGGAAATAAATTGAAAGAAAAAAATATATGTAATGAAACTTCAAATAGTATTAGTAAATGGGTCAAATGTCTGCACACATACAAAATCAAATTAAAAATTAACAAATACTGCAAAGAAATAGATAAATAACATAGAAACTATCATGTAACAAATAAGAACATAACAAATAAACTTAGAAAAAAAATACATAATTGAAGAAAAATTAATAAAGGAAAACCTGTATTATTACTGTAAATAGTACTCACTGTCCCAAAGAGGGAGAAAAAAAAAAATTCATCAATACCAGGTCAATCTTAATGAGGTCACAGAACTTCAATCACAAAAAAATTCTTAGGGGATTTAGGTAAAAAATCAAGTTATCTAAAAGAGACAAAAATACAGAGCTCATCTCAGACTTCTTAATAACACTATTTAGTGCTAAAACAAAACTGTGGAGCAATGTCTACAATGTCTTCAGGACCAGATCAGAAAACATGACTTAAATATTTTACACTCTAAATGTGCCAATCTGGCATTTAGAGTTCATAAGAAACAGATGATATCATCAAATAATGAAAACTGAGGAAGTAAAGTATCCATTATTCCTTCTGAAGAATAAACTGCAACCAACAAAACTATGCATAGAATTTTTTTTATTAAATTTAATGATGAGTCATGAGCCCACAAACCACAGTGCAAGGACTAAACAAGGTTGTAAGAGACATGAATGTTAAAAATTATTTTAAAATACAATAACGGTATAATGAAAAAAGATTAAGAAGGAGGTAACCTAGATGAAGGGAACTGTAATGTAACAGATTTCCTCAACTTGTGTAGAAGGGATGTAGTAGCTTCTACCAAAGTTGTGATTTAGCTTATAACTCTTTAAGTATACCCTTTAACAGCTAGAATAACTAAAATGATATTTTTGAGTAGAGAAAGCAACTTGGGAGAAGAGCGTATGTGAAAAAAGAAAACTGTACTGTCTTCTCTTATTACAAGACAACTTAAAATGCCTAGATTTAAAAACAAAAAATTCAACCAACTTCAAGTCTAAAATAAAAACTTTTGAAGGTAATCACTAAAATGCCAAATAGAAGTTTAGAATAGAAATATAGCCAATATTATCAGAAAGGATAAAAAAATTTCATATCGAAATGAAAGCTAAAAAGTAATACATAAAAATTGGAAGTATATAAAATGGCGAGTAATTGGCATCACAATAAACACAGTGCAAAGAAATGCAATGCAGATAAGTGGCATTGAGTACTTTGTACTAAGTACTTTGTTCTTCTTTTTTCAAGATTATTTTGGCTGCTTGTGGTCCCTTGAATTTCCATATAAAATTTAGGACTGGATTTTCTGTTTATGCCAGAAAATAAAAAGTCGTCAGGATTTATTTATTTTTTAGATTTTTGTCCAGTTTTATTGAGATATAATTAACATATAACCTTATAATAGTTATAGATGTATAACATGATGATTCAATAAATGTAGATATTGAGAAATGATTACCACAATAAGTTTAGCTAACATCCATCACCTCACACAGTTAAAATTGTATTGTAGATTACTTTGGAGAATGTGGCCATGTTAGCAACATTAAGACTTCCAATCCTTGAATACAGACATCTTTCCATTTATTTAGACTCTTTAATTTTTTAGTCTTTTCTAGCTTTCAGTGTACAAGTCTTGCACCTTATCAGTTAAATTTATTTCTGTGTATTTTATATTTTTAATTCTATTACATATGAAATTTTAAAAAATCATTTTCAGATTGTTCTTTCTAGGGTACAGAAATAAAACCGAATTTTCTCTGTCAATACTGTACCTTGGGGGACGCGTGGGTGGCTCAGTTGGTTAAGCCACTGCCTTCAGCTCAGGTCATGACCCCAGGGTCCTGGAATCGAGTCCCTCATCCTGCTCCTTGCTCAGCAGGGAGCCTGCTTCTCTCGCTGCCTCTGCCTGCCTCTCTGCCTGCTTGTGTGTACTCTCTCTCTCTCTCTGGCAAATAAATAAAAAATCTTTAAAAAAAAAATACTGTATCTTGCAACTTTGTGAATTTGCTTATTTACTCCAATAGGTTTTTTTGGAGATTCTTCACTGCTTTGTGGAGTAATTCAGAGCAGGGATTCTGGTCAATATGACTGAGTACAAATCCTAGGTTCACTGATTATACCTATGTAACTTTGAGTCAGTTACTTAACTTTTTAGTGTCTCAATTTCCTCATCTCTAAAGTGGAAATAAAAGTACATTTTCGAAAAGTTAATTCTAGAATGAAATCGGTTAGTACTTATAAAAGACTTGTTTATAGTATATAGTAAGTATTATACATATGTTAAATAATTAAGGAGCATTAAAATTAACAAAACAAGAACTCTAGAAAAATACCAGCAGCTTCTATTTATGTACCAGCTAACAATAGATGAAATAGTCTCAATAAAATTAAGTATATGGAGAAAATAATTTTGGTAGGATACAAAGATGGATATGTTTGTGTACTTACATACACTGAGCACATAGAAAACACTTTGCAACCACTCAAGACATACTTCATTTGTGTATATATTTATCATGATTCCTGGACATTATTATTAATGAATGAAAACCACTTTTTTCTGAGTCAAATGTAATAATATATGAAATAAACACAATAATAAAAATAGAAACTGAAAAGAGATACCCCCCCAAAAAACAGGTAGGAATTTAAAACCTACATTTTAACTCTTAAAATAAAACTATAAAATTGCAGAAAATAAAGGCAATAAAGCTACCTATCAGCTCTTTTGTGATACTGGTAAAAATGTTCAGATGAAAAATTACTATTATATATATCTAGGTTATAAGAAAAGGAAAAAATGGAATCAAAATAAAGCATAGAGTTTATGCAATCATTAAAAGAGCAGCAAAATAAAACAAAATAATAGAGAAGAAAATAATTTTAAAAGATAAAAGTAAATGTTTATTAAATAGAAATCAGAAAAAATAGCAAAATTTAAGTACAAATAATATTAGAAATGTAAGTGGCAGAAGATTTATTTTTTACTACCTCTCTCAGCATTATGAGTTAATTTTAAAACCTGGAGTTAGTAAAACTGGACTCAAAAGAGATGGAAAATCTAAAAGAATAACTTTAAACTGTTTGAAAAACTTACTAAAGAACTATTCCTTCAAAAATGTTATATACAGATTTTTACAGGTACATTATTTTCTATTAAAGTATAGATAGTTCCTATTATATTTAAATTTGTCTAGATCATAGAGAAAGGTAAAAATTTGTACAATTCTTTTTAGAAAGCTAGGAAAATGCTATCTATCACCCAAACATGAAAATGGTAAAGAATAAATTGAAGAAAATTACTGACCAATATTACTATAAATATCAGTCCAAAAATACTAAATGTAATATTAATACATAAGCATAATCAAGTTAGTGAATTTGATCTAAGGAATGTAGATACTTCAAATATTAGAACATACATTAATTTTACTGATTCATAGGAGGAAAACAGATAATAGATGCTAAAAGAGGCACTTGAACTTCTACATTCATTAATGAAAACAAACATACACATATACACACTTAACCTAAAATGAAGGTAAAATGTGGGGAAAATAGTTTGACATCTTTAAGGAATAATTAGCTAGAAAATAAGAAATTAAAATACATTATCTCAGCTAAGTATCATTATTATGAAAACCCGAAGTTTTTAAAAAAACAATTATTTTAAATGCTCTGATAGTTTTAGATAGACCACTTATGCAAGCAGTATATAAATAAGAATACTTTTGGTAGATGCTGCTGTCGCATTTCTGTAAAAGTCTGAAAACTCAACCAGAATCTGGTTAGAAACTGGTAGATTTCTATTAAGAAACTGTTTAAAGGGGTTAGCTACAAAATTAATTAAAAAGGCATTCGTATAATAAATATAACAAAGACAATCTAAAGAAAAAAGACCTCATTTGCAGTATTTCTTGAAAGAAAGAAAAGAGGGAGGGAGGGAGAAATAAAAAAAAAAAGTCAAGAAGAGAAAAAAGATTTTAGCTGTATCCAGTGACAATGTACTTAGGAATTCCAGATCTATATAAAGAAAACTTGAAATTTTTGTGTAGCACATAAAATAAAACTTGAATAAACGGAATCATAAACGTTGTTTTTGAGTAGAGTTTTTTATATTTAAATATGTCATTTCTCCCCTAAATTAATCTGAACTATAATCCTATCAAATAGTTTCTGGGAATCAATAGTTCTGTTAAAGTTTTTAAAAACAAAAAACTTTTTTTATTTTTTTTTTAGAAAAGCCAGGATATTTTAAAGAGAAAATGAATAAAAGGTAAATAAAGTTTTTATAACTAAAATAGCTTTATATTGGCACATAAACATGTTAATGGTGCTAATTATTAAATTGAGAAACAAACATGAACAAGCATAGGAACATAACGTATGACAAATTTCCATTCCAAATTAGTGAAGAAAATACAAGTACTCTGTAAATGTTGGAATTCATGGGTAGCCATCAGAAAGAAATAATGCTGATTTTTAACTTTTCTTGCAACAAACAATAATTGCAAATAAATCAAAGATTTAAATATTAAAACCAGAATCTATAAAAATCTTAAAATAATATAAAGGCATACCTCGGCGATATTGTGGGTACAGTTCCAGACCACCACAATAACGTGAATGTTGCAATAAAGCAAGCCAAATGAATTTTTTGCTTCCCAGTGCATATAAAAGTTATGTTTACATTACACTGCAGTATATTGTGTTCAATAGCATTATGTCTAAAAAAATGTACATACCTTTATTTATTTATTTATTTATTTATTTTTAATTTATTTGACAGTCAGAAATCACAAGTAGGCAGAGAAGCAGGCAGAGAGAGAGAGGAGGAAGCAGGCTCCCTGCTGAGCAGAAAGCCCGACATGGGGCTTGATCCCAAGACCCTGGGATCATGACTCTAGCCGAAGGCAGAGGCTTTAACCCACTGAGCCACCCAGGCACCCCCATACCTTTATTTTTTTAAGTTTTGATTTAAATTCCAGTTATTTAACATATAGTGTAATATTAGTTTCAGGAGTACGATACCATGATTCAGCACTTCCATACATCACCCTGGTGCTCATCACAGCAAGTGCATTCCTTAATCCCCATTATCTATTTAATCCATTTCCTCTCTGGTAAGCATCAGTTGTTCTTGTTGAGAGTCTGTTTCATTTGCTCCTTTGTTTGTTTCTTAAATTCCATATATGAGTAAAATCATATGGTATTTGTCTTTCTCTGACTGACTTATTTCTCTCAGGATATTTCTCTCAGCATAATACTCTCTAGTTCCATCCATGTCATCGCAAATGGCAAGATTACATTCCTTTTTACAAAAGAATAAGATTCTGTTGTATTTGTACCACATCTTTTTTTTTTCCTCAAATAAAGTGTTGGGATTAGGGTTAGTGCAAGGGTGGAGGGGTATTATATACCTTAACTTAAAAATACTTTGTTACCAAAGTATGCATATTGTCATCAGTGAATACTATTATTTTCGCTGGGGGTGGGTTTTTACCTCAATGTTAATGGCTGCTGATTGACCAGAGTGGTGGTTGCTTAAGGTTGGAGTGTCTATGGCAATTTCTTAAAATAAGACAACAGTGAAAAAATAATAATAATAATAAAAAGAACACAATGGAGCTTGCCATATCAATTGACTCTTCCCTTCATGAACAATTTCTCTGTAGTGTGTGATGCTGTTAGATAACATTTTACCCACATTATAACTAACTTCTTTCAGAATTGAGGTCAACCCTCTCAAGCCCTCCCCCTGCTTTATAACTAAGTTTGTGTACTATTCTATTTGTGTGTGTGTGTGTCCGTGTGTGTGTGAGAGAGAGAGAGAGAGCATGTGTGTGCACATGGGGAGAGAGGCAGAAGGAGGGGAAGATAGAGAAGCTTAACCAGGCTTCACGGTCAGCACAAAATCCAATGCAGAGCTCCATCGCATGACCTTGAGATCATGACCTGAGCTGAAATCAAGAGTCAGAGGCTTAACAGACAGAGACACTCAGGCACCCTAAGTTTGTGTAATATTCTAAATCCTTTATCATTTTAGAAATCTTCACAGTGTTTTAGGAATAGCTTCCATCTTAAGAAACCACTTTTTGTTTTCCATAAGAAGCAACTTCTCATCTGTAAGGATTTTATTATATTTTATTATTATTATTTTTTTTTACCACATCTTCAGTTACTTCCTCCACTAAAGTCTTGAAATCCTCAAAGATATATGTAAAGGTCGGAATCAATTCTTCCTCAGTCCTGTTCGTGTTGATATTTTGACATCCTCCCCCAAATGTGAATTTTTTTCATGGCTGAATGGTGAATTCTTTACAGAAAGTTTTCTATTCATTTGTCCATTTCCATCAGAGAAATCACCACTTATGGTAGTGAGGACCTTCTGAAATATATATAAGATTTGAAAGTTGAGATAATTTTTTGATCCATGGGCTGCAGCATGGATGTTGTGTTGGTGGGCATAAAAACATTGTTAATCTCATTATATCTTCATTAGAGCTCTTGGTTGACCAGGTACATTGTCAATGAACAGACTATTCTGAAGGGAATCTGTTTTTTCTAAATAGATCTCAACAGTGGGCTTAAAATATTTAGTAAATCATATTATTAATAGATATGCTGTCATCCAGGTTTTGTTGCTGCTTTTATAGAGCATGAACAGAGTAGATAGAGCATAATTCTTAAGGCTCATAGGGTTATCAGAATGATAAATGAGCATTGGGCTCAACTTAAAGTCCCCAACTGCATTAGCCCCTAATAAAATCAGACTATTCTTTGAAACTTTGAAGCTTTGAAGCCAACCACTGGCTTCTCCTCTCTAGCTATAAAAGCCCTAGATATCATCTTTTTCCAATAGAAGGTTGTTTCATCTACATTGAAAATCTGTTGTTTAGTGTAGCCATTTTCATTAATGATCTTAGCTATCTCTTCTGGAGAACTTGCTGCAGCTTCTGTATCAGTACTTGCTGCTTCACTTTGTACTTTCACATTATGAGACAGCTTCTTTCCTCAAACCTCATGAACCAACCCTGATAGCTTCAAATTTTTCTTCTGCAACTTTCTCACGTCTCTTAGCTTACATAAAATTGTAGATACTTAGGACCTTGCTCTAGGCTTTGGTTTAAGAGAATGTTGTGACTGCTTTGATCTTCTATCTAGACCACTCAAACTTTTTTTTTTTTTAATATCAGCAATAAAACTATTTTTTTTTGTTTTGTTTTGTTTTTTTATTTGTGTGCACTGAAGTAGTACTTTTGATTTCCTTTAGGATGTTTTCCTTTGTATTTGCAATTCAGCTGTTTAGTGCAAGAGCCCTTGTTTTCAGCCTATCTTGGCTTTTAATATTCTTTCCTCACTAAACTTAATTATTCTAATTTTTTTTTTATTTAAAATGAGAGACATGTGACTCTTAAACTCTTAGAGGTCAGATGTGAGGGCGATCTGGTTGCAACATCTGTCACTCCATTGATCATCAGGGTTGATTCAGCTGATCTCGCCGGCTAGGCAGGTGTTCCCTTCCTCCCTCAACACTCCATGTGCATCCCTTCCAAAGCTACGCTCTCTGTAAAGAGGATGGCCTTCCCAGAGAGAGGAGAGGACCATTCTTTGGTCAAGGATATATGAGTACCTGCAGTCCCCTGCTAGAACTTCCAAATAAGTTCTCAAGGCTCATAAACTCTTAAAGGTCATTGTATGATTATTAATTAGGCTAACTTCAGTATTGTATCTCAGGAAATAGGCAGGCTTGGGGAGAGGGAGAGAGAGAGGGGGCTGAGGAAAGGCTGGTTGCTGGAGCAGACAGAAGACATACAAATATCAATTAAATTCCCCAAGTTATATGAGTAGGGTTATAACCTACTATTACTACACTACTACTATATACTACTACTACTACTATACTATACTACTATAACCCTACTATTATAACCCCAAAGTGGTTATAATAGTAACACCAAAGATCATTAACTACAGATCACCATAATAATATTATAATAATGAAAATTTGAAATATTACAAGAATTACCAAAATGTGACACAGACATAAAGTGAGCTAATGCTATTGAAAAAGATGATGTTAATAGACTTGCTCAGTGCAGGCTGCCAAAAACCTTCAATTTGTACAAAATGCAGTATCTATGAAGTGCAATAAAAGTGAAGCACAGTAAAACAAGGTATTCCAACATTTTAAGAGTTTATAGTCAGGGAAGTGCTTCATAAGCAAATAAAAATTTTATGTGGAAAGATGCCATTTATGAAGAAAAACTATATTCATCTATATAATTACAGATATCAGTAATTTACTTTTTTTCATTGTTGTGTATTCACTGCACAAATGTAACATTTTGTCTATGGTTACTTGTTTCTAACTTTGGCTATTAGTAAAGCTATTATGAACATTTTTTTATCTATCTTTGGAGGACAAGTTCACTTATTTCACTTGAGAATCTTTGTAGGAAGGGAATTTCTGGTTGTTTGGTAAGGGCTGCCCAGTATCTCCCATGTTGTGCTTGTTTATACTCTCACTAAGTATGTAAACAAATTTCACTTGCTGCAGGAATCCTTGTCAACATTTGGTACTGGCAAGCCCTCTATTTTAACCATTGATGGATGGACACTGGTATCTCCTTGCAGTTTAATTTGCATTTTCATGATTACTAATGATGTTGAACACCTTTCATATAACTATTATCTATTTTAATATATTCTTTTATAAGGTTTCTCAAGACTTTTGCCCATTTACCATTTGGATTTTCAATTTATTTGTAGAGGTTCTTTATATAATCCGAATTTAAGTTCTTTTTCAGTTGTATGTATTATAAATGCCTTCTAAACCATGACTTTCTTCTCATACTCTTAAAGGTATATTTTGATGAACAGAATGTCTTAAATTTAATGAAGCATCTCTTGGTTACCTATTGCTGTGTAACTAGCTTTCATAGAATTCAGTAGTTTAAAATATTGTATTATTTATTCACAACTCTATAGTTTGGGAGGGTTTGGTAGTCTCTGCTGGTAGAGTTCTTACTTGGCAACTTTCTATCCATGGCACAAAAGCAGGAAAATGTCATGTCCTCCACATTCTATTAGTTACAGCACATCACTGGGTCACAATTGTGCAAAGATGTGTACAAAGATTCTCATTGCAGCACAGTTTGTATTAGCAAAATGCTAGAAATGAATAAAATGCCCCTTAATATAGGGCTAATTAAGTGTATCATAGTATATTTATATGATGAATAGTCTCTCTGCAGGTGCTAAAATAATGAAATAGATCTAATTTGATGAAATTGAGCCAAAATATAAATTATTTATTGGAGATAGAAAACTACGTAAGAGGAAATGCATGTGTATAACATCTCATTTTTGTTAAAAATGTAATAGTTGTATAAATTTATAGTCAAATGATGGTAGGATGCACAAAATAATATTAACAATGCTTGCATATCAAAAAAAGAACTGTGGAATCTTGTATAGAAAAGAATCATTCCTGGGCACCTGGGTGGCTCAGTAAGCTGAATGGCTGTCTTTGGCTCAGGTCATTATCCTGGGGTCCTGGGATGGAGCCCCACATCGGGCTTCCTGCTCAGAAGGGAACCTGCTTGTCCCTCTGCCGGCCACTCCCTTGTTTTGTGTGAGCTCTCACTCTCTTTCTCAAATAAATAAATAAAATCTTAAAAAAAAAAAAAAGGAAATAATCTTTCTTTTTATGTTCCTTTTTATCATATGCACATATTAATTTTCCATAAGACAGTTAATAAAAATATATAAATGTAACATTTCAACATAACGTTAGTAAATAGTGCCAATTGTGTGTGTGTGTCTACTATGAATATGTTATTGTTGATTTTGTTTTGATTTCAAAGCTTAAAGTTCTCCCTGTATATTTCTGAGTATATGAGAAGAAAACTGGATGGTGATAATAAAAATGAGAATCTCAGTAGAATTTCAACATAATCAGGAACAGCCTCAAGCAAAATAAATTCTGAGAATTTTAAAAATGCTTTCAGAAACTTATAAGTAACTTTGACAATAGTCTATAGATAAACTGAAATTTATATTGGGTGCATGTAAAAATATTCACAGAAATTGCATAAATTTCATGATGCCACAGAATATGAGACAGAAGCGAATAGGGGACATTACCATATCTCCTAAGACAGCATCTGTCAGGAGTACAGTATATATTGGTCAATAAAGTCTTAAGGATTTTCTAGTTATATATTTCATTTTTCTCCTCGTATAAGATTGTGTTTTCCAATTTATCATTTAATTTATTTTTATTAAAATGTCAGATCATTTCTTACTATGAGTATGCAAAACAGCTTTATGCTCCATCATGGAGACTTTAATGGTCATCATATACCTGATTTCCGAGTCAGGCCCAAACATCAGTTCTGTAAAACTTATAAAACATTTGTTTTTCTCCTTGTTTTTGAGAATTTTCTAATAAATAAAATTAATATTCATGAAATGTAGGGCCTAGTACTAATTTATTAATATGTATTGCCCCACAAGATTTTTTTTTTTTAATTATTTGAATACAAGGGTGGGAACACAAGAAAGCAGGGATGTGTTACTGACAAATTTTTAAAATACAGAAAATCTGAAATGTGACTTGGTATTCAAATAAAATTGTTGAAAATGTAGATTTGAAAAGTAACCAAAGCCATAAGTTTAGCCTGGAGCACAGCTCCTAGGCAAGCTAGGGGAGAAAAATGGCTTCTGCGGATATTTGCCTGTAGGCAAAGTTTTTCGTTACAGCACAAGCAGCTGAGGCACCAACCAGGCTCTATGGGCAATTGCAAAATGCTAAGGTCTGTTTACCCCCCTTTCTCTGTACTCTCTCTAGAATTGGGTAGGAAAAATAAAGTTATAGCCTTGAGGAAAGAAAAGTTCACATTCTACAGCTTTCAACTTTAGAAACTCTGAGCCAGCACCTACATGTTGCAGAGGTTTTGATTACGAGTTAAGAAAAAAAAAAATCAATACTTTGATTCCTGTGATCCTTTGTGATTGCAATAACATTGCACTCACTTGCTTCAGGATGAATAAAGTCATTATTGCAACTGAGTGAACCAGAAAAATCCAAACTGAAAAGCCAGACCTAAATTATTACATGAAGTCAAATGTCAAAATGAATTTTCACTTTTTTATTGCTTCATGTATTTATGTACTGTAGTAAACATATGGAATATGACAACATAAATGTCATGTGTCTCCCCTTTACTAAAAAGAACGTGCTGTAGCCCCACACTGTTGAAAAGAACATTGTTAAATGACACTGCTACTATAATTTAAACAAAGAAACTGGGAGTTTTGACGTTATTTAATGGATAACATTGATATTTAATCTGCACAACAGTCTATTTTATGCTTTGGTTACTCTGTATTACAAATGTGGAAACTAAGTGTATTAAGAACCGATAAAAATAACAAATTATGAAAATAATAATTATGCAATCTTTAAACACAAAGTACAAAGGCAAATGCATTAACAGCAGTTTCATGAAATATGTAGAAGGTCATGGGAGCACTTAGGGAATTAATTGTCTAGTTCTGAATTGTATAACCACATGTAAGCACATTACTCACATGGGTAAGATACTACTCAAGGCATCACTGTAAATACTTAAATCATATAATCAGTCCCTAGGATAAAGCTAGTATACTAGACAATGCAAAAGTATGTTTCTCGGGGTGCCTGGGTGGCTCAGTGGGTTAAGCCGCTGCCTTCAGCTAGGGTCATGATCTCAGGGTCCTGGGATCGAGCCCCGCATCGGGCTCTCTGCTCAGCGGGGAGCCTGCTTCCCTTCCTCTTTCTCTGCCTGCCTCTCTGCCTACTTGTGATCTCTGTCTGTCGAATAAATAAATAAAATCTTTAAAAAAATAAAAAATAAAAAAATAAAAAAAAGTATGTTTCTCCTTTGACACCTCAGAATGTATGTCCTTTTAGCTTATTATTTATTTTAGACAAAGTATGTCATCAGTGAGGGTAAAAATAAAGAATAGGAATAACTGAAGCCATTAGAGTAGTATCAAGTTCTCACTTTCTATTAACATTTTTCTATATTTCATTAATAATATTATCACATGTGACTTTTGCTTTACCTGTATTCATGTTCTGAAAGAATCCAGGACTATAATCTCTTAAAACAAACAAACAAACAAACAAACAAACAAAAAGCAAACAACAAAAAAACAGGAGATGACAAAATCTCTTGAGGAAGAATAAAAGAACATTTATTACAAAAACCAATGCCCAATGCAGCTCTATAGACCAAGCAAACCTTTGAAAATCTCTGATTTTATGAGTCTATAGATAAGTTAAAAGGAACATGAGTCATGAAAAAATAAAAGAAAGCACAAAGAATAGAGAAATGTAAAAATTAGAAAATGGGCACTGAATGACCATAAAAGCTGAAATTTATTGAAAATTTTGTTAGCACTAAGCATTATGCCTTGAATATGTAGTGTCCAAGTGCCTCCATGGGGGAGGGTGGGTTATTATTATGTAATTATGTAGCTAGGGAAAACTGTTTAATAAATTAACCAGCTTTCAGTTTCTTCAGACAGTAGGAGGCAGCATTTGCATTTGAGGGCAAGCCTTTTGACTCCAACACAATTTCATTCTTTGGTGCTGGGCTGTCCCTCAAGTTTAAGGGAAAGCTCTTTAGTTTTTTAGGAAGACAGATCTCCCAAAGAGGAAGAATCTGATCTGGGCATTATTTGACAACAAAACTCTGATGAATAATGAGAAGGATATTGAGAGTTGTTTAGATGAAGTCACTAAAGGAGTTGTATTACTGTTGCAAAAATCATGGGGAAGAGAAAGAAGGAAAGATGTGGCTTGTGTTTTCAATAAAAAGAATAAATTAGATTTTGT
Source organism: Martes martes (assembly GCF_963455335.1). Classification (NCBI taxonomy): domain Eukaryota; kingdom Metazoa; phylum Chordata; class Mammalia; order Carnivora; family Mustelidae; genus Martes; species Martes martes. Next base: position 134,142,148 of record NC_137889.1, read on the forward strand.
AAATTATAAGCAGATGTGACTATATAGAACTTTGGTAAGTTTCTAGAATTAGATATTTAAAATTTGTGTGCTTAGAAAATTAAACCATTAATCACTAGATGTACTAATGGGTTCATTTAGTAAATGTCATCATGATTAATCTAATTGTCTCTTTTCAGTTATGTGGAATTAGCATGGCATTTATGGAGGTTTTTCATATAACCTACTGGATAGGAAAAGAAGTGTGGGTGATGCAGAGAAGTTTATAGGAATTTTTTTCAAAATACCAATAATATGAAAACATATTGAATACATTTTATAAAATTTGCAAATAACAGGAAGTGGTCATTAGTGAAGTAGCTAGAATCTAAAAGAATTTAATGTAATAAAGCAATTAGTCTGCTAGGATTGATGAAGTTCTAGAATATAGGTGAGGTTCGGTAGGGTGAGGTCCAGAGCCCATGACCAAGAAAGAATTCTTGAGACATCTTTGGTGCAAAATGGTGGTTTATTAAAGCACGGGGACAGGACGCGTGGGCAGGAAGAGCTGCTGCCCTGGGGTTGTGAGGGGTGGCAGGTTATGTACCATGGAGTTGGGGGGAGGTAAGGAAAAGGGAGGTTTCAATAGAACTTTCATACGCTAAAGAGGACCTAGAAGGTACTAGATACCAGAGGCCTTGCCATTTTGCCCTTTAGCAAGGTGTTAACATTAAGATGTGTGGGAGATTCCTAAGAATGTCACATGTGTCCCACCCAGGAGTGGGGGAAGGTGTGGGGGAAGGTTGGAGGGTGTCAGCTTTTGCTTTGTCCTCAGCCAGCCTTCTGTTCCCTCATCAGGATGAACTTGAAAGTGGGTAGATATAAACTGTTACATTTGGTTCTAAACAGGATGGAAGACAATGGCAATTTGATTGAGCAAAAATACCTACTAAGTAAGGAGGGATGACATCAGAATATTTGTTGATAAACTCAATATCAGTCTCAAGTAATTGTCAACATTGGTATAATGTACTAACTCATATACGAAACACAATGCTAGCCTACATTAATAAAGTGATAGTTGTATTAGATTGAAGAATTTAAGAATATTGTTTTGGGTTGAAATAACCAAAACATTTCTCATTGTAGAGCTATCCAAAAATGAAAGGAATTACCTCTGGAGGTTGGGTATTTGCAATTATTGCGGTTCTCAAAAGTGCAAACTTTGGTGAGAATATATTCAAATCAACAATCTACACATAGCAGGGATATATATATATATATATATATATATATATATCTCCATACTTACATCAGGCACTTTAGAAGTAATCATTTATATACAATTGCTATGCTGTGTTTAGATATTTAAGCAGCATGGTATAGCCTAAGAGTTCTCAAAATGTTAGGTCTCAGGATCCCTTTAAACTTTTTAAAAATCTTGAGGTCTCCAAAGAGATTAAAAAAAAAGTAGCTATAAATATTTATCATATAAGAAATTAAAATAAAAACTTAAAAAACCACAGACACAAAACTATGGTACTGGAATGTACAGTATGGTCTAGTTTAAATTAAAAAGATCACCCAAAGTTAAAAAAATAAAAAGCTAAAATAAAAATTTAAAAACATATCTTATTAATTCAATTAAATATAATAATAATAAGCCTATTTAACATAAATAACATTTTATGAGAAGTAGCCATATTATTCCAAAAAAAAAAATAGTGACAAAAGTCGCATTTTTACAAATCTGTTAATGAATGACCCATATGAAGAGAGCTGGATTATTATCATATCTGCTTTCATGTTCAATCCGTTTTGTTTCTTGGTTGAAATACATGAAATAAATCAAGAAAATCTGGACTTCCACAAACATAGAGACGAAAGAATGTTTTAATAGCCTTTTCAGGTAATTATGTTTTTTTTCTTTAATATTATACCAAAACTCAACAAATGTCAGCCAATTAAAGGTTATTTACAAGGTGAAATCTAAAAGTATATCACTGAATTTTTCTTCTCTATTATAATAAAATCCTTTGATCTATTTTATACTTTGAATGGTTGGATTGTCATGAATGACTTTGTAACATTGCGCATTAATCATTTGGAAAGTATTGGTTCACTTAGCTATACAGAACTTCAAAGAGATAATTTGTTTCATTAGAGAGTATAAAAAAATCACATTCATTTATACTATCACCTATCTCATCAGAGAAACCTGTGTATATTGGGAAGCTGTGAATCTAGTGGTAGATGCAAGCTTTTTAAACTTGAGCTTTTGAGATCAAATTTTATTATTAACAATAAATACTATCAGTAGTTTTCCTTGACATAACAAGTTTACTTCATTCAGTTTTTTTTTTTTTTTACTTCATTCAGTTTTTGAGAAAATACCTGCAAAATATCCCAAATCTGGATAACCTTAGTTTGTATGACTGTTGCTTTTTGTTGTTATTGTTTTTTAAGATTATTTATTTATTTGAGAGGGAGAGAGAGAGGCGTGCAAATGGAGGGAGGGGAAATGGGAGAGAAATTCCAACCCCACACTACACAGAGCATGGAGCCCAGAGTGACGCTCAATCACAGCACCCATGAGACTGTGACCTGAACAGAAACTAAAAGTCAGATGCTTAACTTACTGAGCCACCCAGGCACCCCTGACTGTTGTTTCTTTTGTTTAAAAAAAAAAAAAAAAAGGCATTTTGTGAAAAAAGTGGCATTTCCTTTCATAACTCAAACAATTGCTCCTTGTTTGAGTTGTTTATTGACAACTACAATATTATATATTTAGTTTTTCAATATGTGTTTTCTATTTAGTCATACAGATAAAAAAGATGTATACTCACAAGTAGAGATTTTTTAAAAAATAGTTGTTACGGTTTCCTTTAGGAAAATCTTAAATGAGCTCTTTTAAAAAAAGTTATTTTTACCAAATGCATGGTGATGTTGAATATAATGACCACCAGTACACTTTGACGCTACTGCCTTGATTCATGCTAAGGTGCCAGTAGTGTTTCCTATGTTTTGTTGTTGTTTTTTCTTTTTGCATCATCAATCCAAAGACAACACAGTAAAAAATATTATTTTTTTGTATTATTTTGAAAATAATTTTGACCTTACAAACTCTGAAAATTCTCTGGGAACCTTAGAGTTCTGCAGAACTCACTTTGAGAACCCATTGGTATATTGATTGAAAGTGTGAGTCAGAGAGCTTTACTGCCTGGGTATGAATCATAGCTTTGGTTCTGTGACTATGAACAAATAACTTAATGTCTTTGTCTTACTTTACTCATCTGTTAAATGGGGATAACAATAGTGCTTACCACATAGGTTTTTGCAAAAATTAGTAATTGGTATAAATAATTTTTCTTAGCTCTAGTACTAGAGTTAATAAAGCACACTGCCAGTCTATTAAACTGGATAGAATCACTCTAAATACTATTCCATAATTATGTTGCTATATTTTTCACAATATTTAATAATTTAAACTTTCCACTTCTGTGAAAGATTTTTCTGAGACAAAAAATGTGACAGTTTACCTGAAGTGATTTTCTAAAGAAACCGTAATATCTGGTTTTGATTTTATTTTATTTGAAAAATTAATCAATTTCTTTTTTTCCTTACATATAGGCACTTCCAAACATCTTTATTACATGTGTTTTTAAATTTTTAATATATTTGACTTATTTAAAATCTAAGGTGTACAACACATCAATTTGATATATTTATATACTACCTTAATAGTGATAATTAGCATGTCTATCATATCATATAATTATCATTTCTTTTTAGTGTTCGAAATAACTAAGATTTAGTCTCCTATCAAGTTTGATGATTCTAATACAATATGGTTGTCTATATTCACTATACTATGCAATAAAACTCCAGGACTTCTTTACTCTTATACATGTTTCCTATCCCCTCACCTTCCAACCTCTGGTAACTGCATTTTACACTTTTTTTTTTTTTTTTTTAGTTTGGCTTTTTTGGATTATACCTATAAGTAACATCATGCAAGATTTGTCTTTTTCTCACTCAGCATAATGTCCTCAAGTTCCATCCTTGAAACTTTTTTTTTTTCAAAGATTTTATTTATTTTTTGAGAGACTGAGAGAGCACAAATGGGTAAGGAGAGGCAGAGGGAGAGAGAGAAGCAAACTCCCCACTGGGCAGGGAGCCCAATCGGGAGCTCAATTCTAGGACCCCCAGATCATGACTGAGCCGAAGGCAGAGGCTTAATTGACTGAGCCACCCAGGTGCTCCCATCCATGTTTTAACAAATGGCATTATGTTCTTACATCTCATGGCTGATTAACATTTCATTATACATATATCATCTTGTTATTCATTAATCAGTTGATGGGGACTTATGTTGGTTCCATTTCTTAGCCACTGTGAATAATGCTTCAATAAATATGAAAGTGCATGCATCTCTTTTGATGCCTTGCTTTCATTTCTTTTGGGCATATACCCAGAAGAGGGATTGCTGTATCATATGATAGATCTATTTTTAATTTTTTGAGGGGTGTCTGGGTGGCTCAGTGGGTTAAAGCCTCTGCCTTCGGTTCAGGTCATGATCCCAGGGTCCTGGGATCGAGCCCCAAGTCGGGCTCTCTGCTCAGCAGGGAGCCTGCTTCCCTCTCTCTCTGTCTCTGCCTGCCTCTCTGCCTACTTGTGGTCTCTGTCTGTCAAATAAATAAATAAATAATCTTTTTTAAAAAGTTTTAATTTTTTGAGAAACTTCCAATTGGCTGACCAATTCACATTCCCACAAATAGTGTATAAGTGTTCCCTTTTCTTCACATTATCAGCAACACTTGTTATCCCTTGTCTTCTTGATGACAGCCATTTTAGCAGATGTGTGGTGATATCTCATTGCGGTTTTGATTTGCATGTCCCTGATTAGTAATTTTGAGCACCTTTTATGTACCTGTTGGCTATTTTAATATCTTTCAAGAATTCTCTATTTAGTTTCTCTGCCCGTTTTTAATCAGATTGTTTTTATTGAATTGTATGAGTTTTTTATATATTTTGGATATTAGCCCCTTATCTGATTCCTCCTGATTTCATTTTTCTTTTGCTGTAGAGAAGCTTTTTTTTCCCCCAACAGTTAATCTTTGAGTATAATGCTAGCTGTGGCTTTGTTGAATATCACCTTTATTATGTTGATGTGTTTCTTTCTATGCCTATAAATAGTTGAGGGTTTTGAACATGAAATGGCTATTATTAATCACGTACTTTTTCTATATCTATTAAGGTGACCATGTGATCTTTATATTTCATCTTATTAATGTGATGTATTACATTTATTCAGTTACATATATTGAACCATACTTTTATCCCAGTGGTATATCTCACTTGGACATGATGTATAATCCTTTTAATATATTCTTGAATTTGGTTTGATAATATTTTGTTGAGAATTTTTACTTCATTAATTTATCAGAAATAGCAGTCTATAGTTTTCTTTTCTTGTAGTATCCTTATCTGCCTAAGGTATCAGAGTAATACTTGCCTTGTAGAATGAGTGTGGAAGTATTCTCTACTCTTCAATTTTTTGGAAGAGTTTGAGAAAGATTGGTAGTAAATCTTCTTTAAATGTTTGATAGAATTAACCAGTGAAGTTGTCCTGTGGGGTTTTCTGTGTTGGAAGGATTTTGATTACTGAATTAATCTCTTTATTCCTCATTGGTCTCTTCAGATTTTCTATTTATTCCTGATTCAGTCCCTAAGGATTGTATGTTCCTAGGAATTTATGTATTTTTTCTAGATTATCTAATTTGCTGACATATAACTATTCATAGTAGAGTCTTATGATCTATTTTTTTAGTATCAGTTGTAATGTCTCCACTCTAATTTCTAGTTTTGTATTTGAGTCGTCTCCTTTTTCTTAGTGTAGTTAAAGTTCTGTCAATTTTGTTTTTGAAAAACCAACTCTTAGTTTCATTAATCCTTTATTTCTGTTTAGATTTTTATTTATATCCTTCCTTCTGTTAACATTCGGCCTAATTTTTTTTCTAGGTTTTTTTGAGACATAAAGTTAGGTTATTTGGGGACATTTCAAATTTCATAATACATGCCTTTATTGCCATAAACCTTCCCCTCAAAGGGGCTTTTGTGTCATCACATAGGACTTGCTATGTTGTGGTTCCATTTTAATGTTTTAAAAAATGTATTATTTATTTTTGCAAGAGAGAGAGAGAGCATGAACATGAGCAGTATGGGGAGGGGCAGAGGGAGAAGCAGACTCCCACTGAGCATGGAGCCCAAGGCAGGACTCAATCCCAGGACCCTGGGATCATGACCTGAGCCAAAGGCAGACAGTTAACCAATTGAGCCACACAGGTGTCCTCTGTTTGATTTCAGATATTTTATTTCCTTCCTCCAGTTTCATAACCCTGGTCAGAAAAGAAAGTTGGCATGAGTCTAATCTTTTTAAATTTGTTAAGACTAACTTTGTGTCATTATATATAATCTATCCTGGAGAATATCACATGTGCACTTGAAAGAATGTGTATTGTGCTATTCAATGAAATATTCTATATAAGTCTATTAAGTCCATTTGTTCCAAAGTGTGGTTAAATTCCAATGTTTCCTTTGCTTTTCTGTTAAAATGATGTATCCACTGCTGATAGTAAGGTATTAAAGTCCCCTACTATTATTGTGTTCTTGGCTCTTTAGATCTATCAGTGCTTGTTTAATATATTTATGTTATTTACTGTTGTTATATCTTCTAGATGTATTAATCCCTTTATTATTGTATAATGACTTTCTTTGTCTCTTTTTATTAATGTTGGCTTAAAGTATTTTATCTGATAGAAGTATGGCTATCCCTCTTTGTGTTGATTTCTACTTGCATGAAATATCTTTTTCTATTCTTTTTCTTTGGGCTTATGTGTGTCTTTTGAGATGAAATGAGTCCTTTTAGACAGCATACAGTTGGGTCTTGTTTTTTTATCCAGCCATCCATTTTGTATCTTTTGATTGGAGAATTTGGTCCATTTACATTTAAAGTCATTCTTGAAAATATGTACTTACTGCCATTTTGTTAATTGTTTGGGAGCTGTTTTTTTCATTCCCTTTTGTTCCTTTCTTCTCTTGCTGTCTTTCTTCATAGTTTGATGACTTTCTTTGGTCTTAAGCTTAGGTTATTTTCTTCTTAATTTTTTCTTTATCTACTGTAGACTTTTGCTTTGTCATTTCAATGAAATGTACATATAAGGGCACCTGGGTGGCTCAGTCAGTTAAGCAACTCCCTTTGGCTCAGGTCATGATCTCAAGGTCTGGGGATCGCTTCTGCCTCTGCTCTTCACCTCAGTTGTGTTCTCTCTCCCTCTCTCTCGCAAATAAATAAATAAAATATTTTGAAAATTAAACAACTTCAGTTTCATAATATCTAAAGCTGTACATTTTACTCCCCCATTCTACATTTTATATTCGTGATGTCACATTCTACATTTTTATCTTGTTTATCCTTTGTTATTGAAGTTATAGTGATTTTGTTACTACTTTTGGCTCTTAACCTTTATATTATCATTATAAGTGATTAATCCACTACTTTACTATACATCTACCTTTACTACTAGAATTTACACTTTCATGTCTTTCTCTATAACTAATTAGCACCCTTTCTTTTCAGTTTAGTGAAATGCCTTTAATAGTTCTTGTAAAACCAATTTAGTGATAACCTCCTTTCTGTTTTGCTTATCTGGGAAACTCTATCTCTCCTTCAATTCTGAATGATAACTTTGCCAGGTGGAGTGTTTGTTCAATTTTTCTTTTCTTTCAGCACTTTGAGTATGCTGTGCTACCCCCTTCTGACTTGTAATGTTTCTGCTAAAGAATCTGCTACAATCATATGGGGGTTCCATTGTACGCAACAAGTTGTTTCTCCCTTGCTGCTTTTAAAATTTTCTCTTGTTTTTAATGCTCAACATTTTAATTATAAGGTGTGCATCTTTTTGGATTCCTCATTTGGAACTTCGTGGGCTTCTTGGATTTGGATATTTGTTTCCTTCCAACTGGTTGGGGAACTTTTCAGCCATTATTTCTTCACATGTGTTTTCTGCCCCTTTATCTCTCTCTTCTCCTTCTGGGATCCTTACAATGCAATTAGTCCACCTGATGTTGTCCCATAGGCATCTTAAGCTATTTGTGCTTTTTTTTTTTTTTTTTTCCATTTTTTAGCTGCTCTCATTAGGTAAGTTCACTGCTCTGTTGGCAAGTCCCTGACTCTTTCTTCTGCTTCATCTTGTCCGCTGTTGAGTATCTCTAGTGTATCTTTCAGTTCATTATTGTATTCTTATGTTCTGTGATTTCTATTTAGTAATACCTTATATTCTGTCTCCTTGTTGAAGTTTTCACTGTGTTCATCCATTCTTCTCCTGAGGTCAGTTAGCACTTTTTTAACCATTATTTTGAACTTTGTATCAGGTAACTTACATATTTCTATTTCGTTAAGATTTGTTTCCCTGTGGTTTTATCTTCTTTCATTTGGAATGTATTCCTCCATTTTTTCATTTTGTTTGACTCTCTGTGTTGGTTTCTATCCATTAGATAAAACAGCCATGTCTCCTAGTCTTGAGTGAGTGGCCTCCTGTAGAAAATTAGCAGTATCATTCAAACCTGCCCTAGATCTTGATTGTCTCTCAAACCTTGGAGGTTGTACAAGCAGTATATTTTATAATTCATGGCTCTAAATGGATGAGGATGTGCCACAACATGTCATTGTCTTAAAGGGAAAAGTCTGAATCAGCATGTAGATTCAGGCTGTTGGAAGCCACTCTGACAACAGTTTTTAATGTATGCAGGTATATACAATGGTTGAACTACAAGAATAAGCTCACTGGCCACTAAAGCCAGGTGGTCAATAAGTATCTCCTGAATGGTAGTCACAAAACTTAGGGCATCAAGTGAGTAAATAAGTTTCTTTCTATGAGATACCTGGGAGCCATAGCAAGACAGAGAAAAACTGCAAAGATGGCATCCATCAGTTTACATTCCCTAGGAGTCATTCCATAGACCCCCCTAAAATTGTGCCACACCTGAAGCCTGTCCCTCAGATCAAAGATCTATAACAAGTAAATAGGCTTCTTTCACAGAAAGACTAGTGTTCTGTACTTGGAATTCTGTCAAGAACTGTCTCTTCAATTGTTTCAGTCTCATATGACTCATCATCACAAGCCCCCTGCAATCAAGAGTCCCAGCTAAAACAAACAAACATACAAAACAAAAAACAAACCTGGGGAATCAGGTGCATGTGAAAATTCCTATCAGGAAGATACTGGTGCTCTGGAATATGGCAGATAGGGAGAGTGACTATGGAATCCACCAGCTGAAGCAAGGTAAAGGGGGTATATACACGTGGTGCCTGGAGAAAATAAAAAGGCCTAGGGTTTAAAAACAAAAATGAAAAATTATGGTAACCACTGGCTTCAATAAGACAGAGGGAAAATGTAGAGAAGGTGCCATGGAAATGGTAGAAGAAAAAAGTGCCTACTGGCTGGAGACAGAATGAGGGTGCAAATATGCATCAACCAATAGGCCTCTAGATATCTGTTAAATTAGATGGCTGCCCCTTAGGCTGATGCTTTTAATTAACAAATGAGCCTCTTTCACATAAAGTCTGGGTTTCTTTCAATCACCTTCTTCCACTCTGAGTCCCATGGCAGTGAGTTTGTGTGTGAGCCCTTCAAGAGCAGTTTCCCAGCTTGCCATAACCTTGTGGGTCTTGTGAATGCAAGTTCCATTGGTTTTCAAAGATAGTTGTTTTGGGTTCTTGTCTCTCATGTTCAAGTCTTAAAGTTATGGTACCCAATGTGAGATTCAAATCTTTTGTTCCTTAGGGAGAAGCCCCAAATGTGGGTGGTTATGTTGCAGATGAAGTATATGGTGACATTTTGCCCCAACCTCTTTTATCTCCTTTGATGTAGACCTTCTTTTGTATGACCAATATGTAGGAGTTGCTCAGCCAGTTATTGGTTTTGTTTTTTGTTTTTGTTTTTTTTTGTTTTTGTTTTTTCCCAGAGGAAGTTTTTCCATATGTAGCTGTAGATTCAGTGTGTCTGGATGTGAGTTCAGGAACCTCCTATGTTACCATCTTGAACCCAAACCCAGCAGTTGATAATTAAGATAGAGACAGTTATCACATATGGAGGTACTAAGATCAGAAATAATCCCCTGGCTCTATATGCCACCCAATAGTAACAATTAAGATCACTGGAATAGCTACTTTTCATTATAAATGATTCTTCACAATCCTTTTGGTAGACTAAGTCTAACCATACAAATATCTATAGCCAACCAATTCTTTAATTTAAAATATCAAAGACCCCTGTTAAGTGTCCTTCAATAATACAAAATATCAAGCCATGGTGTTATCACTTAACCATTTGGCATTTACATAAGACATTGTTTTCAAGATAGAATGAATATTTCAACTAGAGAAGTATGTCCTGCTTTTACAAAATAAAATTAAAATAACTTACATAATAGAAAGTTTAAAAATATTTTCAAAGTAAAGTTCTGCTTAATATATGGAGTTCTGAGCCCCCCATAAAACATTAGAATGTTGGGAAAATGTAACTAATTTAATTTTTACCTGGTTTTTTTTATGGATAATATAAATATTTTATACAAATGAGAAATGTTAATGGTTGTTTGTTTGTTTAAATCCATGACTGCAATTGGGACGTAAAAATGCTTGCATATTTTGACAAGGAATTGTCAATGTTCAGCTCTATTTACTGGTGGAATTCTATTCCTTAACTTGCCTTATTTTTTTAAAAATATTTATTTATTTATTTATTTATTTATTTATTTTTAAAGTTTATTGTTTTAAGACTTTATTTTTTTGTCAGAGAGGGAGAAAGAGAGAGCAGCCATGAGTGCATAAGCAGGGAGAATGCCAGGCTGAGGGAGAAGCAGACTCCCTGCTGAACAAGGTGCCTGATGTGGGACTGGATCCCAAGCCCCTGAGGTCATGACCTGAGCCAAAGGCAGATGCTTAACCAACGGAGACACCCAGGCATCTCAATTTTTATTTATTTTTTAATTGATGTATACTTGTCACACCTGAAACTTTCATTTCAGGTCTACATAGTGATTTCACAACTCTATCTGTTATGCTATGCTCACCATAAGCATAGCTACCATCTGTCACCATACAATGCTATTAAAATACCATTGGCTATATTCCCTATTCTTTTATCCCTATGACTTATTCATTTTCTAGCTGAAAGCCTGTACCTCCTACTCTCCTTTATCCATTTTGTTCATCCCTCCCACCTCCTAACAACTATCAGCTGTTCTCTGTATATATAGGTCTCTTTCTCTTTCTTTTTTAGATTTTGCAGTAAGTAACATCATATAGTATTTGTCTTTCTCTGATTTATTTCACTTAAAATAATACCCTTGAGGTCCAGCCTTATTGTTGCAAGTGGCAAGATCTCATTCTTTCTTATGAGATATTCTGATATATATTTCACATATATAATATATATTACATATAGTCTTTATCCATTCATCTATTGATGGATACTTAGTTTGCTTCCATAGTTTGGTTATTATAGATAATGCTACAATAAACATAAGGGTACATATATCTTTTTGAATTCATGGTTTTGTTTTCTTTGTAACTTTTTTTTAATTAAAATTAGTTTGCCTTTTATTCAGGTTTTATTTAAGTTTTAATATTTAAGTAAGCTAATATAAATTTTTATAACAAGCTTGTGCTTGTTGTCTTGAAATTTAATATTCTTGGACAATAATTTAGTCAAATTAAAATCCTCCACATTTGGTATAAACCAAATAAATAAGACTATAAAAAATCAGAGGTTCTGTATGTCTGAGCAAGAAATAATCATTTTATTTGCAAACAAAAATAAGTGACATAATTACAAACTATAAAAATATTTGCAAGTGAGAGAAGCTTTTTCTTGTGGTGAAAAAATTAAGATGGGATGGAGAGGCAACAGTTGGAAGAGAGAGGCAGAACGGAAAGAGGAAGGGCAAAAATTTAACTACTTCTGGGCTTTCTTTTGACCAAAGCTCATCTTACTCTTCTTTCCTGGGTGTCTGACAAAAAGAGGTCTCTTGGAACACTTGGGTACCTCAGTCAATTGGGCAACCAATTCTTGATCTCAGCTCAGGTATTAATCTCAGTGTGGTGAATTCAAGCTCAGCATTGGATTCCATGCTGGGCATGGAGCCTACTTGAAAGAAGAAGGAGAAGGAGGAGAAGAAGGAGGAGAAGAAGAAGAAAAAGAAAAGAAGAAGAGGTCTCTTGTTTTAGAAATGGAATTTGAGAGATAATAATCCATTAGGACCAACAGTATCCTCTTTTATAATTCCCAGAAATTAGGAGGAATCAGAATGGGAATATGAGCCTCTTATATAGTCTGAAGATTTAAGTGTAAAGACTTCAAACCAGGAAAGGTTAAGTATTAGGAAATAAGTGTTTTGACATTGAAAAACAAAAGTTATAGAAGAAATGTAGAAATGTGGGACAATCTGGATAGGATGTTATGGTGGGGGATCGTCAACTAGAGAACAATAAAGTAAAAGTTACCGAAGATCCTGGAGGTGAACAGATTTAGAATACATAAATGAGACTGAAATAACCCTATTTTGTCTAGAGCCCATCTGCTTTGATATTTTGTACCACTTTTGAAATATTCTCATAGGTTTTCCTTTCCATTTATAAATACTTATATTTTATTTTATTTTTTAAAAGATTTTATTTATTTATTTGACAGACAGAGATCACAAGTAGGCAGAGAAACAGTCAAAGAGAGAGAGGGGGAGACAGGCTCCCTGCTGAGCAAAGAGCCTGATGTGGGCTCGATCCCAGGACCCTAGGATCATGACCTAGGAAGGCAGAGGCTTTAACGCACTGAACCACCCAGGCGCCCCATAAATACTTATATTTTAATTGGAGATCCACTTGTAGTTTTGTATGTACTTTTAGGTCAAAATGAAAATCTCCAGAAAAGCCAAAAATGTAAAGACATGATGGTATTGTCATTTAACTATTGAATCCTTTTTTTTAATGCTTGCAAGCAAGCACTTCTTTACCCTAGCATAGGGCTTGTCATTATGTTTATAGGACACAGGATAGATGAAGCAGAAATGGTATATTCTTAGCAAAGTAGCTAAAATAGTCATGCTGTTTTGCAAAGTAAAACTACTAAAAGTAGTTTCAGTTTCCATAGCATAACTCTCCTCCTGTCTTGGTATTCTTTAAAAGTATTTTGTAACATTATAACTCCCCCAAAGTTATAAAGTTTCACAAATTTGATTAAGCTGCAAGGAAGAAGTAGCTGAGATAAATCTGATTAATTGAATTTTGCTTTATCAATTATTTTTAGAATGCTATGCTTGCTTATACTGAGTTTCCAATTCAAGTGTCACAAATAATTTGATACTGAAAAGAAGTTATCTTTGATTTAGCATTAAGAAGATCCACACAACTCACTGTGCTATTTGCCTGTTTAGGAAACCAAAAATGTGCTAACAGTAAAACAACAAAAATTGTTGCAGCACTGTCAGTTTCCTTTGAACATGGTGCATGTTTAATGCAATAGATACAAGAGTCAGGACAAAAATATGATTTGGTATGTTATATGTGGAGTCTTTGAGCATCCATATTGCATTTAATAAGACAATATGTGTTAGTTTTATTGAACAACTACTATTCCAATTTTATAAATGTGTTTATTGTAATTTAAATTATCATTAGGAAAACATTTTTGAAAGAAAAACATTTCATTCTGTATAAGACTAAATTATTGTTACACTTGTTTGCAATATTTACATTTGTTGAAATCACAGGACCTTAAGTAATAAAACTACTTGATAAATAGAGTGTGAAAGAACATATTTAAGGATATGAATGCTGAAAAACTTATATAGCACCACCACATTACTTTGAGAAAAGGAATATAAAGAAATATGACCTGTCACAGCACAAGGACACTTGAATTATATTTATATTGTTTTGTGCATAATTTTATGATTTTTCAGCTCTAATTAGCAAAACATATATTGGTTTCATTGTTGAGTTTTCTGCAAAGTATGTCATTACTTTAAAGATTTTAGTCTAAACATTCCTTCATAATTCCCAAGTCATTCATATTTTTTATTCTTGAGCTATTCACAGTGGGTCCATTAATTCAGAGAGTTTGTCATGATTGTTAATGTCAATGTCTTCTGTTACCTCACAAGCTAGGTGGTAAATCAGTGACATCTGGGAAAATGCAATTAGACATACCTAGTCTCTAGTCTCTAGATCATCTCAGTAAGTCATGTGATTTTGTAAAGGGAACTATAAGATAATATATATCACATCCTCTCATATGATAAGTTTTGCATATGTATATTTTTGTGGTTATTACTTTCACTGCTTTGCTCAGATTCTACTCATATTTTTTGATAAGTCAGAGGACACTCTGACTTAAAACTAATGAAACTGTGTGAAGCAAAATCATTGTTCAATTAAAAACTGATAAATAATACTTTTTCAAGGATTAGGGCTTGTGTAAATGTGTGGGATATATAATATAATTTATAATATATAACATTTATAATACATAACATATTTATAATACATATATTCCTATAATAATATAAATACATAATATATATTAAAACATGTATTTATAATATGTTAATTTCCCTGTTTATTTCTTGTCTTCACTATTCTATATAACTGCCATTTTTCTTTTTGCCTTAAAAAAAAAAACAATTTAAAAATGAGATGGAAGTTGTATTTGATTAAATGCTGTAATTTCTTGGTAAGGCAATAATTCTTTGGATTTACAGCTAGTATAACTTCTCTATTTATCCATTACTTTTTCAATTCTTTAAAGCTAAGCAGGATTGTTTTTTTCCTTACATTGCTTTTCAATATTGTCAGAAATGTTTCCATAATGAAGAGAAAATTATTTCAGTAAAATTTTCATCTTTATTACATTTCATGTACAGTTCACTTTTATGAATAACTACTTAACTATTAATATCAAAGGTTTCCAGCTCAACAGTAATTCTCCTTCCCTCATTATTTCCTCATTATTGTGTAACTGCATCATTGTAGCCAATATTTTTTGCTTCACAATGATGCATCTTTAAAAAGTACAGTTTTTCTTTCAGAGGAGCTGTACCCATTGCTGCAGTAAATTCCAGCTTGAGAAAGCGTCATTCACAGGCTGAGAGAGTATTTCATCCACATGATAAATGTCACATGCCATAGCATCTGAGGTCAGGTATTCTATGAATGTTGAGATTATAGTTATGTAACACTTTACCACGCTTATACCAAATTCAACAATGTATAAAGAAAAGGACATTCTTATGGAGCAGAATATTTGAATGGAGAATTGAACTTTAATTTCAAAGATGAAAAATAGCACAAACAATTTCTGCTATGCTATTTGTGAAGGCTACACGGGAGATGGGAAGTATGGAATATATTTGTTGAATCTGACACTATTGATTTGAGAAGTCCAGCTTGGCTCCAGGCCAAAATTCCCTACATGACCTTTCAGGCCTGACCATAGGCAATTACACAAAGGCTTTGCCTCACAGGACTCATGGGGAAAGCTGTCCTCTCAGACTAGACTTGGTTGATAGACAGCCTGAGCATTACAGTTTTCTGGAAGGAGCTGCAGTTAAGGACTGGCCCCTCAACTAGCGGTGCTCATACACATATCCGTATTCCTTTCCTAAGCAGCTCCACTGAGAAGCGTCTTTATCAGGGGAACTGGCTGAAGCACTTTTCAGGTGTCTCGGCCGAAACCTTCTATGTGGGAGACCTTGACAAAGACACTTTTCTTCAATCTGGTTCAGCACTTCTCTACTCTTGACTGTTCCCCTCTCTTTTCCACAAGCCCAGCAGACCCACAAAAAGTCAGGGCCTTTCTGTTTGGGGCTCCCCAGCCGTGAGACAATGCTGTCTACTTTCATGTCACCTCACCATTACTTTGCTGTTCCATGTGGAGAAACAGAACATCAGGATCAGGGATTTGGCATCTATTTTTGCCTCTTGTTACACTATGACAGTTAGTGAATCGGTTTGGTTGTTAACTTGGAGTTCAGCTCTTTGTCCTGCCTGGCCACCTTGATGTTCAAGAGCTTCACATGATTTTAACTCTTTCATTTGGTAGTTTTCATTGAACAACTTTGGTTTATAAAACTAATGACCAAATATCAACACACATTTTTGTACATTGTGCATTTTCTAATGGAGACGATGCCCTCTTCTAAGAATACAGATGAAAATACTGGCTGTGGATACCCATACTTACAGGCAAAGCACAGAAGAGTGATGTGTCATTGGTCTCGTTGAAAATAATAGCATATAGAATAAATAGTCCCAGAAAATCTATTCTCAATTCATCAATGTTGCTAATGCAGTATTTTCCTGTTTTCAAAATTGTTGGGTTTTAGTTTCTATTATTTAAAAATACATGCCTTTGTATAATAACAATATTCACACCCTATCAATTAATATAATGTAAATGTTGAATCTTTGTTCCTGACACTTTAGGCATCAAATTAATCTCTTGAGAAAGAAGTTGTTATTATTCAAGCTACATTAGTAAAGAGACCAATATTATGTGCAGGAAAACAAAGTTTCATTGTCTAACAGATGCCTAATTAGGGAGTTGAGCACTTGAGTCAAGTGAGGCATGGAAATGGATTATGTAGCATTTACATGTAGAGCACATTATTTATCAATAAAAGTAATAAATGCTGCTTTAAAGGGAAATTCTCTAAAGCTTAGTTGAACTTTGAGCTGTTAATTTTTCTTTTTTGATAATTTTAATGGTGGGATATAACAACTTTGCCGTTATAGCTTCTGTTAAAAGTTAAACAACTGGTTCATATCCCAGTGAAAAAAAGCGATCATAAAATTTGAATCTTATAAAGTTATATTTTCACAAACATACCATAGATATTGCTAAATTAAATGAAAACTGAAATACTGAGGAAATAAAACAAGTTTTCCGGCACTTAAAATCTACAGAGATTTTGAGTTAGGAAGATAGCGTTGTTAGAATTGAAATGTTCTGATTTAAAAAAAAAAAATAGCTGCTTTGTGTAACACACATATTTAACCAAAAATGGATTGCTGTATTCTTTTTCAAGTGTTTTTTCAGCAAAAAGGAAAAGTTTTAGCCTCTTTTGATTTTTACCATATTTATAGCTGGGCTTTATATTTTAATATTACTTCTGACTTCCAAACAGATAGAATTTTATACTATAATTACTAAATCATAAGTATTATATATAAAATGTGTTTACATGATCTGGCTTATAGTGTTCTGGGAGCAAAAGCAATTGCTCTGCATTTAAGGGGTGGGAAATGAAGTTTAATCCAACTTTAACAGGAGTTTAAAGACTTCTTATATTCACAACAGAAGTAATTGGCATAAAGAAACTTTTTGTAGTTTTAGAGACAGTCACTACTATATATATGAACCCTGTCAGTTTTCTTAATTGGGATTTTTACCTTGGCAAACTAAAATAAATAAATAAATACAGACATAGGAAACTCATATTCTTTATCTTACAATCCATATATCCATCAACTTATGTTCTATTTATCCTTTCATTTTTCCCTCTCTCTCTCCCTTCATTTTTCTTTTCCTCTATTCCTTCTTTTCTAAAGCACACTAACCTATTGTTAAGTTCTGTTTATGTGTATTTTCACAAAAAGAATAGTTCTGTAAATGCCTAACAGGTTATAGGAAATGTATTGACTATGACTATAGGACTGTATTCTAGGAATATGCCCAATTCTTACTAAAGAAAGCTCAAAAGATAGTGTTTTGTTTTGATACCTCAATTCCAGGAAGCCATTTGAACCATTTAATTTATCTATATGAAATTAACTGTCTAGAGGAATGCTAAAGTGTCTAGAGGAATGCTAAATACTGAAGCTAAATGATAGCTTAATTAACACAATTAAATGTTAATGTTTGAATATAACCCATAGTTTATAAATTGTTTCATAATATTGTGATTAAGAGTCTGGTCATCTTCCCCATACCTACTCACCTACTTCAAAAAGCAACATTCAGGCTTGTGCAGGCTAACCTCTTTTGCTCTTTGTTCTTTTTCTCACTCTACCACCTTAGAGCAGAGGAGTCTGACACCGTGACCCTTCTATCAATTGTCACTATCTTTAGCCAATACTGTCTGGCCTTGATGACCTCTGTGCGGCAAGTATAAATATTGCTCTATCTTGAAGGGTTCCTTTGCTTCTTTTGAAAGACCCTAAGGCAGTTGCTAGACATGGAGTTCTCCTTCTAAGTCAATGACAGTAGTGTTGGGCTGTGGTTGGACCAGTTCTGCCCCTTCATAAAGACTTTAGGTATTACCTAGTTCCAGTTTTTGAAGGTCACTTTAGAACTGAGGCACATAAATCCTCTTGGGCCTCAAGAGGCAGTCCTTGGTACCCACTGACCATACTGAAAGTACTACTAAATGTCTTGTTTCATGAGTATAATAGTTCTTTAAAAATACATGATGAAACCAGGAGATGGCTGTGACTGGTAAGGACTTCAGAAGAGGTCTCTGTTGTGCTACATGCAGACACAGAGTACTACCAGTGAGTGTCAAAGATTTATTTCATTTTCAAGGGATTCTTTAAAGAAATTATAGAGAATTGAAAGAATTCTTGTGTTAAGGATTATTTTACTTAGGAAAGTACCTACATGCACACATGTGTAGAGAGAGACCTAGAATAAGGGGGCCAAAAATGATACAGAGGAGAATTAAGGCAACAGTGTTGCACTGTAGATTTTCTAATTAACTTGAGAATCAGTCTTTGGGAAATACATTAGAGTTTACTCCAAAGTCAAGTGATGGAGTTCTTACTGAATTCTCATACAAATTGAAGATGTGGCATATCAATTTCTGAGATACTATGAAATGTTTCAAAGAAACTAAAATGAATGGAATGGATTTTGACATGGATAGATTTCTTTAATATACATAGAGTAGAAAGTAAAAGACCTATTATGATGACAGTTAATCTTCCCTCTTAATGAAAGACCTTGTGGAAAAGTAAATGACATGTTCTAAGTTTTGACCAAACAAGCTATGCACACGTTTTTTTTTTTTAATGGAACATATTTACTTCACATAAAAAGCAACTATCCTTCTCTCTTCATTTTCATATTCTGTTCTGTCCCTTGTAGGAAAAAAATACTTTGAGGTCGCTTCTATATTTTTACAGAAATCCAATTTTATCTAAAAATGTTTTCTCTTATAGATATTTTTATTAAGTTTTTAATTTTAATTCTAGTATAGTTAACATACAGTGTTATATTAGTTACAAATATACAATATAGTGATTCGACAATTCCATACATTACTTAGTGCTCATCATGAGAAGTTTGCTCTTTAATCCCCATCCCCTATTTTACTCTCTCCTCTCCCACCTCCCCTCTAGTACCATCACTTTGTTCTCTATAGTTAAGAGTCTGATTCTTGGTTGTCTTTCTCTCTCTCTCTCTTTTTTGCCTTTGTTCATTTGTTTTTTAAATTTAACATATGAGGGAAATCATATGGCATTTGTCTTTCTCAGAATTGTTTTGCTTAGCAGTATACTCTCTAGCTCCATCCAAGTTGTTGCAAATGATAAGATTTTATTCTTTTTTATGAGTGAATAATATTCCTTTGTACATATATAACACCTCTTCTTTATCCATTCATCTATTGATGGACACTTGGATTGCTTCCATAATTTTGCTATTCTAAATAATGTTACAATAAACACAGGGGTACATGTATCCATTTAAATGTATTTTTTAAAAAATTTTTGGAATAAATACCCAGTAGTACGTTTACTGGAGCATATGGAAGTTCTACTTTTAATTGTTTGGGAAAGCTCCATATTGGTTTCCACTGTGGCTGTACCAGTTTTTATTCCCACCAACAATTCAAGAGAATTCTTTTTGCTCCACACCATTGTCAACAATTGTTTCTTGTGTTTTTTATTTTAGCCATTCTGATAGGTATGAGATATCTCACTGTAGTTTTTTTTTTCTTTATCAGTTTCTTTTTTATTTTAATTTTTTAAAGATTTTATTTTATTTATTTGACAGAGAGAAAGAGAGAGAGAGATCACAAATAGGCAAAGCAGCATGCAGAGGGAGAGAGAGAAGAGGATCCCTGCTGAGCAGAAAGCCCTGTGAGGTGCTCGATCCCAGAACCCTGGGATCATGACCTGAGTTGAAGGCAGATGTTTAACCCACTGAGTCACCTAGGCACTCATGTTTACAAGTTTAATAAAAGATATGATAAAGGATACAGATGAACAGTCAGATGGGGGTGAGGTCTGGGAAGGTCCTAAATATAGAAGCTTTTGTCCCCATGGAGTTGGGTGCATCATCTTTCTGGTGGATATATTCACCTACCTGGAAGCTCTATGAACCCTGTACTATTAGGTTTTATGAAGGCTTCATCATGTAGCCATCATCAATTATCAGCTCCATTTCCAGTCCCTCTTCCCAGCATGGAGGATGAGGGGTGGGCCTTAAATTTCCAAGCTTCTGATCAGGACATGGTCTTTCTGGTGACCAGCCCCCATCTAAGAGCTCACCCAGAATCACCTCAATAGAACAAAAGATGGTCCTAATGCTCTTATCACTCAGGAATTTATAAGAAATTGCATGGCCTCTGTCATGGATGGGGTGAAAGATAAATATTAGAACAAGACAGGCTGATAGCACTCTTATCAATTAGGAAATTATAGTTTTTAAGAGTCTTGTGCCAGGAACCAGTGGTAGACTATTATATACATATATATACACACACATATATATACATATATATATATGTATATATATGTGTGTGTATATATATGTATATAAATTAAAGTATAATGTATTATTTGTTTCAGGGGTACAGGTCTGTGATTCATCAGTCTTACACAACACACAGTACTCACCACAACACATATCCTCCCCAATGTCCATCACTCAGTGACCCCAACCCCTCACCTCCCTACTCTCCAGCAACCCTCAGTTTATTTCCTAAGATTAAAAGTCTCTTATGGTTTGTCTCTCTCTGTGTTTCTTGTTTTATTTTTTCCTCTCTTTCCCTATGATCCTCTGCCTCGTTTCTTAAATTCCACATATGAATGAGATGATATGATAATTATCTTCCTCTGATTGGCTTCTTTCACTTAGTGTAAAATGCTCTAGTTCTTGCCACATCATTGTAAATGGCAAGATTTCAAATTTTTGATGACTGCATAATATTCCTCTGTGTGTGTGTGTGTGTGTGTGTGTGTGTGTGTGTGCATGCGTGCATGCGCACGTGCGCATGTGTGAGTGACATCTTCTTTATCCATTCATTTGTCAATGGACATCTGGATTCTTCCCATAGTTTGGCTATTATGGACATTGCTTGCTATAAACATTGGGGTGCAGTTGTCCCTTTGGATCACTGTATTTGTATTTTTGAAGTAAATACCTTGTAGTACAATTGCTGGGTTGTAGGGTGGCTCTATTTTCAACTTGTTTGAGGTTGTTTTCATTTGTTTGTTTGTTTTTGTTTATTTTTCATCTATTTAGTCACCCTATATCTTTTTGAGTATTTGGTTCATTTCCATTCAAATTAATTGTGTGTGTGTGTGTGTGTGTGTGTGTGTGTATGATAGATATGTATTTATTACCATTTTGATACTTGTTTTGTAATTGTTTTTGTAGTTTTTCTCTGATCTTTCTCACTTTCATAGTTTGCTAGTTTTCTTTAGTGATATACTTGGATTCCTTTCTCTTTATTCTTTGCATTTCTATTGGTTTTAATTTGTGGTTACCAATAGGTTTGTAATTAACATCTTATGCATATAACAGTCTACAATAAGTTGATAGTCACTTAAGTTTGAACCCATTCTTTACTCCTTTTCCCACCATGTTTTAGGCATATGGTGTCATATTTTATAACCTTTTATTTTGTGAGTCCTTTGACTGATTTTTACAGTTAAACTTATATTTCATACTCTTATTTTTGGTCTTTCCTTTCCATTCAAAGAGTCTCCTGTAATATCTCTTTAGGGCTGGTTTAGTGGTCATGAATTCCTTTAGTTTTTGTTTATCTGAGAAACTCTTTATCCAACAAGGTTATAATTCAGAATAGAAGGAGAAATAGTGTATTCATGGCTCCATGTTTTTCCTTTCAACTCTTTGAATATATTATGCCACTCTCTTTTGGCCTGCAAAGTTTCTGTTGAAAACTCCACTAATTAACATAGGAGGTCTCCCTGGTATGCCACTGTCTTCTTTTCTCTTGCTTCTTTTAAAATTTTTTCATCACTAGTTTTGCATTTCAGTTACTATGTATCTTGGTGTAGAGCTCCTTAGGTTGATGTTGTTGGGGCATCTCTGTGTCTCCTGGATCTGCATATCTGTTTCCTTTCCCAGATTATGGAAGTTTTCTGCCATTTCTTCAAATAAATTTTCTGCTCTCTTTATTTTCTCTTCTTCTTCTGGGATCCCTATACTGTGAATGTTACTGTACCTAGTGAAGTCACTGAGTTCCTTAAGCCTATTTTTGTTTTGCATAATACTTTTTCTCTCACCTTCTCAGCTGATCACTTCCTGTTATTCTGTCTTCCAGGTAATTAATTTATTCCTCAGCTTCCTCTAGCTTTCTTTTTATTCCATCAAGTGTATTTTTTAAAATATTTTACTTATTTATCTGACAGACAGAGATCACAAGTAGGCAAAGAGGCAGGCAGAGAGAGAGGAGGAAGCAGGCTCCCTGCGGAGCAGAGATCCCAATGCAGGACTCGATCCCAGGACCCTGAGATCATGACTTGAGCCGAAGGCAGAGGCTTAACCCACTGAGTCACCCAGGTTCCCATCCATTAAGTGTATTTTTAATTTCATTTACTGGGTTCTTCATCTCTGATTCTTTTTTTAATCTCTTTCTCAATGGTCTCACTGATGTCTACTCTTCTCTCAGGGCCAGTGGGTAGCCTTAAATTTTCTATTAGGCATATTACCTGTATCCATTTCACTTAGGTTTCCTGCTGTGATTTTGTCCTGTTCTTTCATTTGGGACATATTCCTGTATCTCCTCATTTTTATCTAACTCTCTTTGTTTTTGTGTATTAAGAAAGTCAGCAATATATTCTTCTCTTAAAGGTAATGGTCTTATGAAGAAGAGTTCCTGTGGTGCTCTGCAGTGCAGTGTCCCCTGTTTCCCAAGGCCTGGTGCTTCAGGCAGTATCTCCTATGCATGTTGCATGTGTTCTGCTATTGTGTCTAGGCTGTTTTTCTTTTCTGTCCAGTCATCTACAGAGGCTCTCTTTGCCTGTTATGGCAGTGTTTGGTTCCCAGCAAGTGTGGGGAGTATTTTAACAAGGTGTGTACTGGTCTGTTCGTGAAATGAGACCTGCTACTGCTGTCATCAGAAACAAAACCCTAAAATTGTGTGGGTTGAGATATGTGATGTTTGTGGGGTTTTTCCCTGATCTTCTGGTGGAGGGGGCCTGCTACACCAGGACTAAAGCAAGCATGACTTGAAAGGACACATCCACCAAAGTGTGGAGTGGAAGAGCTTGCATAGGTAGGTAGGAGTGTCCACACCATTCTGGTTCCTGAATTTAGCCCCGTGTTTATAAGGCAGGTACTTGCTAGCTCCTTTATTCCTGGAAGGGTCTCCCTCTGAGCCCTGTCTCTTCAGGACATGCTGAGATGAGTAAATAACTCTCATTCCTGTATGTCCTAGGAGTTTTTCAAACTGCTGGTTCTACACTGAATCTGCACAGGCTGTTGTGCAGTCTCTTTAAGGAGAGGGACTCAACTCCCTAATGTCCTCCAGGCTCTCCCAGAGTCAAGTGTGCTAATTTTTTAAATTCTAGGCTTTAAGTCTTGATGGTTATAAGAACTCACAAAATTTGCCCCCTCTTGCTTTCAAAACCAAATGTTATGGGGATTCATCTTACCAATGTGATAGTCTGTTTCTTGCCTTTCTGTGTACCACTAAGTGCCCTTATGACTAGACACAGACAGCCATTGTCCATTTTTCTTCATATCTCCTGTCAGTCCTTCTTACTCTTCTTGAGGTGACCTCTTCTCTACCTTTAGTTGTAAAGTTATTCTGGCAGTCTTTGGGTCACTTTTGGAGTTATTTATGCTGATGGGAGTGTTGCCTAATTGTATCCATGGAATGAGGCAGAATATAGGGTCTTCCTACTGCATCATCCTTCCAGCTTCCTTTCTTATAGATATTTCTCAATATATTTTAACTATTATCTATTGACTTTTTACTCTGAAAAAATAAGACTATAGCTTAAATATAAACCTCCTTATTTTTCCTTGGCTTACCATTTTTCCAAAATAAGTATTTCATTATTTGTAATTTCCCTCTATAAAACCTTTAAGTAAATTTACCTGGTATATGTGTTTAAAGAGCTTACATATCTATTTCTTATTCAATAAATTATGCATAGTATCATGGCAGATATAGTTGGCTGTCTATATAGCTGCTAGCTGCTATTCCCCCCCCCACACTTTTTAAAAGATTTTTTTAAAAATTACTTTTATTTACAAACCCTTGCGTCAAGGTCTGACTTTCAATAGATCTCGGTGAGGGAGCTCCTCTAGTATATACAAAACCTTGACCTAGAAGCAGGTCATCTACAAATTCTACAAATAGTTTAGCACCAGGTTCCCCACAAACGTGTGTTGCCTAATGGATTAAGATAGAGTTATTTAATTTACAAGTGGGGAAGTACAGAGGGATAGGAAGAGAGAATCTCTAGCAGACTCTCTGCTGAGCACAGATTCCAATGTATGTTCAATCTCATGAGCCTGCTATCATGACATGAGCTGAAATCAAGTCAGATGATTAATTGACTGAGCCACTCAAGCACACCCCTATTTCCCCCATTCTCAATTAGTTTATGGAACAATTCTACCTGGCATTATTTCATGTAAGGATACTGCTTCAAGTTATGACTGACTTTGTGTGGGGGAATCCACTAATGTACTAAAAATGGCAGAGAAGAAAGGTAAAGCCTGGTCTTTGACACCATGAATGTATCTCAAAAAACCTTGGGGAATGGTTAATTCTAAATATTTTATTTAAAAAAAAAAAAGTGACTGGGGGCACCTCAGTTAGTTAAGTGGCTACCTTTGGCTCAAGTCATGGTCCCAGAATTCTGTGATTGAGACCCACAGGGAGCCTGCTTCTCCCTCTCCCTCTGGTGCTCGCCTTGCTTGTGCTTACTTTCCCTCTCTGTCAAATAAATGGATAAACTATTTTTTTTAAGATTTTATTTATTTATTTGACAGACAGAGATCACAGGTAGGCAGAGAGGCAGGCAGAGAGGGAGGTGGAAGCAGGCTCCCCGCGGAGCAGAGAGCCCGATGTGGGGCTCAATCCCAGGACCTTGAGATCATGACCTGAGCCGTAGGCAGAGGCTTAACCCACTGAGCCACTCAGGTGCCCGGATAAACTATTTTTAAAAATTTTTTAAAGAAATGACTATATGGTTTATGTCAATTTTATTTGGCTAGACTCTTACTTGAAGCTGAAAATATTCTTAGCTCATTATCACTTGATGTCCTCATTCCCTTCTGCTCTCCTTGCCTTTGACTTCTGACTTTATTTACCTGCCCTTTTCTTTTATCAAAGGGGAAAAATAAAGACATAACTTTATAGTAAGAGAAAAACAGACTTGTGGGATATAAGGAAGTAATTAGAGAGTAGTTCATAGCCTTTCAAGTGTATTTGGACATAAATATTTGTGTACATATACAAATGTAAGAAGGAAATATCATAAAGCTAAAGAAAATTGATGTAGGTAATAAAAACTGGAACATAAAAAAGAAATGGAATACAAAGAAATAAAAGGGATCTATCAAATCAAAAGCTCACACGTTGGTTCACTTGGGTGACTCGGTTGGTTAAGCAGTTGCCTTCAGCTCAGGTCATGATCCCAGCATCCTGGGATTGAGTCCCATGTTGGGCTCCTTGCTCTTTGGGGAGCCTACTTCCCTCTGCCTCTGCCTGCCACTCTGCCTGCTTGTGCTCAATCTCTCTCTGACAAATAAATTTTAAAAATCTTAAAAAACAAAACAAAAACAAAAACTCACACCTTGTAAAAGGAAAGTAATAGTCAACCGTCAGCAAAACTGGTAAGAAAAAAATGTAACAAGATTTTCTTAATTGGCATTAATATAGATAAATTAGAGATTTAAGTAAACCTGAAGAGAATACCATAGACAAATTAATGTTTGTAAATTTAGAAGCTTATATGAAGTAGATGATTTTCTAGAAAGGTAAAGCTTAACAAAATAAAGCTAGGAAGAAGTTAATAATCAGAATAAATCAATAACTATTAAAGTTACAGCAGCAGAAAAAAGAAAAAGAAAGGAAAAAGAAAAGAAAAGGAAAAGAAAGGAAAGGAAGGGAAAGGAAAGAAAAGAAAAGAAAAGATACAAGACACTGCTTTACAAGAGAATACAAAAAGGATGTTTCCAAGAAAAAAAAATGTTAAAAAGAATATAATAAACATTTAATAGGTGATTTCCAGAGAAATTAGAGACTATCCAAAATTAGCCAGGGATTTAATAAATGCAAATTAAGAAAAAGAAAACCCAGTAGGGAATTAAGCCAGAGAAAAGATTAAGAGATAGTATAAGAAAAGCTATGTGAATATAGTACCTTATTTGGATCAACAGGAAAACTGTATTATGTGGTAATTTAAAAAATGAAAATAATTCATACAAATTCATTAAAAAATGTGAAACTCTATACAGGGAAGATAAAGAGAAGAGAAATAAGGATGAAAAGCTAAGGGATTAGAACAGTGAAGAGAAAAAAAAGCAATGAAATAGAATAGGAATCTGATAGTTAGATTTTGCTTTTTGATAGAGATGGTTTTCCAAATCTGTGGGAAATGTAAAAACATTCAGTAAGTTTTCTGGGAAAATTGATTATTCATGCTTAAAAATATAAAATTGGATCTACTCGCTATATATAGATATGCATGCACAAAAACAATTGCAGTAAATAAACTTTAACCTAAATATTTATAGCAAAATATGAAAACTGTAGAAAATATAGGAGAAAATCTCTCTGAATGTAGGGCAAGGAAAAACTCTTTAGGCAAGAATCAAAATGCATAAACCATTAAGGAAACAATACATTTGACTATTTTAAAATTGAAATCCAGATACTCAAATCAGCATATACATGTTAAATGTCAATCCATCCACAAGGAGAAAATATTTACCACATGTTTAAATGAACATAGAAATACTATATAAAGAACTCAACAAATCAAATTGAAAACAATAGATAA
The DNA here is from genome assembly GCF_963455335.1 of Martes martes. Taxonomy (NCBI): domain Eukaryota; kingdom Metazoa; phylum Chordata; class Mammalia; order Carnivora; family Mustelidae; genus Martes; species Martes martes. The sequence continues at coordinate 134,169,434 of NC_137889.1, forward strand.
CCTGGAAATCTATATGAGGAGGAAAAAAACCCAAATTTTAAGTGTGTTTTTGAAAGAATGGCCAATCTTACAGTAGTTAGTAAGAATACTTCTCCATTATTCTCTTTCTTTGAAATGCTAGACCTTTTTCCCTATGTGCCCTGCCAACATCTGCCAACAGACAAATCTCCAGACTGAATTACTCCCCTGTGTTTTCATCCTCCCCTAGACTGACTTCACATTATTCTCCATCTTCTGGATTAAGCCTTAAATCATATCCATATAATTGACCTCTACAGTTTGCTATATACCATTTGTTCTCTTAGATTGATATTACTCAGGTATGTTTGTCAAGTCCAATTTTGATAACTAATTGTTTTTACAGAATTGATTCCCTACCCTCCTGTGAATAAAATTGTCCTACTATCCAGTTCTTTCCCCAAGTCCCCCACTCAAACTACAACAGCTTTGAGTTCTGCATCTTTAACCTCGGCTGTCCAGGTATATTCTTATTTGACTCATTACTTTGGCATATCTGTAAGATTACTAGATATGCTTTGCAAAATAGGAACTCTTTTATATGCATTGTTATTCTCCTAGAGAGGTAAATATATTCTATAACATGCATTTGTGTCTGCTCATGTGGGACTACATAAGTCAGCAATAAGACAAGTGCAATGATGCTTCAAAACACAATTACTATAAGCTTTGGTTAACCTTATTATATAAAAACAGGATTTGTTTCTCAATAGTATCACCTTCCTTGTTACTATTCAATTATTCTGACCAAGAAGATACGAGGGAGATATTAAGAGCTAAGAGAAAATTAAAATAATTATTTTTCAAAAATTAAGTCCTTCCATTTAGAACAGAAAATCTTATATTGCAAAAGTTAGTCAGAAATGCATACTTTCTAATTCCAAGAAAGTCTTAAATCTCATTTTAAGGTAGTACAATTCTAATGATTATAAAACTGAGACAGATGGCTTTTCATTATTCTACGTAAAGGACAGTCTCTTGGATATCAAGTCTATAGCAGATGCTTCAGGAACATTTTTTATGATAACGTAGGGAAGCATGTTCACGAAAGGATCATTATCTTATTAAAGGGGAATTAAGCCATACCAAGCATTTATTAAATCAAATATTAAAGAGTTTATTATATATTTTGAAAAAAGAGCATTTTAAGAAATGCTTTAAATCACTTTCAGATGCCTTACCTATTTAGAGTAAAATATTCTATAAAACTTAGAGTTAAGTAACAACAAAAAATCCATTTTGGATTTCATTTTGCATTCCTTGAGATTCTAATGATTAATGTATTCTGTTGCAATGCCAATGTGCTACAGTCTTTAAAGTTGTGCTGATAAGGCTATATAAATTATATGCATATTATAGACATAATTTAAAACAATATTTTCCAAATTTCTCAAATCTTATAGCTAAAGTTGACTGCTGAATGGATTTCTTGAGATTATGTCACATCCACTGATTGTTCATTTTTTCCTATTTAAAAAAGTGAACCAGTTTATTGCAAGCTTCAAAACACCTACATGTCTGCCAACATACAGTATGATAATTCCATGTAAGCAAGTTATAGCTAACATCTGGACTAAAAACCACATTTTCCAGCATTCAGAGTAAGTCTAAAGAAAAAAGCCAGTTCTGTTCCTAAACAATCAATTGCAAAGTTAATCGCATATTTACAAATTAGGACAGTATGTAAAATTTTAAAGACCAAGAATCAAACCTCATATGCAATCTTTTCTGCCAAGTATGAACTATAGAACAAATTTCTACAACTGGTCACACCTTACAGTATTATATCTGGTCATCGTACTTTTTTTTTTTTTAAGATTTTATTTATTTATTTGACACAGAGAGAGATCACAAGTAGGCAGAGGAGCAGGCAGAAGGAGATGGGGGGAGCAGGCTCCCTCCTGAGCAGAGAGCCTGATGCTGGGCTTCAGCCCAGGACCCCGAGATCATGACCTGAGCCAAAGACAGATGCTTAACCCACTGAGCCACCCAGGCGCCCCTCACTGCACTTTTTTTGCCCAAAAAAAAATTGATATTAGTGTCCATTCCCTCTCTTGGTTTTATTAGCACGTTCTGTATTTTTTACAAGGTTAAAATTTTCTGAGGATATCCTAATCTTCTAGTAAATATTTCTTAAATTGTGGGTCTTAACACCTGTGTCAGAGTCATTTGATCCCTGAAGAATTTCTATGTATCCCAAGTGATTTTTTTTTAATATTTATTTATTTGAAAGAAAGAGAGAGAGAGCATGCGCTGTGGGGAAGGGAAGAGGGAAAAGGAAGAAGCAGACTCCCCATGGAGCAGGGACCTGACATGGGCTCCATCCCAGGACTCTGAGATCATGACCTGAGTGGAAGGCAGAGGCTTAACCGACTGAGCCACCTAGGTGACCCTGAGTGATTATTATAGACCCCCTAAAGTTTGGCAATTAATTGCTCTAGCATTTACTGTTACTCAGCAGTCAAGACAAAGGGGAGGGTGGGGCTTAATTTGCTCAAGCTGTTTTTATATTTAAAGGTCTTATTTTCCATAGCTTTATAAATTCTCAATTACACATGGGTATTTTTCACATTTGAAGTGCCACATTTCTAATTACAGAGATAAAAGTCCGAGGAACATGATATTTCTTACACTCAATAAGACTTTTAACTGTTCAAAATCAGCTAGGCATAGCAAGCTCATTAATAGATACTGGGGGAGAAATAAGTAGAAGAAATATCTTGTAGAGAGAGGACAAAATATGACTACACATTTTTAAAAGAGTATAGAAAATAGAGTTCAGATAGCTCTGATTTCTTCTAAAGTTCAGGAATTCAGGACTTTCAGTTTAGCTAGAATTCGAATCAGTGTTCAATATTGAAGAGGCTAATCTACAGAATGTGTCAGGCCATACTTTTGGGCTACTTTGGTTAACCCTGAAAATCTCTGTAAGAGATTTTATAAAGCTTGACATTGATACCAGAACATCTACAATATCTAAAAGCATCACTGCCCCTACTTGGGAACCCTACCTGTAGCAATTGAAATGTAATATTAAGTTTCTAGAAATGAGAGCATATAAGGAAATATAAAACCTACTTCACAAATTATAGTAAGCTCTTTATATTTGTGTATGTTGGTATTTGAAGTAATCCCTGCACTAAAAATAACCATCTTCTGAAAGTGTTCCCATCCCAGGGCTAAAGCTTGTGAAGTTCATGAAATTCTTTCCTAGTTTACTAGGTGAGATATATATACCTGAAAATACAATATTGGTTACATCACAGAATTAGCCAATTGTGCATAAGTGGACAGTACAATCAAGTATCTTAAGAAATTCACATTCTTGCATGAACTCTTATATTTGATTAGGGAAAGTCTAAATATTAAGAAGGAAGATAAGTAGGCTATGAATAGTAATCTTCAAGTTGAGACACGAAAAGTAGAAGGCCAAGAAAATAGTATATACGTGCTATGTGTTGCCCTTTGTATGCTACTGGTCTTTCAGTTATGTATCAAGGAAATGTTTATACTGTATAATGTAAAGACTCATTGAAATTAAAACCCGTATATATTTATTGGAATAGCTGTAGTATGACTCAATTCACACTACCTGAATCTTAGCATATCATTGTAGCAATGCAGTAGTCTAGTATAGTAACGTTCTAGCTTTCCACTAGTGTAGTAACATCTCTAT